>NC_037646.1:10017380-10372380 GCF_003254395.2 Apis mellifera
TTTCATGTATCAATTTTCAATCAGAAATTAAAAAAAAAAAAAAGATCGCGTAACGTACAATTAAATGTAAAAGAATATTTTTTAAAAAAGAGACGAGAGAATGGGGTTATCTGTAAAACTATATATAGACGCAAAATAAATTAATGTTACACCTGGAACAAATTTCATCAAGATAAACACCGAGGTGCATCGAGCAAAATAAACATTTATCCGTTTTCGGGGGTTACGTTAGAAGTTGGGAGATATTATTTAACTGGTCGGGTTGTCCTCATCGATTAAACGATAGACGGTATAAAATGTAAATGTATGTATATGTAGCTACATCAAACACAAACTGATCGGCCGAAAATTGGTAAAACAAGATTGGACAAATCGGCTTGGCCTTTATATATGAAAACGTGCTTTCTGCGTACATCTCGTTGTACAACACCCACGCCGAATTACCTACTGAACAGCATTGTTTTCGCGGACAATGCAAACAACCCTTGGAGGTTCGTGCGACAAGCACCAGCCAACAGTGGCGCTCAAACCCCCTATTGTCGTTTAAGGTTGATTCGATTTATCAAATTGCTCTACAAAGTAATTCTCCTTTGCTATTCGAAGAATGATTTGCAGAATCTCCCGAATTTTTTTTTTTTTATTTTAATTGACAATACACGACAGGGCAGAAAGAATTTTTATTATTTTCGCAACAACGCGAACATTTTAATATTCCGTGTTATTGTTTCTTTTTTAAACAGTTATTGTTTCTTTTTTAAACTGTTATTGTTTCTTTTTTAAACTGTTATTGTTGAAAGCAGAAACGTGGAAAAAAAGGAAAATCTTTTAAAAAAATTCATAATTTTTGCGAATAATAAATATTAAAAAGAACTTTTTTTCTTTTTTTTTTTTTTTTTTTTTTTTTTACAGAAATTTTTTACCCTCCGAAATAATACGGTAAATTTTGTGTCGGTTCCAAAACGCGAATTTATTTTGACCTAAATTTTTTAAAGGATATTTTTATAACGGTTCGTACATGCAGTAAATATAAGAGAAGCCGCGTTTTCTTATCTTTAATCAATATTTTCTACGATGTAATTTTTCGAAAAGTGAATATTTATCTTATAAAAATTATGAGATTCGACGAGAGTAAATATATCATATAATTTTCTTGTAACGAAGAAAGTTATTTTTTTATATATAATAAACGATTTGAAACAAATGAAAAAATTATTAAAAAAAAAAAAAAAAAGAAATAAAATTAAATTGATAAAATATGTACTAACACGCGTACTAATATTGTTTGGATGCATTTGATCTACAAGTTCCTTTCTTCAAATACACGTAGACATGTTCTGACATCATTTGATAAATAACCTTTTTTAAAATGTCAAAACTTAAATCCTCTCCGCTCCCATTTCCACAAGATATTAAACTGAAATTTTTTTACCAAATATAAACTCGACTTACCACACACACACACATATTATAAAAATATAAAATAAAAATATCGTTTTATTCCTGAAAAATATTCGCTTATGACTAAAATCCGTATATTTTTCTACAAGATCGCAAAGAATCGAGATACGAATACATGGAATCAATCGTTAAATCAAATTCGATCGAAATCGAATCCACTGTAAAAGGAACGAAACGAGCGTTTCACAGGACGGAAAGCTCGAGTTCGTCATCTCACGTTCGATTAAACATTTTTAATTGCTTTCGTCCGATTAGCGAGCGAAGCGAACACCAGACGGCAGCCTCTGTGCCAAATTTCTCCGCTAACCGCTTCAAAATCATTCGCCTATCTATCCACCCTTCCTCCCCCCCATCCCCGATGCGGTGCCCCTTTTTCTTTCCAATCGACGGATTATTGGAGTTAATCCAGCGTCGTCGACAACCTCCGACCAATTTCTGATTGACTTTTCGCCCTATCGGCTACCCTGCACTTTTTCAACCCATCCCTCCTCCCTTTTCCAACCCCTCCCCCGTCCACGTGCTGTAAAACTGCACCACTATTGCCTATAATGAAATAGGGCGGCTCCACTTGGACGGTAATTAACGGCAATTAACACGTTCGTACGGGCGACGGGTAATCGGTCAGGATGGACAAGGATCGGTTCCGTTAGAATTTCAACGAAGATGGCGCAAACGTGGGAATGGAGTTATATTTGCTCGTCAACGGGCAAGCATGCACGTTAAATAAATTCTGTTAAAATTCTCCTCGCTCCGATTTCCGTAATTGTTGAACCCTCTTTTTACACCCCTTTTTGAGAGGGGTGCAAAAAGAGGCAGGTATAATATATCGAGCGAAGGGTAATTGAAAATACATTTCTCCTTTCGGGAAATAATTACCTTGCATCGCGATGGATCGTAGCTTCTCTGAAAGGAACGCATTCCACTTTTCCTTATAACGAATCTCTTTTAAATTTCTCCTCGAAATCGAAATTTAATCTCGCGATCTCGTTTTAGATTTTTCTTCGTAGAAAGGAAGGTATATATATATAGATAATCGAAACAAGAGAATATGGATAATAAGTTAAATAGAATTTCTATGTATTTTATTTCTATGTATTATGTATAGTAATTTCGTTATACATAAATTCATAACGAGGATCGAAATAGATAAAGAGTTAGCAATCGATACGGACAGAATGAATGATCATGTTAAATGTGAGATCTAAAATTCATAAGAAACTGTACTTTATATATATATATATAGATAATCGAAACAAGAGAATATGGATAATAAGTTAAATAGAATTTCTATAGTATAGTAATTTCGTTATACATAAATTCATAATAAGGATCGAAATAGATAAAGAGTTAGCAATCGATACGGACAGAATGAATGATCACATGTTAAATATGAGATCTAAAATTCATAAGAAACTATACTTTATATATATATCTTATATAAGCAAATGAAGGTCGTTACTATGAGATAAAGTATCGATCGTCCAGGAAAGGATGAAGATTATCTCACAATTTTTACCGAGGTTATAATTAATTCTCGTTTTTCCAATTCTCGCGAGTCTTTTAGATATGCAGAACATCGATCTACATTGAGGAATAACTTTTTCGCCTTGAGGGAAGAGACAAGAAGTTGAAAGTTAACGTTCGGATGTAATTATAATTTGAAATCTGTCTTTTTCATTTTAAAAATTTTTAAAATAAAAAAGAAATAACAAATAAAAAGAAATGAGCAAAGAAGTTCGTTGCCAATTATTTCGTGAAGAATTTCGTGACAATAATGAAGTAAAAGAAATTCAGAAGAATGATCGATTTCCAGGAATCCATACTCGATTATTTGATAAATTCGATGTAACGATGAAGTTGAACGATGATATTCGAAAATAGGTGAAACGATACGAGGGGAAGGAAAGGATTAAACGAGAGAAGAGAATTCTAAGAATTCCAAGAAGACGCAAGAGAATATACGCGTGAATTTTCTAAATAATCGAGAAGACACGAGTT
The DNA here is from genome assembly GCF_003254395.2 of Apis mellifera. Taxonomy (NCBI): domain Eukaryota; kingdom Metazoa; phylum Arthropoda; class Insecta; order Hymenoptera; family Apidae; genus Apis; species Apis mellifera. The sequence goes on from NC_037646.1 coordinate 10,020,837, forward strand.
GAGAGAGAAGAGTTGTACGAGTTTCAAACGAAATTATCATACACGGTATTCTTACGTTAGCCAGACGCTTGGCATAAAGAAAGGCAAGTTTGTTCGAAATAACTCTTTCGGCGTATTTCGGAGGGGAAGAAAAAAAAAAGAAAAAAAAAGGAACGGCAGGTTTATAGCCGCGTATACTTGCGAACGCGGTGCACGAAAATCCTCTTAAAAATTCTCCGGTATAATTCGAGTTATAACTCGGAGGCGCATGTGTGCATCCCGAGAAAACAAAAAGCGCGCGTACGAGAGCCACGTTTTTATACAATTTTTATATCCTGCGGGCCGGGACTCGCCCCCGGCTGCGCAAACTACAGGATATATAAACCGTGGCGGAGATTTTGCGCCCTGTTTATTTGCGCCCGAATACAAAGATTGGCAAGATTAACGCGATTAATGCTGTATCGATTCTCATTCTTCGTATTCATATATCAGAAGGAAAGAAAAAAAGAAAGAAAGAAGATGCCAGGTGTACACGATGTATATAAATTGTATACGGTATACCCTTCAGATATTTTCTTGTAAAAGTTCTTTTGTTATCAAAGGTTTTGAGATTATCAAGACGGAAATATTGGTAGAATAATTTATCAGTTAAGAATTCCTCTTCGATTAAGAAGAATTTTAGCTTCGATTCGGGGAAAATCGAAATACAAATAATCACGATATTCACGATATTCGGTGAGAATTTAATGAAATATTAAAAATACTAAAAACCCGTGGCAAATTACGATAGACAGTATAAAAATGTTTAATACGCGCGCCGCTTTTGCGAATTTTTAATATTTTCCAGTATTTTAAATCGCTTCCATCCCATTCGCGTCTCTATATCTAAATTTGAATAAATAAATATCCGTTTCCATGCGCCAAAATATTCCGCGTAAATTTACAATCGAAATCCCTTTATCCTTCTCAAATCTAAATCGAAGAAGGATCGAACAATTATCAGAAACGTGCAATCGAAAAGATATCCGTCGAATCAAGATCAAAAAGTGGTGCAGAGAAGATATCCCATATATGAAAATGATACACGAAATACAAATAGAGGAAGAATTGAAAGGTTGGAAGAAGTTGAAGAGACGAAGGAAGTCGCGAATCGGACGAGACACGCCCTCGCTTCGCTTCTTCCTCGAAGAAAGAAGAAGAGGAAGAGGAAGAAGTTCCGGTCCCACTCTTGGAAGAACCACCCTCGGCAGTAAACCTCATACTTTTCGCCCGATGCTTGCAGACTTTTCGAGGCTTTTCCAGACCCGACTGGACACGCTTCGACTTCCACGTGAACGCGTTAAGAGCTTCGACTTCGGCGCGGGTGTCGCCGCCGTGAAAAATCGTCGCGCGAGCTTATCGAGGCGAACCCATATCCAGAGTATCCTTCATTGTCGCCGTTCCGTATCTTCGAATGACACACTGTTGTCACGAATATCGCGAAGAAATATTACCGTCGATCCACCCCGCCATGTTTAGAGCGATGACCCTCGATCGGGAGAAAAATGTAACGTCTATCCGTCAACTGATATTTGTTCAATCGATATTAAAGTACGGAAAGGCTTAAACGATAGTCATTTGTAAGGAGTGACGTTTCATTATCGTCTATATATTTGTAAAAAGTTGAGAGACAATCGTTCGCAAGTTTCTTCATATTGTTTCTATTTTTACTCCATCTTTAAATGTATGCTTGAAAGAAATATTTATTGAAGACGTATATGAATCGTTGTTATCTTTAGTATTATTAGTTTTCATTCCAACTTCATTCCTCTCGTCTCAGAGGGTGAGAAATAATTACAATTAATTAATTACTTTCTTAATTTTTATCGTCGAGTAAGTCAGTCACATCTTTTCGATGAATCAGTGTTTCTTAAAATTTCCGAATTGCAAAAAGATATTATTCAAATCCTTCTAAATCTTCGTACAAATTAATAGTTAGCTTGAGCCTCTTGAACGACGTATTTCACATCGAAGCTCGTTCTTCGTTCAATCAATTAAACGAGGATCAAGTTTCCATCTTAATCCGCGTCGTAACAACGCAATGACATCTACCGGCAGAAATCAAAATTTCTCCTACGAGTCGACAAATCAATTATCGAACATTTTTTAAATAAATTCCGCTGGTCACATATCAACGAACCTAAGAATCCGCTCGTGGAGGAAGAATACAGAGAGAAAGGGAGAGAAAATATCTTGGTATTTTTTCAAACTGCCTACTTGATGCGGATGAGACGCGTAATCGAAACGCTATTCGATACATATGTAGCAGAAAGCCGTGGGAGGACGACATCCACAAAATGGAACTATTTTTCACGGAACAGCGAACCGATGTAACCGGAAGAACTTGCCAGTGAAAAATTTAACGTTCTCCTGGCTGAAACTGCAGTTTCACAGTTTTGATCGAAACGCGGCGATAACTCACCCCGGATTTACAATCCGTACTTGTTTCACGGTGGCGAGCCGAAACGGGCAACAGGGTCACGGAAAAAACTTCGGCCATCCCCGATGCTTCCGGGTTCCATTCGAAACGAAACTAATCGGACAACGCTTCGTCATATGAAACCGCTTTTCTCCTCGATGGACGCGGGAAAATTCTCGAGCATCGATCGTTAAAACGTTGGCAAACGTTTCGTTCCTTCGTCGTTTAGGGAAGGGGGAAAGGAAAATCGATGCTGGAATCTTTTCTTTTCCACTTTTTTTTTTCAATTTTTGTGCATTAAGCAAAGAAAGATACGATCGATGCAAGGAGAATAGAATCGAATAGTCGAATAGAGAGGGAATTCGGAAATGAGAGTAGACCCTTTAACGATAAATCACACGGTCGATTACACGCGAAAAATTATAATACATTGATAAGGATTCCTGCGTGGATCGAGCTCAGTTCCTGCATTCGCGGTTTTCTAATATGCGCGAATGTATCGAGCGTAATTGGAAAATTAATTAAGCCGCGTTGGATGAAAGCTCTCGTCAACGAATCAGGATATATATATATATAATAGTTGATATACCGACTGAATAGAAATTAATAATGTGAACGGTGATGGAATTCTTTTCGTACGGATGACGAATGATCGGATGATGGATGAACAAAGCCATTGTGTATGTTGGAATATACGTATTGTAAGCGAGCAACGATCTGGATAATGCGCACACCTGTTCCTAAATAGCGGGGATATTTACAGAAAAATGATTCAAACCGTTAGAGAGAGAATCGAATACATATGTGTATATATATTTCTTTTTTTTTTTGTATCCTGGAAATTTTACTCAATTTCCATCGATTGAAAAAAAAGAAAATTATACCGATATTCGATATAATACAATTTTTCTACAAATTTCTCCGATACCACAGAAGGAAAAGAATTCGATTTTAATCTATCAAAGGTACCTACCTCGTTTTTTGTGTGGGCGTGGATGACCCGATACAGTACGAATCGGGTGGAAATTCGAGCCGAATTCAAATCCCTTTCTACCCTCTTTCACCCGAGAGGCATCGATACTTTTGTTACCCAGGGAGGGCCAATTAAAAAGAGACGCGCGAAATCGAACTAGCGTAAATTTTCTGACGTGTAATTAGGAAAAAACCGGTAGAAGAATGCGAGACGAATCGGACATTAGGATGGAAAAGGAACGATTTCTGGGTCGGAAGGGCGTCGTTCGGATTCGTTTAAATCAAACCCAGCATCTCCGCCAAGTGCTTCCAAGTAGTTTATATCCTTCCTAGTATATCTTTCGATATTTCACTGGATAAACATCCAACCGTTCCTCCGTTCTTAAGTGAAAAGTTTGAGCGAAGACTTTGTTCTCCTGAATTCTTCTTGCCGGACGGAGCCGAAGGATGGTGTTTTCATCCTCCGTTCGAAAATCCAACAACAGAGATCGCGCGATGAAGATAAATCGTTTTCGAGGGAAAAATCAAGGGAAGGTCGTCCGTTGGATAACCGGAATGAAAACGCAGATTGCACGGATTCGCCGTTTCCGTTCTTCTTTTCGCTCGCTCGAAAGAGGGAATGGATCAATTCCACTCTGTTTGTCTTTGGACGAGATAGGAATTTATGGAGGCGCGGCGCGAACACTCGGCGTGCTGCTTCGATGGGAGGGCGGCGTGACGTTAAGATAAGACGGAAACAAATTTTCGAAGCTAGAAGAGGGAGAAGGGGTGGATGTTGTACGAGGAGCGTGAGGAGAGAGCCAGGCGAAAATTCGTCGGGACAAAGAGTGATGTGGCGTGAAGGCTGTCTTGTGACTCGCTCCTTTAAAACCCTTTTAACCGAGCAAGCAGGATTATCCTTTTTTACGCGATTTCCATCCCTTCTCCTCGCAATTCGAATATTTTTTATCGTGTCGCTCGGAGGAAAGTTTATAGACCTGGACGATTTCGATCATCATTGTCGGCTGATTCGAAGAAATTTCTCATAAAAATCCTTTTAGAGTTATTATCGCTCGCTATTAAACGAAGGATGATGTTATCCGAGAAGACCGTCGTTTTTGAGAGTTTAATAGAGACACTTATAATTGTACATTTTTGATACACTTCAGCTGGAGCGGAGCCTAATCTCAAGAGTAGCAGACTCAACCAATTTTCCTCTAAGTTGGAGGTGTCGCAAGTCAGACATTGATATTATTGCTTATTATGAGATGACCACCGAGAAATTGAGATCCTCCTAATTGAAACTAGGAACACGAGGTTCACTTGCAAAAGAGAGTCTCACGATAATCATGACACGACATCTGCTGTGACATTTTGAGAGATCCTGTTCCCTTATAACCTTATATAATCCACTCTTTAAGAAGTGCACTTGTTACGACATCTGTCGTACAGCATTCTACGTCCAGCAACACCATTACAACATTATTACTGCGGGCGCGAACAGTCCAAGTGTGTTTCGAAATTGAGCTTAAACAGACACGATTCTTCCGTTGGTTACAAAAAATACGAAAAAAAGAAGAAAGAAATTCGAACACCGTTTCGCGCAAAAATAATCGTAGATTCGAGACGAGTGAAGAGGAAGAATAATTGGGAAGCGCCGATTAATCGATCGGTTATATTGGCCCTCGAGTGGAGAAAGAGAGAGGAGGCGAAGGAAAAATAAACGCTCTCACCGGGATCATCAATCTCGGCGCTTGCTTCGCCTTGAAAATTGCGCCCCCGCTACGAGAACGGGGGGGTCCGCGAGATAATTTTTTCGCTCGCGAACGGAGGAGTGTGGCGGACAGAGGGAAGTAACGCCGGTGGCGCGTTTCCATTAGCATCGGTTAAAAGTGCTTTCCATTAGCGTGGACAGGCCACGGGAACAAAAGGGGTTGGTTCGAGTAGGAAAGGCGAGCGAACGAGGATGATGATGCCTGCCTGCCGTGGAGGAGGAGGAGGAGGAAGCGAAGGGATGGAGGGCGAAAGGGCCGATAGATAACGGGGGTTCGGTTCTGGCCTGGCTGGGAGGTTAGGTGTGCGCCGACTCGAAATAATATCGCAGCGCGATGGGCCCTCATCAATCACAGCGCCCCGATGAAAAGGCGCCGTGAAACTGCGCCGTGAATAAGCCAGCCAACTCGGCTCACTCGGATACGCAACTCTCCTCCCTCCCCCTCCAACCCCTTCGGCTATTCCTCGCCCCGAATGCGATTATCCTCTGTGAACGTTTGTCGAATGGGGAAAGAAAAATCTGCGAATAAGAATCCTTCCATCTTCGATGATGGAAGAATCGCTTAAGATGAACACAGTTTCACGATAGGTGAAATAGAGTTTCATTCAGTGGAATAGGATTTAATTGGTTATAGTTGCATCCTTTAAATGATTCTATGTTTTGCAATTGTTTTATATGCTTTGGTAAGTGAAAAGCGTATATATGGAGAATTGATCGATTGCAGAAACAACGAACGAACGAGGAGACTATTAAAAATTAATTTTAACTTTTCCTATTTTTCCACATAACGTCGTTAACGAGGCTCGACGGTAATCGAGACGATGGGAACGCATCGACGAAGAGTTTGCCACGAGGCAAACTCTTCTCGTCTCTCTCTCTCTCTCTCTCCCTTTTGTGTTCTTCCTCTTTGGTTCCTCGTTGCCACCGCTCTTTCCCGGCCTCAGCCTTTTTTCCCTCCCTCGACACACGACACACCTGTCAACACTCCCTTAATACACGGGCCACTTGCCTGTCGCTGAATGGCCCTCGAAATCTTTATTTTGCGGAGGCTTACGCGAGACTTGTAAAACGAGGCCTTCTGACACGGAGAAATCGTCTTCCCGCAGTTTTCCACTCTCCCCTTCCTTTATCCGCGTCGTTTTTCCCTCTCCTCTTTTTCCTTCTTCCGCTGCCATCGTGTCATCTCGACGATCCAACTCGAAGCCAGCAAACGATTCCGCGAATATTTCTCCTCGAATCGATCGAAGAAATTTTGGAAAATTTTCAAGAAATTGTTCGAGGAACAATCGGATCGTTCCAAACGAACGCTCCTCGAACAGAAGCTTTCTCGCGTTTGTGCATCATTAAGTCTCTTTACTCCTTTTCTCTTCCCCGTGTTACCTTATTGTGTACTACCGTTTTCGCGCAACAGTCATCTCGTTATGAGTCAGCGTTGGTTTGACAATGCGTCGTGAACGGACTGAGAATTTCCCTCTGGTTTACAAATAGCAAATAGAAGTTCACGAGACGAATTGTTCGAAGCGCGATACCTTTCACCCTTCGCTCCCCTTCACTCTCTTTGTGCTCGGAGAGATATCCTCGCCGAGTTGCTTAATGTAAACCGTTGTACTGTAGAGAAGTACATTCATTCCAGGTTGAAAGATTCGTCTAGAGAGGAAAAAGAAAAAGGTATCGGCTTGTATAATTAAACTATGCAGCAGCCGCACTTTGTCAACGCTTTGGAGACAAATATCGCTTCAACTAACTAAGCTAAGCTTGCTTCTTTCCGTTTATTCCACCGATTTATCTTGTTTTTCTTTTTTTTTCTTTTTCTTAGTTACTCGATCTTCTTTCTACATTTTCCGCTCGTGCGACAATTGTAAATTATCAAAAAAAAAGCGTATAAAAAAGTTTTTAAATTTGTGTGTATATATATTTATGCTCGAGGACGAGGATTGATAAGAATTGATATAAAATATCGGGGATTATTGATAGTTGTAATTTTATTTTCTACTGAAATTTCGTCTCCATATTTCATCTTGGTTTGGCTTCAGCCTGTTACCTGTCCTATCCGTTTGATACATTGTTGAGATACGAGTAACGATTGCTGTCTCTGAAAGGAGAACAACGAGTTCTTTCGCCAAACGAAGGGAATAGAACTTTGTATTCAACCTTATGGAAATTTGTGGTCGAAAATTGGTCCCGCTTTTTAAATTACGTTGCACGATTTATGAAGATTTATATGGAAATAAAAAAAAAGGATAAATAAAAAGTACGATGCATTGTGTTTGAATAATAACGATTCAGTCGTGCATCATTAAATGCTGACACGGTGGGGACGCTAATTTAAACCTAACCTAACATCAAGGCTTGGGGAAATTGTTACGACTTCCCGTTAGTTTGAAAGGGTGGTTAAAACTGGTTAAATATAATATGGCATCGGGTCACGCGAAATTCGAGTTTACTTCGAAACCTTGGAAACATTCAAATCGTTCGAAGGTTAAATCATTCGGGAATACGATTATCGATGATGCCTCGAAAACTTGCTTCGATCGATATTATTCGAAATTAGACAAGAAATTAAAAGAAGAAGGAGAAGGGAAAGTTTTCCTTCTTCGAAAGAAGTAACTCTAATATTGGAACTCTAGATATTCCCGAACGAAACTCTATAACGTATCGACATATGCTTTCGAACGGCCAACACATATATATATAGCATATATATTTCAACTTGTGTGAATACCTCGGTGTCGCGCTATCCGGAGAATTTTATATCGAATGTGCCAACAACATAGGTGGATATCATTCGTTATCCACCTTGAAACATAACAAGAAACACGTCCATACGTTCATCATCGGACATTCTACGAAATGATATCGAATCTTTAACGTCACGAAGAAACAACTCGCGTTGTAAACACGATTTATCATCGGATTATATAGACGGGAATAATGATCGATCGATATTACAGATACTTTTTCTTTCTTTTTTTTTTCTTTTTCATAGTATTCACAGTAATTCGAGCATACGAGGTCAAATCAAGCACGAAGAAAAATTTGACGACCCGTGACGACACAGCAATTGCTTTTAAATCGTGGTTCGGGGGGATACCTGTTGGAACTTAAACGCGATCTCCTCGTCCAACTACCTCGATATCTGCCTCTCCTCCTTTCATGCATCAACCTCGAATCAAATCAGTTCCATATCCCTGAGAAAACCTCGTTCCTCGGGATTTTACTACGGTTTACTTCTCCATTCGATCTATGTATATATACTTTCGTCTCCAACTTGTTGTGCATTTCTCTCTATTCTACTTCTCCAATAAAGATCGCGAACATGGTTATTATTACAATAACAGGAAAATTAAAACGTCTTATTATGAACGATTTTTATTATGGTATTTTCACTTATCTCGATACTTTTCGATCGATGGATAAAAGTAATTATAGTTTTAAATTAAACCAGGGTGAAACCAGTTCCACCCTGTATGAACGATCTCGGCCTCCTCCCTTAAATCTCGGCCCGAAACGTTCGATTTCCTAGGAAGGAAACGATGTTGATTAAAAAACTTTTCAACCACAATTCTAAACTTGGCTAACGCGGCCTCCTCCCGCCCCGTGTATTTTAAGAACGAGCCTCGAATTTTTGGCGTGCCGTCGAAAGAAGGTGACGCCGGCTAAAATTCTTAAAAGCCGTAGTTGGCAAGTTTTAGCGAGGTAAGGCGCGAGACGCGGGGCGGTGTCTCGCGAATATCAACGTAAAACCGCACCAACCGTCACCCATTTACTCTTTTTTCCCTAAGTTTCCAAACTTTAAACTTTTACGGGAAGAGAAAGAGGGACGACGAGTGCACGAGTTCTTCATCATCTTACTCGCGGTTACACACCTCGACAAACGCGTGGAGAAGTCGGGGCCCCGCCATTAGAAAAATGCCGCCAGTTTCTACTCTACTAAAAATCTCCTCGCAGATCTCTCTCAACCCCGTCCCCCCACGGTTATTGTTTACGCTCTTCGTGGTTGAAACGTGACGCCTGACACGTGCTATTTTCGTGCCCTCGCGTCGAAATTTCGACATCCGTGTACACCTTTCGTTCATTTCTCACAGTGAGAGTAAAAAGAAATGTAAAGATTGAGTGAAATAGACGCGCAAGAAAATGATTGAAGTATATCCATATCTTAATAAATAAAATCTTTTATCCTAATTTATTAAGTTAAAAATCAGTTTAGATTTGGATCAAGAAAGGATGTCTCAAAGAGGCAGACAGGTTTATATTTCACGGTGGAAGAAAAAGGGGAATATGGATGATGGACGTTATTATAATCACGCGTGTCTTATCCGGATTCCCGGCCAAATTAACGCTTAGAGCGGTGTGTTAGAGATGATGCATAATCAAAGACGGAAAAGCGTAACACGCGCAGGATTCGCGTGTGTTACGGGACAGCGTAAATTCATTACTCCACTCTTCGCTTGGTTGGGAACCGTTGAGATTTCGTCGGTGGAAATTCCTGGACCGGGAACTTCTCTTATTGAGGTGGCCGGATTTAATCCCGATATTCAATTCGGCCAATCTGCATGAATCTGCGAGCCCCTGCGAGTGTCTGGGAACTGTTGGTGTCGATCGAGGGCGTTAATGTCAGATACACAGTCGGTATCCCGCATGCCATCCTATCCGATATAACCTGATGAACTTGTTGGAAAATCGTCCACCATTCGTCCTCCTCGGATGGAATAATTCGAGGAGAAATAATTCCCCCAAGATATCGTTGCCTCTTTGTTCGCCGATCTTCTCTTTCGAATTCGAATGGAATATTCGAATTTTGTCCAACGCGAGCAATTCTTTTTTTAATTCAATTGTAAGGGATAATTGTACAATTTTTCGGACAGGGTATCGTCTATTCGAATCCATCTTGAATATTGGAACAGGAGCAAGCAAAATACTAAGAAGCAAAGGAAAAGAGAATGAGGAAATGGAGTTTTCACGGAGGATATTATTGTTTCAATTTTTCATTTATTTTAAAACATCCATTCGTACGGAATAATCGAATATTCCAACTTTTACCTTTGACGGGGGAACGAATGATAAACGAATTTCCGTTTATCGATGAAAATAAGTTTCATCGCCCGCCCCGAAATTGTCGCCTTTGACTCGTTTCGAAAACGACTTCATCCGGTCTGACGGAAAATTATAATGGACGATAGACTTTGATACAATTACACCGACCGAGGGCGGATAATTGAAGCAGGGGGAGGGGGGAGAGAGAGAACCCGTAATCGGATTACGGCTTGAGAGAGAACGGTAATCCCAAGTCTCGAACAATTAAATTTCTTCTTCGTGACTCGTGTGTCTCTTTCTTTCTCTCCCCCTCTCTTTCTCTCTCTGTCTGGCAGATTTCCAAAATATGGCGGACGCAAGGCTGTTCGCTTAGAACGAACGGTATTCGGGTATAAGAACGCGGAGAATGTGGATGATGGTTCACAGGGGAAGCGCAGCGATTCACCGAGATGCTTCAAATTTGCGGAGCAACGTTTCCGCCCTTCCACAGGTATATGGTTACCCTTTTTGCCCCTTTCTCTCTCTCTCTTTCTCTCTTCATCGAGCAACCACCTTCAGTAGTCTTTCCTCGGGAGGAGGAGGAGGAGGAATCGGATAATTCCGGGATAATGGAAGTTTGATGAAACTTGTTCGCTCGAGTCGAGCAAAGGTAATAAGAAAGACGAGAAGAATACGTGAAAAATGTTTTGCAACAATGTTTCTCTCGATGTCGTCGTGTTTTCATTTCCCGCGTCGGCTCTTGTAACCGAGTATCGCTGTACGGGATGATTCGTGAAATTGGACGAGCGTTTCGATCGGAGTTCGAACGAAATTTTCATAAGAGAATGGGAAATGTGTCGCATTTTTCAGCTTGCCGAATATTCTTTTCTCTCTGTGAAAGATATCGAGATATTTCGAATAATACTCTTCTCGTTACGAAGAAATAATTAAGAAATAACTCCAGAAATATTAATAAAATTTTCAGCTCCCTTAGTTAGATCCACATTTCTTCCTTTTACGAATTTTTTTCTTTAATTTTCCACGCAATCAATTAACGATTAACTTCGTACTTCGACTGCACAAACATCCCTTTTACGAATTTTCCTTTCTTAATTTTCCACGCAATCAATTAACGACGCATCCATCGTTCGAACGACACTCACCAAAGATTATGGTAACGTTTTTCCGTCGTATCGTCAGGATTCGGTATCATCGATGATACGCCACGCATGCAGATGCGTCACGGTCGAGCGGATCTCCGGTTTCGAAACTCCGCTTTTCCGCTCCTCCCTCTTTTTTTTCCCCCCAGATACCGAGAGATACCGAATGTCGCCATACGGGAACCTTTGGCCGGAAGTGTTACCGGCCGCGCACGGATTTGCATGATATGATAATTTTTCTCGATATAGCGGGAGGGAAGGGGGGGGAGAAATGACACGGGCCGTCGCCATGCCAGTCATCCCGAATACGTACACGGCCGCACGTATATCGCTATGTGCATACGAGCGTGCGAACGGTGTAACGGGGGCCATAACAGGGGCTGTGCTAACGGGATGATTTTGAAAGTGTAGCGTCTAGTTACATTGCGCTTCGTGCCTCGTTTGCATTTTATTATGGCCGAGCTGCGAATTTAAGTGGTTGGTGGCGCGTTCCCTGGGAAATGAAAAAGATATTTCGGATATTTTATTATGTAAACGATCCTCGATCACTTCTAAGTCGTTGAATAATCAATTCCCTCCCACTGGATTGAACCAGTTGAACGAGTTTCGATGAGACAGGAAAGACGCGGAGGATAATCGCGAATTAACGAAACGAATGATTTCGAGACGAATTTTGAACGATCTTGAAATAACAATTACACGTTCGATGAAAAATAGGGAAAAAATTTCTTCGAATAACGAACAATTTTCCAAGAATCACTCGCGCGTAGATGGATACGCGACGTATTATTTTTTGCGTCACGAGCCGTGTAGTTTAGAATTCGTATCAAAAAAAAAAAAAAGGAAAAAAGAAAAACAGATATAATCCGTTCCAAGTTGAAACAGATGGACAACGAATTTCCATATTTCCTCGCAGAATTCGCGAGAGAATAAAATATATTTATCCGCGCAAAGAATATTCGCGATACTCGCCCGCCCCTCCTTCACCCAATTTAGGCAAATTGACGTGCACTCGACGAATCGTTACAGCAATTTGCATCCTCCCCTCCCACGCGAGGAGCGTCTTCTTACGCGAGCGGAGCCAGCCAACGCATCTCGTTACGCTACCATTAAGCTCACGTGCAACGAGCAAACAAACGGTTCGCGAGAGATCTCGTTAATCTTACGGTAACAAAGCCGTACAAGCATCCTGATGTCGAGGAGGAACGGAAGTCGTCCCTATATATTTTAAGGTCGAGGAGGGATAGCGGGGAACGAACGAAACACAAAGATTGTTTCGCGCGAGGAGACGTAATGGAATATATACAGGGAGAGAGAGAGATTCTAGAGCTCTCGTTTCACTCTGAGAGAGGAGAGAGAGAGAAATTCTAGAGCTCTCGTTTCACTTTGAGAGAAAAGAGAGAGAGATAAGAAGAAGAGAGAGAGAGCTCTCATTTCACTCTGAGAGAAAAAAGAAAAAGAGAGAGAGAGAGAGAGAGGGAGAGGAGAAAATAATAATAATAAAAAAAAGATAGGGCATGATATTTCTCGAATATCGCGGGGAATTGTTACGAAGCGATAATAAACACACCACCATCCCCGCGATATTTATTTCAAAAACGTAATTTACGGGAGACAAACGCTATTCATTTCTTCCGTAAAATATTGTTTTTCGTGTAAGAGAGACGCGAAAGTGGAATTGAGAATTGCTTTTGTTTTTCGAGAAGGGAATGGAAGAATCGGTGAGATCGCGTTGCGACGTTAATTTTTAGAGAGGGGATTATTGATCGAAGTTTGTGAAAAGAGTCAAATAGTTACCGAGGCGGTTATTGAATTAGGGTTAATTTTACTTGGGACAACGTGTTATCTTGTGTAACGTGTTATCTTTGGCGGTTAATTAATCATCGATCGGACAAAGAAGAGGGTATCGCGATAAATCGGTCATCGCTATATCACGACGATATAATCGTCTATGCGATCAAAACTTTTCTCCTAATTATCCATTGTTCCATGTATCTAAGAAACATGGTGTTATCGATCTATCTAGCTATATATACGTTTCAATGGACCGAAAAACTCTCCCCGTCTGTTACGATTCGAAGTTTCACGGTGGCAAGGGACGCGCGCGGTGTTTGCGAAGGATCAAGTCTACCAGGAGGGAAATAATTTGACGTCGGGTTCAAATCGTATTTAAATTTCACACGAGCTTTGAACGTTCCCGGAACGACGGTGACACTCCCTCGAGGGAGAGGCGAGCATTGATCAGAACCAGCCAGAACGTAGCTTTCAATTTTAGATCCCTACTTTTAATCTAGCAATTCTTCCATTCGAAGGATAAAATTAAAAAGAAAAGATTCTTTCGGAAAATTTTCCTCGATCGTGTAAATATAATTTGGATTCTTCTTTTCTCGGAACTGCTCGTGAGAGCAGAATAAAGACAAGAATAAATCTCTTGATGATTCGTATATTGTATATCGTCGTCGTTACGTTTGGTTGACACAGATCTCGAGTAGAGACGAGACACGATTCGGAGAATACGAATCGAAACCGCATCTTCATCTTTCGAGCGTAACTTTCGAAGTACGGGAACGAGAATAAAAGAGGAGGAAGAGGAACGTTGTTTGCACGATTTTCTCTAGGGCCTCCTCCTCTCTCTACCGATGGAACGATACAACGGAGACGCCGAGTTGAAATTTATTTATCCCGAAATTGCGCGAAAAGATAACATCCTCAAAAATTGAAACCCCCCTTATAAATTAGAAATCGACTGAGTTTCCTCTGGGAGCCCGGTTATTCGCCCCTTCCTGAAACAAGAAGAAGGAAGAAGAGGAGCAAAAAAAACTCTGCATGTTTATGTATCATCCGTTCATCGAAAGAACAAATGGTTAAATATTTGTGGTTAACTCGGACAATATTTGTACAGGCAACGTGATACCAATTAAAAAACATTTCTCTCTTCCATGATTCTCTCTCTCTCTCTCCTTTCTTTCTGATAGAGTGAAAGAAGACGGAAGGGAGGCAGAATTTCGGATGGTGGATTCGAAACGATTTCGGATTCGCCACGAATCTAACAAGATACGTCTCGTGAGAAAAGTTTCCACGAGACGAAAAGAAGGAAGGAAGAAAGGAGGAGGAGGAGGAGGACCGATACGAAACTATCTCTCTTTCGAGAGTAAACTCGATGTAAACTCATTCCATAGACGAGAAGAGTGTGTCTACCCATATACAAAGTTTCGTAGGCGAGAGAATTTGATAGACACGTATGTAGAGACGGCCCCAGATCGTGGCCGGGGTGCAAAGATCCCCCCTATCGCGAAAAATCGGGCGGATATTTTCCCCGTTTGCTCTCCCACGGGTTTTCCCCTCCTCCCTCGCGCAAACACGTATACAGTCGAAGTCGAGAACACGCATATACGAGATCGGTATGTAAATCGTAAGAACATCTCGCTTGTTCGCTGGATGGAAGGAATAAGAAAAATCGTAGATTCGCGTCGCGTTCGAGATTTCCGCCCCGGATCTAGTCTAAACTCCCTTTTAAAGGGAACGCTTTGTGCACACCGTTTGATTAATAGCCTTTCTTCGAGAGAGGGGAACGAAGGGAGGGAGAAGGGGAAGCTTATTCGGATTATATGGAAAGGTGATCGTGGATTCTGTTGGTCTTTCCAACATTATCCACGAAATTACGATGGAGTCGTTTATTGGAACGTGTCGACAAGCTGATGGGATAATACGGTAGTTACGATAATAGAGATCACCGGTTGATTCCCTCGCTCGCGCTCGTCCCCTTGTGCCCGCGAAATTCGGCCGTATGTATAATAATGAAACGTTGAAGGTGATTCTGTTGATCTTTCCAAGATCAACGAAATTATGACGGAATCGAATTTATTCCCGAACGTGTCGACCGTGCGAGCCGATCGGATAATCTGCTCGAGTTAAGATAACGCGGATCACCGACCATTCTTCTTCCAATTTTTGGAACGCAACTCTCTCTAGTTGATTGACAAATTAACGTTAATAAGTTACTCGATCTCGACGCTCTTTTCTACTATTGATACTCTACGCTCGCTAAGATCGAATAGAGAAACTATTGGATTGGCAACTAAGTAATTGCGGATTTTTTTTAGAAAATCAAAGATAATTTTTTCATGGAACTAAATAACTTTATTCTGTAATGTGTTGCCCATTTTGATCAATGACCTTTTGCCATCTTTCAGGCATGTATCATAATCCCACGTTCATAAAACTTCTGGTTTTTATTAGCAAAAAACTGAATCAGGTACGATTTGATGTCATCATCATTATTGAAATTTTTACCATTCAAGGAGTTTTGTAAAGATCGAAACAAAAAGTAATCGGATGGTGCAAGATCAGGACTATATGGTGGATGTGGCAAAACATCCCAACCAAGCTCCAATAATTTTTGCCGAGTGACCAAAGATGTGCGTGGCCTTGCATTGTCATGATGGAATACAATACTTTTTCGATTTCGTCAATTCGGGCCGCTTTTCTTCAACATTGTTTAATTTCGTTAGTTCAATGTAGTTCAATGTAGACAACAGAATTGATCGTTCGGTTGGGTGGTAAGAGTTCAAAATAGACAATTCCTTTGTAATCCCACCAAACTGATAACAAAACCTTCTTTCGACGAATACCAGCTTTTGATGTTGTTCGAGCTGGTTCACGTGGCCTGCTCCACGATCTTTTCCTTGATATTGTTGTAAACAATCCATTTTTCATCGCCAGTTATCAGTCGTTTTAAAAATGGATCATTTTCATTACGTTTCTTTAGCAAATCGCAGCTGTTAATGCATTGCGTTAAACGCTTTTCTTTCAGTTCGTGAGGAACCCATGTATCGAGTTTTTGAACATAGCCAAATTGTTTTAAGTGGTTTTCAATGCATGTATGTGATACATGAAGCTTCTCTGCAATCTCACGAGTTGTACTGTGACTGAATCCGAATCGATTATTGCTTTGATTAGGTCGTCATCAACTTCAACTGAAATCCGCAATTACTTAGTTGCCAACCCAATATTTCCAATTAAGAAGTGGCTTGATATCTCTCCTCCTTTGCGAGGAAATAACGATATTTTATACGTATTCATACGTTCTCTTAAATTTCTCGTGGATTTATTTATTTAAGGGATTGATTACGATTACGAAGGAAGGAATCGGGGCTGTAAATCTGTGGGAATTCCAGCACGGACCTCGACAGGAATCGGTAACCCTCCCACAGGTGTGTTTATCTAGCGGGTGTGCCCACACAGGCGAACAGGGGGCGAGGCCTTATCTTCTATCGGGGATTCCTCAGGTTCAGAGGCTAGGGGGTTGGCCGGCGGCCAAAATGGTAATGCAAAGCTCTACACTGCCGCGGCCCTAGTTCACGAATCACATTTCCCAGTATTCACTTTTCGCTTTTCCGCTCGCCCTTCTCGAGAGCGAGAGAGAGAGAGAGGATGAGAGGATGAAAGAGCGAGAAGGAAGGAGGTAGAAAGAGCGGAAGAGGATGAAAAAAGGCACGAACACATTCGGGAAGTTGGTTCATTCGGTCGGTAGGTTGATGAAAAAAAAAAAAGAAGAAGAAAAAGAGCGGGGTTTTCATCACGTTAATCATACCGCCTCGTCTCTTCTCCTCAGATATCATGGTCGATGACCGATCAAGAGAGCACATTAGCGTGATCGATTCTGCGGTTAGACGTCTTCGTGTTTCTTCCCCTTTCAATCGCCTCATGTTTTTTTGGGGGGGGGAAATAATTATTGCGCCATAATTTTGAATGAATTATTTTAATCGAAATCATCATTCGTCGATCTCTGTTTAAATTTTGTTCGAAATTAGTAGCCGATCCCCGTTAAATTCTAAAATAAAATTTGAAATTTCTCGTGTTTTCACATTTCAAAATATGGATAAGTTTAGAATTTCGTTGCAAAAATTTTTGTTGTCATTCCGGAAAGAGAAGACGAGGATCTACGTACCGAAGTAAATATATATAAAAGAAATTCATTGGAAAAAAAAAAAAAAAAAGAGTAACATAATCGGATACAGACATTAAAGTCTGCGAACTCGAAAAACGAAACAAAATGGTAGAGCCGTTTCGACTATAAAATTAATGCATCGTTAAGCCGAGCTTAAGCGCGAGAAGCTTTTGTAATCGTGAAAAAACGTTGGTAGGGATAAAAATAAGTCGAACATTTTACTAATTCATATCCCGTCATATAATCCTTCCCGTCCATGAATTATACTTCAGAACTCGGCGGTGTAATGAATGAATTTCCATTCTGGATCGAAAGTCGTGTCGAAAGAGAGGGAAAAAAAAAAAAAAGGAAAAAAGAAAAACGTACACTGTTCTCGTACTATCGTATTTAAAAGTGTGTACAAAGGAGGAAATGGAATTTCATTATTACCTGAAATCGGACTCGTTTAAAGTCGCGACTCCATGCAGTAGTCCGCCGCGTTGATATTATTGCGTAATAACAAAATCGTTTGATAATAGTCGCATTGAAAATGGGTCGAATATACCCCTGCATATTTCCTATCTCCTCTTTCATACGCATTGATTAAACTCGAAACGCGGATTTACTTCCATTGAAAAATACTATTTTTAATCCCATTCACGCGATGACGGGAGTAAAATCCGCCCGTTCGATATTAAATTCATAAAAAAAAATTTAAGATCATCGATTAACAATACTCTCCCAAATTCATATTTATATTTCTTACATCGTATATCCTTATTCTATTCTAATTTCACCAGAATTACAATTCTCGTTAAATATTTTGATTCTGATTTACGAGGAGGAAAATAACTTTTCACTCGTCGTTCAACGTCAATTTCATAATTACGATATTTAAGATCGTTCCTTTTAACTCGAATTTACATTTATTTTTATCCGTTATTTTTATCCGATAGTTCTGGTAAATATTACACGTTGACGGAATAACAGATATATTCAATAATATTTAAGGTATCAATTCTACCAAAATTATCCTTTTATAATTTGGTCAGAATCGCATCAAACAAACTTGTACTTACACGTTCCTATTACATATTCCTATTATTCCTCGAACTATGTAATTTCTTCTTCCCCTTTTTTTTTTCTTTTTAACGTGAAACGAACCTCGTTGAAAATAAACCAGCCATCTCGAAGGGGGTTACAAAGTGAGGAACGAACGCGAGGCGGGTTTCAAGCGTGAAAAATCCGCGACACGGCCGTCGAGATTGAAGGTTTCCGAGGAAAAGTTTCTGAGCCGGTAAATACGGGGGGCCTTTGAGGAATATCCGACCGCGGGAGGCGCGGCGGAGAATTTAATTTCGACGATACACGGCCGCCGATTGTGCCAGTCACAAATAACGGGGGTGAAAGGGGGTGTAAACGCCCCAAAGCCTCGGGAATCAGACTCGAGTCGTTGGTCGACGATCGATCGGTTGTACGGTGGGCGACGTTCCGCGAATTAGAGGCACGATGGTCGAAATGGAGGGACGATAGGTTGGAAATAAAAGAAGAAGGAGAAGAAGAAGAAGAAGGGAACTTTAGGACGAACGATCCGGATGGGTTTTGGTTTTAGGTCTGAAACATCGAGTTCTGAGTAATAGTAGCGTGCTTCCAGGGATATATATATATATATATACACATAGCGAGGGGTAGGTTCGTTGAGTGCTGGCAGATGTATCTTGGCACGGTACCAATGGCTCTAATGTTATCCGGCAACGAGGAGAACCGGTTGTAGATGAACGGCAAGTAAGGTATCGCGAAATTATCGTTACTCAAGAATTTACTGCTTAACAGCAGCCTGCCAAGCGCCTAACTTGCTGTCAGACGGAGAAAAGAAAGTTCTTTTCTTCTTTTTCCGCCGTTTAGTTCCTTCCGTCGTTCTCTTTCCTTTCTTTTTTTATGCTTTTCCTGTGCAATTTGGAAGGAACTTGTTGATAAAGCTAGATTCGTTGAATAATTATATACATATAACACGAAATTTATATTTTTAAATCGAAATTTTGTATTTGTTTCTTGAATTATAACCAATTCGAGGCACGTAAGGGAAGAGAAACGTTCGATTGTTATTTATCCAGATTTGTCTAGAGTCTTCTATTATTAACGAAATGACTAATACAGTTAGGAAATTGTGAATGAAAAAAAAAAAAGGTAAAAATCAAGAGAAAATAAAATCGTTATTTCTCGTGCTTCGATCCAATTCTACCAACTGCATGCAATCTTTAATCCAAGAGATAAATATTTCTCCGCGAATACGCTGACCTCTCAATCTGGGTCGAGTTTTAACAATTATTATTTTATCCTCTGACCTAGCATCCTTTTTTCGTTCGTTCCACGGTGAAATACCGAATGGAATGCTACGAGGGACACTGCAATTAAATAAACGAGGCGACCACCATAAACCTTCTTCTCCGTTTAAATTTCACCGTGAGCATCCCTTTTCACAAGTGTAAGATTTTCACGACGTCCCAATGTTTTCCTAACGTTCCTCTTCCCCTCCTCCAATTCCATTATTTTGTTGTACTCCCCGTTGTTGTCTCTTTATCTCGGATCTCTGGTTTCGAAAAACTTTCTCGCCCGACGCGGCGACTCTCTGAATCGTCTCGCGCGAATCGGCCATCTCCCGTGGAAAAGATCTCCGAGCAAACGAGCGGAGATGGAAGAAACTGTCACGCGCGCACACATCCCTCATCCGTATCAGCGGAATAATTGAATAACAGGAGTTCCGATTCGAGCGCGATCTTTTATCGCGATAAAAAGGGAGGAAAACTGATCTGAAAACAGATTTCGTCGAAAGAATTTCTTCTCTCCTTCGTTCGAGACGAAGCATTTCTCTTCGACTCGAGCTATCTAATCCTGGAAGTAAATTGTCGGGCTAAATACCGGCAGTGGAGTGTTGAAAAAGAAGGAAGAAGGATGTTTAGATTCGATTTCCATCGGTATTCGACCGCCTCAATGGAAGTGTGTGAGCGTGTTCCAGTTCCATTAAAAAAAAAAAACGACAAACGGTCGATCCAAAGACACACACATGCACACGCGCGCACACACGCGCGAGTAGGAGTTAGTTCGAACGGCGGAAGTTCGGGGAAATTATCAGGGAATAATAGATAGTTAATGAGGCTGGCGGTCGATTTTAGAGAGGATATTCAAATTCGAGGGAGCGAATGGTAATATTAAGAGAAATTGTAGGCCAAGTCAGTTACGGTTCACGAAAAGTTGGCGGACGATCGGCAAGTTCGTGAGACACACTTCCGCCCGGCTAGACGACTAGTATTGCGAAAGTTAAATGAGAATGAGTTAGGCTGGCAACAGGCGATAAGCTCGCCCGCTCTTCCTGAATCATGTCGATAATGACACGCCATTGTACCCGTGGAAACCTTACGAAAGGTAGGCATAAAAATGAGAGGATAATTAGGAATTTAGATATATGGATATTTTCCATCGCCTTTTTTCGTCTCGTCGTTCAATTATTGAAACAAAAAAACGTAATTTCGTTCCTCTAAAGCTTATCTGCATTAATTTCTTTGTCATTTGATTAGCGAAACAAGGAAAAAGTATATAATTTCATTCGTATTTCTTCCCTACACTATCATTTTTACTATTACGGTTTATTGTTATTATTAAAAAAAACGATTCTAAGCAGTTTAAGTTAAATTTGTCGACAAAGTTTAAACTATGGTTACATGGTTAAGATCGATCGCGATCATATATCCGAAATATTACTCCATTCACGTTATTATTAATTACGGTTCAGGCATTCTCCCGCAAATAAAATTACGAGCAAGTTGGCGGGAAGGCGGTCGCGTGTAATCTAACTTCCCCGAAACAATAATCGTTACGTGGAATCGAGAGGTAACGCGTCGGCGGTTTCTCAAACCGGTTTATCGAATAATAATTTTGACGTTGATCAGAGAGTAGAACGAAACACCTGAATTATCCCCCGTCGAAAATATTTGACGATCCGCGAGTCGTAAATCTACCCTGTCAGAGGAGAATAGAAAAGCGAGAGAATCGCGAAAACTCTCTCGCTTTCACCGTGATTCTTCCATGGTAAATATGTTTACCAGAGAGAAAGCTTTTCCAACTCTTCCTCTTGCGTCACGGACGTACACTTTGTTCCATTGTCAAAGATAACGATCGGTCAACGAGCTTTTCAGCTTTCTTCTCGCGTGGAGATTTATTTTTCAACCTACCTGGATTTGTATATATATATGTATATATTTTTCGCCCAATTCGTAGATCCACAGAAAGCGTTTGACAGCAGATGTTCGTTGTTCTTTGATCTTTGACTTTTTTTCAAGATAAACGGATCTTTAAATCTGGTAGGTAGAATCGAGAAAAGATTAAAAAAAAAAAAAAGAAGTGGATTACCGTATTGAAACCGATCGCTACAAAAAAGCATTACAAATTCCATTAATATTCGTATAACCATTTCGAAATACTCTAAACTTTAATTATCCCCGGGGGCCGGCCATCTTCTCTCCTAAGTAAAGCGAAATGGAACGTTGAATTAAATAAGACACGATAAAGCGATCGTTAAGAATTAACGGAGCCACGGCTCGTACGGTACCCGATCGCTCGAGTAATTTTCAATCGATCGGGGATCGATCGACCGTATCTATTCCCCGAATTATCGCATCGAATCATCGCAAACTGTGCTTTAACCGAATTTTCTACGATAATCCTGGATTCTAATTCTAAAAATAAATTTTATATACAAATCTATCATCGATCAAATAAAATACACCTTCTTCAAAAATTATGAAAGGTAATTCGTTACGAATTACCGAATTTCCTTGGATTCCAACTCGAATCTAATCATTTGCGCGATATATCGAGAAGGCAGAACGCGTCTCACGCGTCTCGATTATCTCCTTCCGCTTAAAAAACCGACTCACCCTCCACCCTGGGGCGCGAACAGCTTCGTTAAGTAACGGCCATTACGTAACGCCAATTCAACGTCCCCCCTCCGTCTTCTTATTTTCCATGCGATGCGCCGCCACGGATTGGATTTTTACCAGACGAGAGAAAGAGAGAGACAGAGAGAGAGAGAAGAGAAATAGGGACGAATATGAAAGGGAGAGGGAGGGGGAGTGTGAGATTCGAGGCGAAGACCCGTCCTCCTTGAATCGAATAACCGAGCTCAACCCTCCACGGCCTTCCCGCCGTGGAATAATAAGGACTCCATTCTCTCGAGATCGAGAAAATCGATCGCACCCTATCACGTCCATCGCGCATTATTGCCGCCGCCTGTTTCCGACAACCGCTGCTGCCCACCCCCTCTCCACGCCTACGCCTGATTGTGGCCACGCTTGACAGACCTACCACTCCAAGGATTGGTACGTAGATAGGTGTTGCCTTCGGTGTACCAGGGTGTTTGTGTCTCCTGTATATATATATATATATATATACACCATTCTATCCTTCGAAGAAAGAGAGGCTCGAGGAACGTAACCCCCTCCTCGGTGAAATTACCTTCTCGATACGGGATGGGAAATTGTCTGTTTCTTCTGGAGAGGAAAAGGTTTGGACGATTTCGTTTCATCAGAAGGGAGGATGGGAGGAGTAAACGAGGAGAGTTGGACAAGGAAAGTTCCGGGGGTAAACTGGTTCATAACTTGGCCACAATTCCTTTAATGGCGCGACTAGCTGACAAACGAGCCAACTATCCGAAGAAATGGGTATGATGGGGGGTAGAGCATTTCGTGCATTATCGTGGATACGCGCTATTCCCGCCGGTGGGAAAAATTTGTGTGAATTCGTCGTCGAGGTTCGTTAATTCGAAGTTGAGAAATTTAAGTTTATCGAGTAATTGCGAAAATCGTGGAATTTCGAAAATTGTTCTTTAGAAAATATATATAGTTGGAAGAGATATTCTGTTAAGTATTTCGGTTAAATTAAATTAAATCCGTATTCCGTCTATTCCGTGTTTAATTTAGCTTATAAAAAGCTCGTCAGAAGGTAACGAGCAACTCGAACTCGTGTTCGAACGTGTTATTCTCGGCCAAATAAATAGATTATTATCGTCTGAAGTTAATCGTGAGCAACGTGAACATTTGTATAAACCGTGGCAAGAGTTCGCATCAATAATTCTCTAAATACCTCTAAACCGTTTCGCGCGGGAAGCAATTACTCGATTAATATCTCTTAATCTAGAAACTCCTCATCACGGAGGATAGAGTAATTCGAAAATTTAATACGTAATCCGATAAGAGATTAACGGACGTTACAGCATCTTTCTCGGGGATTTCAATTTAAATCTTATCCAAGAATAGATGCACCAATTCCACCGTCTTGGAATCGTTTTAATATCCCATTAAATCTTGCCAACGACACCATAATGCAAGGAAGGTGTATATATTTCGTTCGTTCAATCGTCCGATTTCGAAATATCTTAAATTGTGATCCCTTTTTCGGACGACAAGATCGGAAAAGATCGTCGTACGCGACGATCATCATCGTCGAAATGAAAATTATATCACGGAAATCGTCCAAGCATCCAACCATCGTTGGGAATACGTGACCGGATGTGTAGAGCCAGGCTTAGAACAATCTTTCCCTTTATTAAGTTAACCTCACTTACACGCAATCCATCCATTTATACATCCATCTCCTTCCCTCCTTCCTTCCTCCCCGATATCTCTATAAGTAATTGTGTCGTTCGAGTATTCAAAGTCGGATTAACGATAATGACGAACTTGTTCCGGGGATTATGCGGCAACGACACGAATTACATGCACTTTCCTGTTACAATGAGAACGTTTAACTCGATTAGAGGGTTGAGCCTTTCAAGGCTCGGTATCGTAGAATTTTTAACCCCCTCCCGAGATTCATTAAATATTACCATTAAGTATTAATGGAAAGAAACCAGGAAAATCGCATTTATTAAAACTTCATTCTCTCTCTCTTTTTCTCTCGTTTTCTTCCTCTTTTTTAGGTTAATGGGATTTAAAGTCTCTCGAACAAGCAGTTCGATCAATTTACCTTAGAGTATATTCAGTTCCTGTGATTATCGTTTTATTATTTCTTTTTTTTTTTTCAGAATTTATTTTTCCCAAAGGGTACACAATCGATGGAAGTAGAAACGCTCGATTCTCTCGCGAATCTCTCATTTCGTTCGAAACTTCTCTCTCGCTTTGTAAAAAAGAAAGGAAAAAAAAGGACGAAGCGATAAATCAGAAATTTCGAGAGGAATTTTTCATAACGAGGGGCGCCTTGGTGACAAACTAGCGGTAGAATTTCGAATGGAACGCGTATTAGACAATTTACACGTGCACCCAGGAAGTCAATAAAAATATCGCGAGTCCTATACATATATATATATATTTCTATGACTGGGAGGATAACTTTATTGCGGCGATACCGTGATTGTTACGACTTTCATATTTTCACGGGCGTACGTACCATACCAATGCATACCTGTAGATTCGGTTGTTCAGTTTCAGCTGGAAATTCTCCCGGTCGTAAAAGCCACTATTCGAGAAATACATTGACAGTACCGAGGGGAGGAGTAAAACAGAGACAAAAGTTTATTGCGTATATATATATATATTCGAAAGTTATAATAACAAGAACGAGGACAAGGGGGGATAATTTGAGAGTAATAAGTGTATCCGTGTTTCGTATCAATTTCAAATTTATTTCGTTTGAACGTGCCATTCGCAAATATTCTGACTGATTAAAAACAGATTAACGAGTGAATTTCTGTTTTAATTAAAAAAAAAAAAAAAAGAAAGAAAGAAAGAAAACGATTCGTTTAAATTTCCTTCGATTTTCAAATCGTTCGTTGAAGTATTTAAATTTTAATCCGAGTTGGCTTTTTTTAATCTTTTCGGTGTCTCTGGCCATCTAGTGAATATTATATCCGCCATAAGTCTCGTTGCTATGATTATTACCATCAGAATTGCCAACGTAGGCGAAAAATCTATCGTAAGGATGAGCGTCATATTTCACAATTTTATTTTTATGTTATCCTCCCCTCCCTCGCTCCCTTGTTCTTGTAACGATGTACCCGTTCGCCATGATTTCACTATTTTTTATTCCTTCATCCGTTTGATTAAAATTTATTTTATAAAAATCGATAAAATATCTGCATTATATCCCGCTGCAATTTTGTAACGAATAAATCCGTTCTTTAAACTGTTTGATTCAAATTTATTTAAAAAATGAAAACCAATGAAAAGTTGAATCCACGTTGAATGAAGTGATTAAAAAAAAAAAAAAACCAAAATATTGTACCACATTCTGAATATTATTTGTATTTAATAATATTGTGTAAGTCCCTATTGTTGGAAAAATTTTTGCGCGAAATTTCGTTCTTTTTTTTTTTCCCCCTTCTTTTATGAAAAAGACTTCATTATTGGAACTGGAATTGGAAATCAAAAAATTTTTATACCGTCGGAATTTTAGAGATTACGTGCCATCTAATTACCCATAATATCCATTTGACGTTGAAATTGTAATATCATAAGAGAGAAGTTTATTACCCACGCTTTGATCGTGTCAATTCATTAATATCATTAATTAGTAAATTATTATATGCAAGAGAGCCTTGATAATGCATTTTGCACTATGCGCAATAGCTATCATAATTAATCCAAATTAATTCGTATACAAGCTAATACAATGTTTACAATGTTTAAAAAAAAATTCTAACGCAAAGACGTTATTATTATTTACTATTAATTTCTATCAATTTATCTATTAATTTCTCCATACAAATTTAAATAATCCATGTTAAAATTATATAAAATTTTCAGAATCATTTGAGAATATCTTTAAATTGAATGTTAAAATAGAGATACATGATTCAAGAAATCGATCAATTTCTTTTTTTTTTTTTTGTGCAAAATATGATGTACTTTTTCTTCCATTTATTAGAATATATCATTGAAACAATAATCGATTCTATCGATTCTCGATCGGACCATGCATGGTCTTGCATGGTTCATTGTTTGTTCCACAATGGGAAGGGATCGTGTGAAATAGCGGCAGTTGATTGAACGTGGCAACAATAATAAATTGTACCGAGAATCATTCGTTCCAAATCTCATTATCTTCGTTTCCAGTATTACCGAAATTATTTATTCATTTAGTCGATGAAAATTCTCGCGAATTTTAATAGAATTTCCATGGCATTTCTTAATTAGGGAAATAAATCAACACTCGGTGCATTTTATTCAATGCTCCCCTTTCTTGCAGATCATTCAATATAAAATACGCTAAATTCTATCTCGGGCATGATAATATTTTTAAAAATTATTCAACGATATAAGAATCGAAAGAGGGAAGAATTGAGAAGAGTATATCGAGCATTCATAAAGCTTGATGCCTCACAAACGTGAGGCAACGTTTCATGCAACGTTTAATCAACTTTGAAATTGTCAAAGTGAGAAACGAAAGTTTATTCATTGAATCGCTTTTTTACTTATTCATACGTCCAAGTTAAAAGTTCCGTTTGAAATATTGAACGTGTACGAATACGTGTATACGTGCAAGTAAAATCGTCGTTACTAACCGGGAATTGAATAGTTAAAACGAAACTAGAAAAACGAAGACAAGTTTCAAACAAAAACCATTTTTTTATACGTGTGAAATGCTATAAAGATGTCGTCATTTCTATTATTAATCTTATCCTCTGCATTCCAATTTTAAATATCAATCTTATTAACTTACAGATATTCTCTTAATTACATGGTACGTATTAAATTACACGAAATATATTTATTAATCTTCCAAGAAACTTTCAAAAATTGAATCAACGAAGACAAAAAAGGGATTTAGAAAGCAAAGAATGTTTCATTAATCCAAAAAAAGAAAAGAAAGAAAAGAAAAGAGAATACAAAAGATTAATAGAAAGTTCATAAAATTATATCAAAATAACTATTCTCCTGGTAAATATTTATCCTAGTAGTAAATATATTCGTTCTGGACAAGCGTGAAAGTGTGGAGGAGGGCGAGAGGGGAGAGTGCGCGTAGGTGTGAACCAATCCACTCCTCGGCATATTTCTTCCCCGAGGAAAGGTTATTTCGCGTAGTCGACTCGTAATCCATCCGTTTACTTCGGTAAGGATTGTATCGATCCGCGCTGCGCGTTGCGACGCGCATTCGTACACGGGATGGATACGCGTCATTTGTGCGTGAGATGTGGTATCGCGTACCAATCCGGGCCGGCACACGTTTTCACGCGTTCCCGTTATTGAAATATTTACTTCGAAGAGTTAACTTTCTCGGTAACAGGGCAAAATAATAATATTTCCCGACAAAATCGAACGAATTGTCGTCTTCGGTTCGAAACACACGGATACGCGTGGTACAATTCGTGGTTAAATAATAATTCGTGTAAATATTTTTGTCCTTCGAGAACGGTTTCGAATCGTGAACCCATATATCGTAATTTATATACAGAGGGGAAAACGCGATATCTCATGTTAAAGCGGGGAAAACAATGACGTAATTGGGAGAATCAATCGACACGATCTTTACGAGAAATAATTACCTCGTCTCAGGAAGATTTTATTTCTTTATTTATTATTAACGTTTTTAAAGTATGGATATCTTTTCAACGCGATTAAAATAACGCGAATTGTTCGTCAATTATTTGAAAAATGTTTTAAAATTACTGCCATTGTTTGTTATAATAAGAAATATAATAATGAAAAGGGAAAGATTTTAACGCTTGCCAGTTTCATTGCAAATATTGAACAGAAAATTATCATCATCCTGCTCCTTCCATCCTTCCTATTTCCAAACTGGATGAGACTCGGAATAGAGGTAAAATAATTATCCAGACGAAACTCAAATGATGGCGTAAGGATGGCGAATTTCAATAAGCTAATTATTTTAACGAGCTTCGAGTGGCACATTTAATCGTGGCAAGAATCGGCGACGCGAAAACGTACGAACGTGGAGAATCCATGCGCGTATTCTACATATCGTTTTCGGAATAAGGGGGATAAGTTTTAACGTGTATATCTTGGCTTGCTTGAATTATGCGTTTATATTCTCGAACGAGTTCCTCGTGAAATTTTATCGTCGTTATAACGCGACTCCCCTCCATTTTTAACGATGCTCGGTGGAAAGAAACTTGGCGATAACTCGCTGTGGATAAGTTTAGTTAATTAATTATAAAACTTGCCCTCCCTTGGTCTCGCCTTGCGAAAAATTCACTCGAAATTTGAACTTTGGAAGAAAAATTTATCGCAATAAAGAAAATATTCGAAACATTCGCTTCGTTTTAATTACGTACTTCTGCGAAGGGGAAAACATTTGCTCCTTCCATTTGCTGTTCCAATTTTCCTGGAGGGAGGGAATTTAGATTATCGTGAAAAGTTGTGCGTCGGATCGAGACTTATTTTCAAGTTGAATAAAATTTATTTATCGAATTTACGGCTCGACGAAGAATATTCGATTTTTAATCCTTCGTTTTGAATTTTAATATTTTTTTCATCGGTGTTTGTTAGTTAATCGAATCGCTTCTATTATATCGGCTTTCCAATATATGCTGGTTTATTTTTTAAAACGATTAATTTTTTAAAACAACAACAATGAAAACAATAACTTGGATCTAATGAAAATAAAACATACGACGCGAGTTCAACAAATATATACGGATTGGATAACAATAAACGTTGTTATTTATCCGTGTTTATGTCCACCATAAGTGCCACCTGAATGATCGTTTCCTCCATAATTGTGAACTTCCGCGAAGAAACCTCCATGAGGATCCGAATGGTACTTAACGCTTCTCACGTTGCCTCCGGGCTCGTGAAGATGGTACTCCCCTTCCACTTCTTTCCCTGTAATTTCGAAAACCAATTTTCCAAAAATTCCAAATCAAAATGTTCTCTCGATGAAAGGAAGAGAAAAAACTTTGACAATTGAACTACGTAAGTTATGCAATTAATAGAAATTATAATTCTTCGAAATTCTAATTCGAAGAACACGAAATCTATCATTTTCTTGCCTTCGATCAATCATTCAATCATTTCGTTACATAATCGCTAATCGTACCATCGCGATGCTCTTTCTGCCCGTGGAAATCCTTCGTGTGTTTGTCGTCCACGCCGTACGCGAACTTGTACTTGGGATGGGCCCTGTAGTCGTGATGAAGATGCCCGTGTTTGTCCTTCCACGTGACCTCTTCGTGATGGCCCACTACTGGCCCAGAGAAGTGATGGAAGGAGTGAGCGTGTCCACCTCCTCCCCCGTGTCCACCTCCTCCCCCGTGTCCGTGTTCGCTGCCAGCATCCTCGTTGTCTGCACATCGATATCATTTTTCAAAAATATGAAATCTATATAGAATCCTTTTCACGACGAAATTTAAAGTGAGATAGATACGAGATCTTATCATTACGAAACATATATTATTATAATTGCAATTATACGCACCCAAATCGTGATAGCTCGTCGATTGTACGACGTGGAGGGCGAGGGTTAGCAGCAAGACCGCAGCAGGAACGAGCAGGCTCTGAAATCGAATGATAAAAAAAGAAAAGGAAGAAAGAAAGAGAGAAGAGAATCTTATAACGATGGTTAATTTTATTCGCGAGAATTAATGGGAACGAAGGATGGAGTAGCCCGATAGAAATTTCAATCATGGGCGGATGGGGGGGGTGAGGTTGAAATTGCAGAACGGCCATTATTCTTTGTCGTTGGAACGGTAAACGGAACGGTGGGGTTCGCTTTGCCCGATCGCATAAAGATCTCCGGGACAACACTACTCCCTTCTTGCTTTACGATTACGACTTTGTAATACTTTGTCACGGATCCCTCGATCGATCCGTTTAAGGGAAGGTGGGCCAGCCCGCGCCTCTTTAATCAATAACACGTGAGACTCGAAATTGGAGCGATCGATCGTCTCCCTCTTTCGTCCAAACGCGCGAATTTCCACGGAGGAATCGTAATCCTCGTTTAATCGTCGTTTAATTCCTTAACGAATCCCGATAGCTTCGTCTCTCACGAGGAGAGGGTTCGATATTACGTTTCGAGAAAAATAATTTCGATCCTCTTCTTCCTCACCTTCGACTCCATTTCCTCTTCTCCCACGAAGGATCGGCGATGGACTGTTGCGGCTGATCGCGAGAATCCTATTTTATAAGAGCGTTCCACCGAGAGGAAAGAAACAGCTCGTTAAAGCATTAATTTGTCCGTCATTGCTTGTCACCGAGATCCCGAGAGGTGGTGGTGGTGAGAGGTAAATGGTGGGCGGCGGGGGTGGTGGACCTGCTCGGTGGACCGAACGTTCCTCCGTCTCTCAAAGTGGTGGTCGTCGCAATGGCTCTGGTTTTCGCCAGAAGTCCATTGATCGGTGTTGCGCTTCGTGACGTAAAACCGTTAATAAAAACCGATTGGAAAATCTCAGTCGATGGACTGAGAAGTTTTTAAGATTTCGAAATCCGTCACGAAGTATCCTAGATCCGCGAAATAGTGTCTCGAAATTAGAGGATTTTAATTTTCGTCCGGCTGGAAATGATCGAAACTATGGTATATACATATATGATATACGTTCAACGAAATGCTTTAGCAGTTTTAATCAGGGTGAAAATCTAGCGATAATTCGAGAGTTATAGGGCTACAATTATTCCCATGTTGGCTCCCGCTCGATTCCATTAAAGAAATCCATTCCTATCATACGTACGATCTGTAACTGTAAATTAAACCGTCAAGATTAATGAGCGATAAATTGCCCGTTTTCGACGATAGAGCGAACGAGTGTCAATATGTCGCCTGAATAGCCGCATCCCGGTGTGGCAATACAGTTTATTGTTGAATTTATTGCATTTCCGCGTACCGCTCGCCTCGCATGATACATTCATTCCTGGTTGAATTGTAATCTATCGATTCGACGGAAAGTCAAATATACTCTTCTCTTTCTTCGCCCAACCAATTCCTCCCTCTCCCTTTCTCTCTCTCACACACATACGCATTCGCCCTTCCATCCACTCTCGGAGAAATGTATCTCTTTGATTCGATGATAATATCAGGCGATGCACGTCCTGCTAATGGATAATATGAAATATTTTTGACGGATTGCCTCGTGAATTATTAACGGATTTATCATGGAAACGTTGTATCAACGTTACGTTTATTACGTTATAAACTTTTTTCCCCCCCTGCCATTATGTAAATTACATTGCTTTATCACTCGTGAAACTTAGGTTTTCTCGATTCCGCCCTACTCCTCTCCCCTCCCCTTTCTTGTTCCCTGCAACCTATCGGAAAAAGATTATCCACGGTCCGATGATTAATTAGAATAAGGTTTTGCGCGTTGATAATATACCTTTAAAATTCTTTCTACGCGTATCTGCGCGCCGCATACTTTTCAACTTTTCGAGGCAAAGTCGGGCAAGGAGGGGGCAATTGAGCAATCTTCGTTTTTCGAGTTGTTCGAGTTTGCGCAACTCGCCGAAGAAGGGAGCGGCGGACGGATTTCGCGGGATTAATTAATGGCGCGGCGACGATTGACGAAGGCGAATTGATGGCCGCGTCGATGTTTAATGCGCGAATTCCTTCCAGTAATCGCCGAAATTCCGTATCGGTTACGTAGCGATATTCGTTATTAATTCAAATGCTTTCGAATTATCCGTGAAACTCGCGATGGATACGAAACTAATATACATAGTTTCCGATGATTACAAACTGTATAACATGGAACTAAATAATTTACGATAGGAGCGGTAAAGTGCATTGAACGGAACAGTTCGTTGAACGGAAGTTAAGCCGGACTTGGTTCGTCGATTCGTTCGGAAACTTGATTTCAACGAATTAACGCGATCCCTCCAGGAGGAGCAGGAAACGACGCGGGATAATAAAGTAAATTAGAATTTTTTTGGTTAACGCTGTATTAATTACAAAAAAACTGTACACGTTACATCATTCATTGGAATTTAAGCCTCTCTCAAGTGTGTTGATGCGTCTCAATTAAGATTGATTACATGGAAAGATTTAAACGCATTTTAGATACGGTATGTTATAAAATTAACAATCATTGGATCTCACAAAGGATTATTCCGAATTTGAATTAATTTAGTAATATTAGCTTTCCCTCGAATCTGATTTTTATCTGCAGAAAAATCTCGATTTGGCAACCATGTCGTAAGAAACGTGAGGGCAGGGGGAGGTGAGAGCCGGGATTAACGAATTTTGAATGGCATTGGTGGATACAGGCGCGGTCCATGTCCCTTCCGAGGATACTATTCCAGACTCCACGTCAGACCTGAAAATAACGGTGATTTCTCATGTTAAATTCAAAAGTATCGATCGAAATTTTCCTCGATATAAAGCTGCTGCTACTACTCAGTCTACTACCGCGCAGACTGAAACGGTACGATACGCTGGAAACGTAATATCCCAAGAGTTTCACTATTAGAAATCAGCCTATCCGATTCGGTAGATTATCAGCTCGATACAATAGCAAGTCTAGATTATGGCGATACGATATTCCATACGATTGTTTCCCAGTTTCTGCACGGAGATTTGGAGCATACTCGTGTCGCGGTATTTCTCTCGTAAAAACTAAGAATTACTATTGTGGCGTAACGTCTTATGAGGCCTTACGTCTTGAGAACGGGCGAATTATAAAGAACGAGAGGATTCACTGGTGGAGGTCTAAGAAGAACGACATCGACCCCGGAGGATTGTAGTTCACTTTTTAATGCCTCCGCAGCTCCCTCCACGGCTTTCCTCGACGCGCTGTACGCCACCAATCCCGTTCCACTTTTGCTCCCGTAACTCGTCGTGGAATCGCCCAAAAAGATTATGCGACCTACGAAAAAAAAAAAAAAAAAGAAAAAGAAGAAAAGAAAAGAAAGGATATTTTTGAACATCGATCGTTCGTGGAATAAGGAAGGATCGAATAGAATGTATTAATTTGAAAATTAAAGCCAGACCTCTTTTCACGCGTAAAAGGGGAATGAACATTCTGACGGTCCTAAGTGGCGCCACCAAGTTATGTCGCAACATGGATTCCCACGCCGAACTCGATTGTCTCTCTATGGCACCGGGTAACGCCAGCCCGCCAGTGTACACGATTGCCCAGAGACCTGCAGTTAGCAAAGTTGAAACTTTGGTGTAGTTTAAGTGGCCGGTATTTTGGAACAATGGATGATGGACAACGAGGATGGAAGCGTGTCTTGCGTGAAATTTTTTTACGATTATATCTCGTAAAAAACGGGGGATAATAAACGGTATTAAAATTAAGAAAAATTTAAACCGCTATAATTCGGAGGATAGCGATCCCATGTTAATGGATGTAAAGACCGTTACAAGCACCGAACCTTGACCTTTAAAACGGTTTTTCATTTATCTCGATACGACTTCCGGTTCCCGAGATATCATCGTTCAAAGAAAAGCGTAATTTTTTTTAATCGCGTTTAAGTGTCTCTCTCTCTCTCTCTCTCTCTGTCCTTTCGACCTCTTATTTCGATCTCTCTCGCTCCTCCCATTGACCTATCCCAACTCCAGACGAATAACAGACGTAATTCTTGGAAAAACACGGCACGCAATTGCTGAACGACATAATACACGTTTCCAGGAAATATGCAGGTCATTGACTCCCGTTCCCATTCATTATCTTTGTTTTAAACACCGAGAATACCTCGAGTTGTAATTACTTATATCCAGGTGCAACCGATCGAGATATCGGGATGAACGAAAAAAATATTTCCAATGGCATAGATTTTCTCTATTTTTCGACAAATTCCGAAATTTTTTAATTTCTTCTCTCTTTTTCTTTTTCGTTTGAGAATATTTACAATTTAGCAATTCGGTATTTTATAGAGCGCGATGTTATATATTTATTAATGTAATATTCGTATAACGTTTTAATTATAAATAAAAATTGAAATTTTTCTTTTTTACCTCGATTCTGAAGAGAAATTGAGAAAGCGAAATTGAGAAAGCGAAAACAATTTATAGCCGAGTATCGAGTTTAATACGATTACGTTATAAACCGTAGGGACGTGCAGATTGGCGCGGGTATACGGGAAACAACGAGAAATATCGATAAAAGTAAATTCATTTCATTCGGTGAACAGTTATCAACGACCGTACGATGGAATTGTTTCTTTTAACCCAACTATTTCCAGGGAACCGAAAATGTTTTCACGGCTATGAATCTTTACGGTCAACATATCAGGGAAATCCTTACTCCACCTCCCTTGTATTATATTGGATTAAACTCGACAATCGTCGAGGAAGAACAATTATCGATCTCTGAATTGACGATCAATCCGCAGACGGATCTCTTTTCTCGAAAATCATCATCGTTCTTTGGAAAATTTCCCATGCATCCTTTTAGACTCGTGCAATTAATTAAGGATGAGAGATAAAAACGCGATAACGAGAGTTAAAAATGAATGAGTTCCTCGAGTTCTCCAATTCGAAGCATTGAGCGTATACGAAAGTATTTCTCGAAAACTTTAATTAACGTCCGGGGATAACACGGGTTTTTTGGTTAAATAAGGTAACCCATCCCTTCGCTCGATATCCCTTCGCCACGGATAAAAGGGCCTTCAACATTTTTCCCCTTCTTTTTAAAATTCAACCGGAGTGAAGCTTCGATCGCTAATAAATTCGTGTATCTCGTAATTGAAATTGGAACGGAGAGAATGGACGGAGAAAAGATGGGAGAAAATGAAGGGAACGGGGGATGGTGGTTTGGTTCGATCTTGGCCGATCTAGGTAGCATTAAAAGGGGGGATATTGCTTGCCATCTTCGCCGGCCGGAAGTTTCGCCCGAACTGCATCCAAACAAGCGCGTAAACTATCCTCCCTAGTTGAGTCCAGCTCCAATGGCACGATTTGGCCGCGAGCACGTACTTCCGGATCCTGCGGCTTCCTCTCCACCGGATCCTCCTCCCTTTCTTTCTGCTGCTCTATCGCCCTCAAAATTTTCATCGACGGCGAGTTCCCGGAAGGATCCAGCAGACCGACGAATACCTGAACGACAATAATTCGTACAATCTTGCTTACTGTACCATGCTCTCTTCCTTAACAATAATATCTTTTATTTTCGAAACAATTTTCAATCTCGAATCTAATTATCAATTATTATCATCAATTATCGAAGGAATAGAACATGTGCCGGAATTTTGCACGCAAATCTCGTAGCAAAAAGTTTATTTACTTTAAAGAATCCGATTAAAATTGAAAGAAAAGAAAGAAGCGCCTTCGTTTTTTTTATTCGATTGAATGATATAGAAAGGAAGAGCGCGTGAGAATAACAAAGTGACATAAGATGTGAAATGGGTTTAATAATAATAATATTACCTTGTAACCAGCCTCGTAGAGCGCAAGGGCGATCTGTAGGCCCAGCGAGGTATCGCAGCTGGTCACCAATACATGACGCTTGGTACGTGTCTCGTATTCGTCGTTGGCGTTCCTCGATTGGCGCATTAGGTAAGCCAACAGGGCTGCGACTATCGAGCAGAGGGCCAATATTTGTAGGGCCAAAATGGCCCCGGTTTCAGCATCCATCCCGCCCGGGTAATATTCAATCTGCAAAGCGCAAGTTCACAGTCCCTCTGTTATGGCACAATTCAAGACCGTACGAACGAGTCGCTCCTCCACTTCCGCAATGCGCTGAAACAGTTTCTCCTCGGTACACGCAACTTAACTACGCTAAATTTTCGGCCACGAAATTTCAATTGGCGCGCTGATACGTTTACACGCGCTCAAAGCTGCTCCGTTAACTACTCCTTTTCGAAGGACAAATTTTATCAGGACAAAATTACGTTCCAACTTGGAGATCCTAACGCGAAATTTATTTATTAATTTTAAGAAAGTTTCTTTTTTTTTAAAGATCCGTGTAGAGATGTTGCAGCCTGAAGAAGATTCTTTTTTCGTGAATAATTACGGATACTATTGGAATAAGTTTTCTTACGGAGGACATTTTTATCACGTCGGAGAATTAATTGTCGCGCGGAGTAAATTTTCACGCACACTTGTGAAACTTGTTTTCTGCGTCGAAGCTTTAGCAGTTAGTAGGTCATTCCGATACGAAATTCTGAACGACACCGAAATTTTGTATAATTTATACGATAATTCGCTCCGATATTTTCCGTGATTTTATGATAATAGAATTTCAATTTCATTGCACAATGCTCTTCTATGAATTTACTCGGTACTCGGCCGATATTATTTGTATCAAGGTTTGAACGATAGCACGCGACTCGTATAAATCCGCCACGAAGCGTAATTCTGTGCACGAATGCTGTTGACAGCCGATCAATCAATAATAATGCCATAAGGCATATATATAGGTATATATATTTAACCTAGACGATGAAATTGTTGCGAAATAGTTGATACGACGAATCAACCACTTTCACGTGTGCGTGTTTCGCAGAATCGTATTTATTTCGTTCAACGGAGGAATTACGAATTCGTGTATCGTGTATCGGACGATTTATCGATCATCGTACAGCAATAATGATAAGAGAAGGGGATAGAATACGTTTTTGAACAAAATATTTTTTTCTCTCCCTAATTTTATAACTCTGTATTTTCTCGTTTCTTTTTTCTCTTTCCTTCTTCTTCTTCTTCTTTTTTTCAACCACCACCAGAAAAAAAGTATAGCTATGAAACACTCAGGTTTGCCCCACATTTTCCTATAATTAAACTCCTTGACAGTAACGAGCAAGATAACGATACCTTCAAAAATTAAATGAAGAAGCTCTCGTATCAAACTTTATTTCGCCTCGTCGTAAAATTTTCCTAAAGTTTTCTTCACCTGAAACAACTCCTCGAAACTTGTGGGAATAAATTGAACGGAATTAAATTATCGAGTGTGATTATTCAATATGTATGACCTCGAAAGGATGGGAAACAAGTTTTCATCCGTTTACCGATTAACAGATTCCGATGATTAATTTTAATAAAACAAAATTCTTCGTCCAAATTATTCATCCGCGATTTATATTTCCCCCTCCCTCCATTCCCGATTAATTTCCAACTTTGAGGCCGTTTCGAAAGAGATTTCAGAATGGAAAAGCGTTCGTTCGAATCCGATCAATCGCGATAACGTTGGATAATTGGCAAGGTTGGAGGCACGGCCACGCGAACGTATCGCGACGCATCGCAAATTCTGTTTTTTTCCCGCGAAAAGTGAAGGGTGATGGAAAGGTTTTTGCAATGGCTCGCCTTTCTAAACTGTATCTGAGCTCAGCGAGGCGTGGCCGTTTCTGTTTCTTCACAAATGACCGACATCGATCATCATCATCATCGTCGCGAATATATCTCGCAGATATTGAGAATATTATTTATCGATCTTCGAAGAATCATCGATTTTTCTCGAAAGATATTCGTTCGCAAAGCGTAAGAATGAGCGAAAAATTGAGTGAAAGAGAGTTTGTAAAAAGTTTGAAAAAAGTTTACAATAATTGTAATTTTCATCTCGAGGATAGAGATATAATTTGAAGATAAATATCGTCGAAATCGGAATCGATCGGGTTTTTGTCTATCTATTTTTCCTCGACGATGAAATTAACCACGAAATTCGGAAAAAAAAAAGAAAAGTCTCACTTTTGCTCGATTTCGAACGATTTCACCTATTTCGAACGAAATATATTTGGAAAGCGTATCATCGAAAATTACATCGAGTCCGATGCTCGTCGGATATCGAGGATTTTGTTTTCAATAAGAGTTAGACTTCGATTTCAAACGAGGATTCAACGACCTGGTATAAATTATTCAAGGAAAGTCCGCGAATGATAAATTACGGCTTTTGCCGTTTGAACGCAAGCGGGAATACCGTGCGATCGTTTGAACGCTTTCATCCGTGCCATTGGCCGCAATTGATGCGAAACCTTTGACACGCGGTTGCGTATACTTATTACATTACCGCAATAAAAACTTTAAGTGGATTTAATTTTTTTTTTTTTTCCGCCAAACATTATGTTTCATAACTCCGATCATTTCATTCACTCGTCAAAACGGTGACGAGTTTTAGATTTTTTTTTTTTTCCTTATCGTTCGCATTTATTAGAAGTATAAATACTTTTGCGGAATTAATTTTGTTTTTTTTTCTTTGTCGCGTATCGATGATTCTAGATGAATGTTAACATTTTCCTCCGAAAGAATTTCCA
Source organism: Apis mellifera (assembly GCF_003254395.2). Lineage (NCBI taxonomy): Eukaryota > Metazoa > Arthropoda > Insecta > Hymenoptera > Apidae > Apis > Apis mellifera. The sequence continues at coordinate 10,059,223 of NC_037646.1, forward strand.
ATAATAAAATTGATTATTAATAAAAAAAAAAAAGAAAATTTTATTATAAATTTTATATAACGAAAATTCCAATAAATCTTTCGTTACGTCAAACATTTTCTTTCTTTCTTTCTTTCTTTTTTTTTTTTTTTTATTTATAGATACGCGCAATGTTCGAAAGCGTTTTCAAACAAGTAAACACGCGTGTATGTGTGTGACTATCAACGAATAGTTGTGCACAATGAGATTGTATGCGAGTCTCGATTGCGTGCCAAATCATGGCGGTTAACTTTCTCTGGAATGCAGGCGGAGAAAGAAACCAAGCTGACGGACAGGTGGCACAAAATTATGGAAGCTTATCCAGATGAGATCGCAGAACACTTACAACGTTTTTCTCCAATCCAATCTTCAAGACGAAACGCTCTTAATCTTGTTTATTTATTTTTTGAAATCGCGTTTCACGATTAATTAACATTTAATTCATCGCGCGATAATTATCTCGATCGTTGTTTTTTTTAATTTGAAAACAAGAGATTTTTCTTTTCTCTTTCTTTCTTTTCTTTTATACGTAATATCCTAAAACTTTTCAAACGAAAGGAAACTGCATGAAATTAACATCCACGATATCGGCAAATTAAGAGAGAGAAAACAAGGCTTAATTATTTTAATCGCGTTGCGATTGATGGAAACGAGCAGAGGCAGAGCTTTGAACGGTTTCTTTCAGTTTTTAGAAAGGCTAGGAGTAAAACTGAAAGCGCGTGAAATAAATTATCCAATTTATTTTCTCTTAAATAATATAAATCCTGATATCGTTAATAACCTGCTACACCCCTGCAATTCCATTCGTGCGGAACGGAGTAAAAGGCGAGTCGTGTTGACATTTATTTGCAAACTAGCTCGTTTCTTCCACGAAATACTTTACTTCGTTACGAAGAAAAATTCGTTCGAATTCTAAATTTTCTAGTTTCTAACTTTGAAAAAAATAAAAAAGATACGTACACTGAAACTTAATTGTATTCAAATTTTCCTTTCCTATATTTTTTTTCTCTTTAATTTTACATTTTTAATCGCCAAAATATGTCGAGTTAATTCGTCGTACGATATTACTTACTTAAATATATATATATATATTCGTAGATAGGGATCGCACAGAGGAGGACTATCCTTTGCTACCTCGTCTATCAAACAACAGTAATCGCGATTCCATACCAATGAGCAACTACCTGTGTCGTGTCTATTAATCGCTAATACCCAATCATCGTGAGGCATGCACCAGCTGTCATGCTAGAAGTTACACGGATTACATATACGCGCAAGTTGGCACACACACACACACGTGTCCCGACCGCATACGGACGAGTTTATCGGCGACGATCGACGTAATATTATCGGGTCCTCCTCCTCCTTTCGGTATGCGCGGACGAATCACGTATCGTGGTCGCATTATCGAATTGCGGCAGTTTATTTGCCCGTGCTAATTTCAACGGGAGAATGTAGAAATATCGATTAGAGGAGGCTTGGCTGGCCTCTCCTCCTCTGTGCGCTCCTTCTGATCCAGAATCTTGCCCAACAATTCCCAGGCTCTGGCTGCTGCGCCCGCGCGATGGAACATTGCAACGTTCCATTACCTGACCGACACAGATCTGATTAAAATAATCCTCGTTGAAAATTGAGTGTCTCGATAATCGTATATTAATTGGACAATCTTTGGGGGAAACGAAAATCCCCTAAAGTCGTCTCGCTCGCTTTAAAATCCGACTAAAATAATTCTGAATGGAAAAGCATCATCGTGTATATACTGATCAAAAAATTAGCGGGATTTTCAATATTCTTTTTTAAAAATATAAGTTTTTTTCATATAAGTTTTTTTTTTAAATTTAGAGATATTAATTAAAGAATCTCGGCTTTAAAATTCGATTAAAATAACTCTGAATGGAAAATCATCGTATATTGATCAAAAAATTAGCGGGATTTTCAATATTCTTTTCATATTTTTAAGAAAATAATTTTTTTTTTTTTGGAAAATTAGACATATTAATTAAAGAAAATCTTTAGGAAAACAAAAGTATCGTCTTCTCGGCTTTAAAATCCAATTAAAATAATTCTGAATGGGAAAGCACCATCATGTATACTGATCAAAAAATTAACGCGATTTTCAATATTTTTTAAAAATATAAGCTTTTTTCATATAATTTTTTTTTAAATTTAAAGATATTAATTAAAGAATCTCGGCTTTAAAATTCTGAATGGAAAAGCACCATCATATATTGATAAAAAAATTAGCGGAATTTTCAATATTCTTTTCGTGTTTTTAAGAAAATAAGCTTTTCACTCGTTCCATATAATTCTTTTTTTTTTTTTTTGGAAAATTTAAACATATTAATTAAAATCGTCTCGGCTTTAAAATCCGATTAAAATAATTCTGAATGGAAAAGCATTATCGTGTATACTGATAAAAAAATTAAAAGGATTTTCAATATTCTTTTCGTGTTTTTAAGAATATAAGCTTTTTGCACGTTTCATATAATTTTTTCTTTTATATTTATTCCTATTTCCAACCATCCTCACTTAACTTGTAACAGGTTAAGAAGGATTGATACAACTCGTTGGAATATTGCAATCATACATACGTGACTATATATCCTATTATTTATTAATTGATCCTCAATCGTCATCGTAGAGGAATTTTATCGCTCTCATAACACGTAAACAATTCGTAATAAAAAAAAAAAACAATATTATAATATACTAATTACTAATCCAAAACACGGAACGCACGAGGATTGATCATCGAAAAATTTCCAATTAAATTCAATTGAATTTCTTTTAAAAGAAAATAATTGAGAAATTCTTCTTTTCTTCTCCTTTTCTTAATCTCTCAACGATCGTGCGCAATTAAAAAAAAATCTCGGCTGGATGATGGATATAATTATTATCCCGTCCTTGGACCGCGAAACATTCAAATTAACACGCATCAGGAGGCTTCCGCTACAATTTCATTGCGGGCGGTCGAATCCCGCTAGAGAATTAACCCAGTCCATGATTCGAACGATGATGATCGGTCTCGAATGAGGAAGGCAAGGAGGAACGGGCGGGCAAATTTAACGGAAGCCTCTCAACCGCGCGCATTTCTTCGTATAATTGTCAGAGATATTTCTGGCTCGTTCGAAGCTCACGGGATCGTGAAAATCGTGGCTCGTTGCGAGCTAACAACTGCACACAACCGTCCGGCGCACAACAAGTAAACGCGCAACGGTACTCCAACGGTTGACCGCGAGTGACCGTGTGGAAAAGTTAAATACTTTGCGGTTCCTGGATATCCGTCCATTAATGTTTCGTACGATGATTATCGTCCGCGTCCCTGTTGCGCTTTGCCGCGCGATCAGATAAACCTCGAGACGGATAAACAGATCGAAATACATCCTCGAGAGTTAACAGAGAAATTCGACGATTTTATATAAAATTTAGAATTCTATCGATTCTTCGGTTTTTAAAATTCTTCGAGCGAGAATCGATTCTATGATCGAGGCGAATTCGAAGGAGAGGGGAGGGAGGGGATATCGTTGTTACGCAAGTAATTGATACGCGAGGAAGAACGATTTCGTTCGCGATTATATAAGTAACGCGAATCCTTGGACTCGATTTTAGTTTTAGAGTTCGCGCGGATATCTCGTCCATATATTACCGGCCACGATACGTACTTAGAAAGTTGCCAAGTACTTTCAGTTAACTGGAAAGTTGAATACGATTTGTTTCGTCGAATTAGATCTTTTCTTCTTCTTCTTCTTCCTCTTTTTGTATAAATGAAATTTGCAAACAATTTTTGTAGGAATAAATTTTTTATTAAAACTCCTACGAATTCGGATCGAGTCTTTTTTTCCTAATAGGCTAATAAAAATTCCACGATTTCTTATCTTGAATGTGCAATTAACATTTTGCAAGATCTTAGCCTTGTAGGCAGCTCGTGTGAGCTTTCGCGAAAGGAAGTGTTCGTATCGTTGCACGAACGACTCGTTTGCTTCGATTAGCTGTTAAACGAGGATCGTCGCTTCCGCTTCGAAACTTTCCGATTATCGTCGCTGGCGAACCGTGTCAATAGAATGAGATGGTCGAGTAAGAAGATTATTCGTCGATCGATCCCGATCCCGAGTACGACGTAAAATATTTAAACGCGGCAGTTTAAAAATTATCCATCGAGACTTGTCTTTCCATTCCCATTTTTGGGGCAGATTCGGCGAAAAATATATTTGGAGAAGGAGGTTATATATTTGGCAACAAGAATTTCCCTCCCGAGTTTATAAATAATTAATTATTAACGCGCATTGATTAAAATATTCTATACCTGTAAAGAATCTGCTAACGAATCAACATCGTTCAATATTCATGTTTCGACGTGCAATTTTTTCTCTCTTTCCTTTTCTTCTTCTCCTTCTTTTTTTTTCTTTTTTCTTTACACTACTACTCAGCTCCTCGATCCACGCTCTAATTCATCCTTAATTAACTTATCGCTTCATTGCAATTACGGGTTCGATAAGCTTAATGTTAATCGCGAAATTTCTTATTAGCACATCGTTCTCGCGATTTTTAATGATTAATCTCGAAATAATAGCGTATCTAACGATACGTTTGCTCGCCGAGTTACAACGGTCGTTAAAGAATAAAAAGAATTCCAATTGTCAATTGTAAAAAATTCAGTCTTGCGGCAATCATAAACAAAAGATGATTCGCGTGACTCCACTCCCGTCCAACTTCCGTTTCTTTGCTACAAAATTTCGTGTCCCCTTCCTTAATTCGTAAATTTCGTTCCCTACACTCTTCTATCCCGCAAACACGTTTTATATTTACGTTTTATATTAGACCACGATTCATAAATAAAACTTGACTACATGTACGATACTATAATAATATAAAAAGAAAAAGAAAAAAATATATCGAATTACCTCGACGCGTTTAACGAATCCGAAAATCGTTGTTGACAACGAAAGAAGAAAAAAATGTAAAGATCGCGAGTAGACGATTGACAAGGATTACTCACACAGAGAATCGATGATTCGCAAGAGTTTCGGTGAAGCAGCAGTTGGAAATATTGGACGAATCGGTCCCTCGGTAAGAGAATTCGGTGGGCACGGAAAAACGGGCAGAAAGCGAGGGGAAACGTCGATTTTACGAGCACTTGGAAAGTAGCGGCGAGCGGCAGGCCGCGACGCGTGTTTCTACGGCACAACTGGCTTTCGAGAATTCCCGGTTGGAATGCCTACGAGGACGAACGGTATAAGATGCTTCGACGCTTGCTTGCCGCCTCGACAAATGGAAAAGGAACGGGCGAACCATCTTCGCCGCGCCTACAATTACGTTTGCCGCCCCGTCGTTGTCTACTACTATTCCTCTCCGCGATCCTCCTCGGCCCCCTGCTGGCCTACGCCTATGCCCACGGTTAATTTCTAAAGAACGTGGCGTTTAACGTGCCTCGAATTCCCTTTCGGATGGGTCGCGAGTCTCTCGGAATTGCGTCCCGAAACGGCCAAATTATTACGCGGTCAAACGCGACCCCTTCGTTATGCAACGAAACCGACGAGCCGAGCAAGATATTTTCTCGTGCTGCGAGATATCACCAATCATTCGTTACGGTTGAAAAATATTGAGCAAAAGTGTTCTAGCTGATGAAAAGTTGTAAAATTCCCGAGTCGAGGGAGCTCGGTGAAAAAAGAAATATTAATTTTAATTTGGTTTAGGTTGGTTTAAATAATAAGGTTGAACAGGTGTGGCCGATCTCCCTTGCCCTCCCCTCCCCTCTCCCTCCTCTCTTTTTTTTACACGCATGAGAACGTATAGCGGGGATCGTTCTCTTGCGGAATCGGACAAAATGTCGGTGAATTCTGCGATCAATTTTTTACGGAGAGGAGAAAGACGATGGTTTACCGGTTCTTAATGAGAACGGATTTAAAATTACGTATAATAAGGGGAAGAAGCTTTAAGCTTGTGTAATATGCAAGTAAAGATGGAAAAGATTCCCGTAATACTTTGATCTCCTTTATAGCGAAATATAATTCTTCTTTAATCATTTTTAACATTTTTTTTTTTTTTTTTTTTAACAAAAATGTGATTATAACGTTGAAGTTTTAACAATATCTACGAGAAATCTTCTTGAAGAGAAAGAGAGAGAGAGAGAGAAGGGAAGAATCGATCAGTTTTAAATTGTGCAAGTTCCACGACGACGATAGAAGCCACCAAATGCGTTATTCGAAGAAACACTAACGATTGCAACTTGCGAAACGTGTTTTTCATTTCATTCAGTTAATCTATCGTCGTATCTTCCGTCAAACCCTCTACAAAATTCTAGTCCGCAATGACCTACATACTACTTGATCGATTAATTTCACTTTGACCTCGTTCTTTTTGCAAATTACGGAGGTTGGTTATAAATTATAATACGATAAATGATAAAGCAAAACGTGGGGAACGCGATAATGGAAGATCTAAATTATCGAGTTAGAACGGAATATTAGAGAATTCATTATTAATTTTATGGAAATTACAATTGGTTACTTAAATACCTGGCAAGCAATATTAATATTAACGAAACGTTTTATTATTATATATGGTATTATTATGCTTGATGCTATTTATAAACAATTAAATTTGCATAATTTATATGTAATTTATATATTTATATTTATATATACATAAAATTAAATAATGATTATCTCCGTTGTATTTAATATATTTAATATATAATTTTATAGATTTTAATTACGAATCTTAAATAAAATAGTAACTAACTATCGTATAAAATTTCAGTCACGACTAACCCCTTTCAGTACTGTGTCATCGTGTGACAATGCCGTACGCAGACAGAAAATATTCGTTTTGAACGGGAGCCGAATATTAATTTATCGAATAAGTTCATGCGTGGAATTCATACTGATATTTCGGTGTCTTACAAAATTAAATTAACCCGAAGAAATTAAATTACCGAGATTGAATGGTATGCTAATTAAAAAGTATATTATCTAAATGAAACATCGCGTGATTGCATTTTAAATAGCTCAGTATCAGTACTTGCACTCCATATAATATAATATACGATGTTAAATGTAAATTTAAAATTAAATATATATAGAGCGTACAAAAATAATTTTACGCAAAGATTATATTATTATCTCTTCTCGTTCTACGATTACCGGATGTATTAAAATATATATATTGTTATCGTACGCTTGAATTTTTAGTATAGAAATATCAATAGGGATTTTAGCAGGTATACGGTGGCGGCCTGATCTCACTAGTCTAGTTAAATTGCTATAGTGTGTGCCGTGGTGGGGCGGCGTCCATGCTACGCATGTTCCTCTCTTCCATTTCCTTTTGGAACTCGAAGGTGGGAGGTCGTTCTTCCGTAACGTAGTTCTTCTCGTAGTTTATACTTGCGATCGTTGCTTCGAATATCCGCGTAAATGTTTCAATTAATTACGATAAAACGCGTTTACACACTCTATAAGATTGTTAAATCGCATTTGTCCCGCGATCCGGTAAATTTTTATCAGAACGTAACTCGAGAAAATGGCTGAATCGATGAAGAGTGAATACGCAAGCCACGTGGCGAAGCAACTTACCGAAGAAGAAATTGTAAAGATGCGGGCGCAAAATTCGCGTTTAGTTTCCGAATTTCGAGCCAATCAGTTGGAAAAAGACGCGAAAAAGCATTGGGATCTATTTTACAAACGGAACGATACTAGATTCTTTAAGGACAGGCATTGGACTACCAGAGAATTCGACGAATTATTGAATTTGAATACGAAAAATGAACAAAACGTTCTTTTCGAAGTCGGCTGCGGTGTTGGGAATTTTGTATATCCCTTGATCGAGGATGGATTGAAATTTAAAATGATATTCGCGTGTGACCTCTCTTCTAGAGCCGTGGAACTAACAAAGGTATATATTTAATTATTTATTGATAATTAATTATTCACAATTTTATTTACCATATATATGTAATTATATTCTTTGCAGAATCATTCGTTGTACGATCCAGAAAATATGAAAATTTTTCAAACGGATATTACAACTGAAAATTGTTTTTTGGAGGTGAACTATCCAGTGAACATTGCAACGTTAATATTCGTTTTATCAGCTATTCATCCAAAAAAGTTTAGGAAGTAAGTTGTTTTATACTTTTATATTTTTTTTTAATAATTTTTCTAAATGATTTAGAATTCATTATAAAATTTACTTAATTAAAATATTTCAGAGTCGTGGAGAATTTATATAACGTTCTCGATAAAGGAGGAATCGTGCTTTTTAGAGATTATGGTTTATACGATATGGCTCAATTAAGATTTAAACCTGGTCACAAGATTAGTGAGAATCTTTATATGAGACAGGATGGTACCAGGTAAGATTTCTTTATTTCTTTTTATTACAATCGATATGTACAAAATTACAGTAATATTTTATTTCAGGACGTATTATTTTTCAGAGAAAGAAGTGTCAAATTTATTCCGATCGGTTGGCTTTGAAGTATTAACGTGTCATTATGTACAAAGACGAACTGTAAACTTCAAAGAAAAAATCGACGTACCCAGAATTTTTGTTCAAGGAAAATTTGTAAAATTCTAATAATATAACGGTACGTATTCATAAAAAAAAAAAGTAAATAAAAGAAAAAGCAACGCGGAAATAATATTACTAAGTCGTAAAATCGGTCAAGCGTTAGAAATTTGTGGTTTAAGATAGGACATGTAACTTGAGACGTTTTAAAGGAGATAAGGAACTCTGAGCTCTCCTTTAAATGGATTCTATACACACATACATATATATAATAGTTATGAGTACACACTGAATATACTACACACGTATATACTTTCTGCAGTGTATATTACAATGGCTTCATTAATCGATGTTATCGCTCAATGTTTTCGATTTCACTATCATTTTTATTATTTTCTTTTTATTTTTGGTGCATATAATGATGAAAGCATAGTTCAATTGATTTGCAGTGAAAAATATTAAAAATGTCTTTCGCTCCTATCTGATAAAATAATAATATGTAATTGTATTCAATACAAAAAGATTTTTCATTTTTGTAAAAAATGTGTGTACTTGATGTTTCAGGAAAGGTTCCATGGATCAGTAATTGAAGTATTATTGCAGCTATAATTAGTAAGTATTTTTCTTTTTTCTGGAAAAAAATATAACATGTTTGTAAAATTTATTCGGTGTTCAAATAAATATATTTTTAAAAGATATGGCGATAAAAATTGAATATCAGACGTATATATATTTTATCTCGAATTACGAAATTTTAGCGAAAATTACGATCATGTTATATTTTATCCGTTCATAAAATATAGAAAAGAAGATAATTTGATTAAAAATAAAAGTTTATGATGAATTCATAGTTCAACCGATTTTTAATGAGGCATATTTAAAATGTCTTTCGCTCCTATCTGAATTTTTTTTTAGTCTCAAATATATTATCTAAACATTGTACTTTTTATTTTACCTTCTTTTTTTTTTTTTACAGAAAGAAAACACTGGATTTAAAACTATAATAATAGTTGAAGGTTGTTGGTACAAGTAAGTATTTTTAACTTATTGTAATATATGATTATATATGATTAAATTTACTTTTTGTTATTTTTAAGAAGAAAAATTTTCGTTAATTTTATTTCTGAAATACAGAGCTATTAATTATTAGTCAATATTGAATTTTCAATGATGTATTTCTGTAAATATGTTTGATTTTTCATGATATGTATACATATTGAATTTCGTCACTACCGCTGAGAAATAATATTACATAAAATAATATTTCAAAATTATGATATTATTTATATTAGTAAAGAACAATATTGTTACTTTTTTGCAGGAAGAACTGAATATTTTAAATAGGAAAAATTAAATATAAATCTCCAATCATAGGTAAATAACTATTTCATTTTAAAAGATCAAGTATTACTGATAAAAAAAAAATATTTAAATTATTTTATCACAATGATGCAAAACATTTTCAATGATTCAATGATTACATTCCATTAGCTCTATCTGAAAGTTAAATTTCTCTTTCTATTGAGAAGAAAAATAGAAAAAGATAATCAATTTATGTTCCATTTTTATGTTCCAGGTTACAAAGGAGAATTTTGCCATATGAAATATATAGTGTATGCAAAATATATTTTATCAATATAATATAATTTATAATGTTGTTTCTAATAAATAAAATTTAACACAATTTAATCATTTACATCTTCATTTTTACCTATTTTTATACTCCTTTTATATCGATAAAATAAAAACTCGTTGCATTAAAATTTAGAAAATATATCGTGTACAGATATCGTGTTCCTAAGAAGGATTTGAAAGCGAAGCCGCAAACACGAATAAATTGCATTGAGATTATTAATTAGGCAAGAACGTACCATGTTCTAATTTGCCAAACAATATCTAAATACTAATAATAATAATAATAGCGATAAATCCAAGTAGATTGTAATGTTTTTTACATTCTCTTCAATAATAATAAAAATATCGATACGTATATTTAAGCAACTTAGTTTAAATTAAAAAAAAAAAATTAATATATGTTTATAAATTCATAAGATACGATTTTATTATGAAAAGCGAATTAAATATATGCGTAATTAATAATATGAATAATTATTATCCGATTATCATCTAATCTAATCTGATCGAATAAATTAACTTTGAACGTAAACAAAAATCGTTAAATATAACATTTGATCCAAGAAAAAAAAACATATACAGGTTTCGATTTCCTTAAAAGATAAATAGTAAGAGGTGATGAAGGTCATTTCTTCAATTTTTCTGACCGCTGTACGGATATTTTAAATTGTGGTCAACCGATAAAATACACGCGTCGTTAAAACATTTTTTTCGTTCAATCGGAAAGTGTTAAATTTCATCGTTCGTCCGTGCATGCGAACAGCACAATTAGAAAACTGACCTTGCAAGGAGCCGATATTTTTCGCTTATTTGGATTCTTATCGATTTTCATCCGATTTGAGCGTAGAAAAAGAAAATAGCAAATAAAAAACTATTTGTCGAGAATGTGAAAACGAATTCAGAATACGAATGGAATCGTATATAATCCACCAATTTACCAAAATCAGACAATAAGCATGCATCGAATAGGATGTTGGGCAATGGCCAAAATTTCCCGAAAAATTTAAATTCGAATCGTCAGAATCATTTTACCAATTAAACTCGATCAATCGTTTTACGATCGAAGATAATCGATCGTTTTTATATCATCGAAGTAAGAAATATATTTTTTAATCTTATTCCTAGATCGAAATTCAGCTTCTTACGTACGTCGGATATAAACTCACACGAAATTCCACTCCACGGTCGTATATATTCCTCGTAGAAATGGTAAAAATTAGCAATTCCAATTAATTGGATCTATCACAATACGAGCAAAATCGTAAGCAGAACATTCCTCGACACTCGCAAGGTCACGATGATTAAGCGCCATAAAATATTCAGTTGCTTTTTCTTTTATAGCACAGGTGGTGCGGTTGGTTTTATTAACCGGATGTTCCAGAAAGTACTCTTTCAAAGATATTTTCTGCGAAATCGATAGATAAAAAGCAATCGATATCTTCCTGATCCGGACTTATCTAATCGAGACGTCTAATATTCTTAATGTTTACAGAAAAATCATTCTTCGATCCATGGTTTTTCGTAAAAAAATAATGATGTATATGTATATGTGTGTGTATACATTACGATCATTAAGGTTCAGAGAACTTGTTACAACGTCGTACGAGGTAAAACACTTTCGTTCGTATTTGGCCGATTGCCAAGGTCCCTTGCTTCACCCGCGTGCCATGCATTGGAGGTTATACACGGATCTGCTTCAGGAATACCTGAACGAGATTGCTTAGCAGACCCCGTCGTCCCTGAAAGCTTCGATGGCACACGTACTTACACAGGCGTATATGGTCTCCGGTAAAGCAATAGGACGTGCAACAACCCCGTGCAACATCCACCAGCTCACGCACACACGCAATGGTTACACGCACCACACGCGTGTCCTCGTGCATTGATCGGCCAGTGACGCGCATAGGAGGATCTACTCGCCAGGTATATAAAGGTATCCACCAAAAAGCCAGAGCATCATTCACCTCCAGTTCAACACACGAGCTGATCTCCAAAGATCTACGAAACCTATCAACCATGAAGTGCATCGTTGTAAGTACTCATCTAATATTCGATCTAGATCTTTCTTCCAATCCTCCATGATGGGCCAATTTCTACCATTCTTTATCAAACTCTATACTTGCAATTAATATCGTACAATTATTATTGTAACGTTGCTATTAATCATAACACGTACAATTCGTTTTCTATTTCTCTAATGTTTATTCCGTGCAATAATTTGTCACTGAAAAAAGGTAACAAGATAAATGATTGAAATTCTACAATTACTTCTCACTTGCTTACCTACTTACTACCTTCGTTCTATTTCATTCCATCTTGTTAATATTATCAAGATCGTGTAAATGAAAAAAGAAAAATGTGCGCTTGCTGACCGTTGCTATTTGTTTCCAGCTTGTTGCTCTCTTCGCCCTGTTCGCTGTAGCCTTCGCACAGGCACCCAAGCCTGTCCAACCCGAACAGGAACAACCCGTCGAGGGGGAGGCATTGAGAGACAAGAGAGGCCTGTTACTAGCTTCGTACACTGCACCAGCAGCATTAGCACCAGCGCCAATTGCGTACTCTTCTTACGTCGCCCCGGCAGCCCCAATTAGCTACGCTCTGCCATACGCTTACCGCGCATACCCCAGCTACACGTATCTGGGTTAATTTTAGGGGTATTAGGGATAACACCGAAGGGACCTTTGTGATCACGACTAGGGAAATGATTACACGGCAATTGGAAGGATTTTCGAGCGAGTCGTTTAATCGACGCTTCACTTTAGTTTAAGTAAATTTAGCAACGATAGCAAAACCCGACGAAATTTTCTCTTTTTAAAAAGGTTAATCGCTGTAAATTGTGTATTGTTCGCGCCTATTGTATCGAAGATCACCGAAGATCTGTTTCAATTCTTTGACAAATCTTAATACACCGTTCCGTTGTATATCTCACCATGTTAATTAAATACAGAAATTTTTGATTAAGCTCATACTTGTCGTACTTGTCAATCGTATCATTTTCCTCGTCCAATCTCCACTTTTCCACTAAATATAAAATCAAAGAAGAGAAATTAATTACTACGAGACTTAAACTTGTCGATATTCGTAGGAAAGATAGTACTTGGTTTATCACGTGATCTATAAGGGATCTATGATGCAAATTTCATAATATCTTACGCGACTCATGATTAGACTATTAAACGTGCTACTATTAGACTATCTAACGTTCCATCTTTAATACAAGCATGGATCTTGCTTTGTTGCTGGCGTGCATTAGACTTCCTGTCGAAGTGACACGATGACGATGACATCATCGGATGGCAGTTTGGCGTTGTAATTTGATCATTTAGATTGGAATGAAGTCATTGGAATAGAAGCTATCCTATTGTTTCTGCTTTTATAAAACGAATGAGCGACGTGATCACGATCCCCACACCGATATCGCGCAAAACGAAAATTTAAAAACAGCGAATCTTGCAAATTTCTCGAAACGCGAAACGTTTCATTCGAATCGCCAATTTAACGCGTTGGCCAACGCTGGTGACGCTGGTACAATTATATAACAGAGATCCTTTTAACGAGTCAAAATGCGTAATCGACAGGGGCGACATTTGAAAAACAGACATCAGAGAATTCGAGCACGCGTGACTTATGTGTAAATGGCAATTACACAACAGGAATATATTACTATAAATGAACCGTCGTTCGGTATTCTTGTTCGAGGCTTGATGAGTTTAACCACTTTCACTGAGGTTTTGAGGAGTTTGAAAGCTTTGGAGGATAAATACGTGATGGGAATGGTATCCTATGCTTCGTAATATAGCTTCGAAATATAGAAACCAGTTAATAACAGGAGAGATAATTTTTCATAAAACGGGGACGACGGGAAATTGTTCTTCGTCGCTTCTCCGTCTTTCCGTGGAGAAAAAGTAATTTATGCTAAGAAAGTACGAGGGAAAGGGTACGATTGTATTCGTATCCCTATCGACGATCTCAAGCTAGGACGGAAGCTATGCGTCTTTCTCACTTTCGTACAGACTTTCGCGTTAACGATCGATATAATACGAGCATGAATACTTATTCCCCCTCCCCTTTTTTTCGAATTGAAATTTATTTTTGGAAACCGATTAATATATTCGAAGAGTCACGAGAGGACGATACTCTACATCGATATGTGTAACATCGATCCGTAACAGCATTGCCTAAGTGTGATCGATGAAAGCCAGCAAGAAAGTCTATTGTAATTCGTGGATGGTCGCGACCCGACTGTATTTATACATGTGCAGGTATGGCCGTGGTCTTTAGTCGGTGCGAGCCTGTCCATCCTTCAGGAAATTAGTCTTTTTTTTCCCCCCAACCCAGCTGCCCTGATTCCATGCTCGAGAAGATCGTAGACCAGTTACTAGCTTAGCTCAGGGAACGTCCGATTAGTGCGGTGATACAGTGCGATTGGATTACAAACCATGAAGTTCCTCTTGGTAAGTATACCACGCATTCGAAAATTAACGACTCCTGTTGACGCGTAAACGACTCGATTCGACAATTTTTGCGTGCTTCGCGACGAGTTGACAAGTCGATAAGATCGAGATAAAGCGGTTCGTCTTTTATTTTTTTTTGTTTTTTCTTTAGCTCGCTTGTCTACTGGCTACGAGCTTGTTATTATCCGTGACCGCGAAAACCGAGATCGAGGATGGCGAGGAGAAGCCGGAGATTACGAAGTTGGAAGTAGTTGATCTCGGCGAGGGCGAGGGCGACGTGGACGACGCGGAGGAAGTTCAGAAAAAGAGGGATTCGGGATATTCGTACAGGAGGCCGGCCAACCACGCTTTAGCCTCGAGGACTCGTTTCCAAGTTGGACAATCAAGCGGCCACGGAGGGCGCATAGTTAATAGACATCCCGGGCAAATAAATAGACCGGTTACGAAATACGGTCCACCCGGTTATCAGAACTCGTCCCCAACCAGGCTGACTTCGTCGCACGGTCAACAGCATCGGGACAAATTGCAATTCCACGGACATTTCGGTCAACAACATTCGAGCAACTTGGACGGCCGTCCAGGTGGCCTCCCGTTCGAGCAGGAAATACCAAGTCCGATCAGACAGGTCGATTTCGTCGAACCGAATCCAATATCAACGCAAAACGACGAGCCGTTTGCCGGCCATTCGGCCAATTACTTGCCTCCCCACAATCAAAAGTTACCCGGCCCTTCCACGCCCCAGATCTTCGCGCCCGTCCACCAGGGCCAACAGCAACAACAATTGGCGAATTTTCAAAATCGGGACGTCGCTCAAGGGCATATATCGGACGCTGCCCTTTTCCTCTCCCAAAACGCTCAAGCCATACAACAGCTTTACGGCGCCCCTCCGAACGAGCAGGATTTCGCGCCGAACGCCGACCACCAATTCCTGGGCCACGCGAATCAAGCGTCGCAGCTCGAAAATTTCGAGGCGACCTCCCAAACCCCGCAAAACTTCCCGGCTCCGTTGCCGTCCTACGCGTCTGGAACCCTTACCGCCCAAGAGACGTTGCAACAGATACAATCCCTCGAAAAGGACAGGCTGATCGCCCAGTTGCAGCACGCGCTCGCCGCCCAGGCACAGCCGCTGCAAAACGTGGCCGCGGACGTAGCTGGAAGGTACGCTCAAAATCAGCCTGGCTTCGTTCAGAATCAAGACCTTCTGGCTTCCATCGGGCAGCGAATCACCAAGTTTCACGGTTTAAACGCGCGGCCGAGCACCGTGAGCTTCGGTTCCACAGGAAACACAGCTTTCAATCAATCACCTTTTTTGCCAGGGACGACCGTCGGTCCGGGGTTTCCGCTTAGCTACGGCCCGCTGTCCACCACCGTCCGGCCCTCGACCACCGCCGCGACGACGACCACGTCCACCACCGCAGCGACAACCACCACCGCCCCTCAACCGGCCAAACCCGACGCAACCTCTCAAGTCGGTTCTTCGCTGCCCGCGCCGCAGGTCCCCGTTTACGGGGGATTCGTCCCATTCCTAGCCGGCGCCGCTTTCCTCCCCAACGTCCCCGCGTCCTACGGCCCCGCGTTCCTCGCCCCCGGCCCCCTCACCTCCGTCCACTCCTCAACCTCCTCGCCCACTCACTTCGGCATCCCCATACCCACGGACAAACCCGCCGCCGGAAACACCCCCGCGCCACCCACGTCCCCCGCCACTCCCTCCGCCAGCCGACCGCCCTCCCCTCCCTCGCTCCATCCCGTCCCGGCGACCCCCCTCCACCCCGTCGCGCCTCTCCACCCCGTCGCGCCCCTCCACCCCGTCGCGCCCCTTCAACCGGTGCTCCCCCCCGCGACACACGCGCATCCCCCGCCGACCGCGAATCCCGGCTACGGGTTGCAAACGGCGGTGATCAATCCGCTGCTGTACAAGCCCGTCAAACCGGTCTATCCGTTCTACTATTACCAGAACGTCGCGTATCAGGTGCCGAAACCGTCGGCGTTGCCCACGTATCCGTGGAGCTACGCGCCGACCTATGCCCAAGCGAAACCGACCCAAATATGGTAAATGAAACGGAGTCATCCCGTTCTCAATCGGGTTAATCGTGATAGCTGCTTGCTTCCCCTCCTCCTCCTGTCCCCTTCCTAGTATCGAGACTGACTGTTTACCCACGCGGAAAAGGGAACCCGAACGAGAAATTGAAGAAGAAAGTAATAAGTGTGGCACTGTGTGGCGGCGAGTCGCGGTAACGTTTCGGTTTAGATAACGAGATAGAGAGAGAGAGAGAGAGATGGTCTCGTTATTAGCTCGTGGTTTGAAATTTTAATCTGGAATCTATTTATATACGCGTTGCATGGCGTTTCTTTTTTTTCGTTTCGTTTTGTTTGTTTTCTTCTTTCGATAACTGAGATAGTTATTGTAGAGTTGTATGTATGGATTATCAGGAATATACTTATTCGTTGTTATTTGGTTTTATCGGTACGTAAGGAATAATCAGAGACAGGGTTTTTACTTTTCACACGAAGGTGGGATAAACGGGAAACTATTCGTGTTTCTTTTATTTATATAGGTTAATTTTTAATGTCGATCGATTATCGATTTCCGATTGCGGTTGCCTTCTCCCTTAATTGCGTACGATTTCTCTACGATTAAACGTTGTACATACGCATACAAGTTTTTATTTATTGTATCGAATAAATATTTTTTTACTTGACCGAGTAATTTTGTTTTCTCCTTGCTATAAAAAAAAAAAAAGAAAAAAGAAGCTGATTATAAAAGTTTTGCTCGCGAGTCGAGTGATTCTCGATCGAACGAAAGAGAGAGAGAGAGAAAAGTCAATCGCAGGCGGCGTGCTCGTTTCGTGCCGGTAAAGAAAGTACACCCTAGAAAAGCAACTGTCTCCATTTCCGGCCCGTAAACCTACACCAAAGAACTCTCACCGAACGCTTAATGGGCGTCCAATCGATCTGCTTGATCGTGACCTCAAAAGTCGTTCGATCATTCTAATCACGATCGATATATTCTCGACCAGATTAATCGGATTATTCTGGGCATGCATAATGAGTTCACCCGCCCACAGACCGTACGCATTACGATTAATATCCATTTTCTCTTTAATTTTGAACAGAGTATTAATATCAGGCAAATTTTATTTGGATCGAACCGAAACCTTGAATCGAATTTTCAATAATATTGAAATACTTACACTTACCGGAGTTGTTCGTAATTTTTTAAATCCTTGGTCACGACGAACACGCGACGAGTAACGCCGCTGAGCAGTTTTTAATTTTTGAACTCGATTAAAATTTGTCTTCGCGCCAAAAATTTTTGCTTAACTCCAGATCGATTGGTATTAAAACGTAAAACATGATTCGAGCAATTGCAATATATTGATATTAAGCTAAGATTATTAATTACATTTCTCACCGCTAGTAATAGTATTAAAATTACCGTATGCGTATATTATCTCTTAAAGTCACGTTCAAACGGAATAATAATGGTTAAAATATAACCATTAATTTTCTCCAAGATTGCGTTTACACTCTCCCTATATATATCTTTATTTAACGCGCTTGTGCATTTGTTTGTTTGTTCGTTCACATTTTTAATTTCGTAAAGGCTTATAGGTTTATAGGTTTACGATTTAGTGGCTGACCGGTTCCCGTGCACTATAAGTGAATAATATCCCGGGTAAAAAAAAAAAAAAAAAGGTAAATGGTTGTTACGCTGTGGCGCAATACAGGCGCGAAGCCTGTCGAAGAATCCGTGTGGCCGGGTCGGTTACACGATTATACCGCTAAACGTACCAGATTTCTACAAATATAGAACGAGTGTAATTGGCCTACGAAGTGGCCGGCCGTTTTTCATTTTCCGTCAGTAATCCGGCAAAGGCGGAAAAGGGAAAAGGGAACCACGAGCCACGAAGAAACTCGGAATAGAATAGCGGCTACTTTACGATTCACACAGGTGTCAACTCGCTTTCCGCGACTGACCCGAATCTCAATTTACTTTTCGTTTTAGTGCACTACTACCCGTTTCCTGCACATTTGTCGTTCCAACTTGGACAACAATTCCAGTTCTGGGGAATTATTATTCTTATATATATATATATATATAAAAAGGAACGGTTTATATCTCGAGAAATCTAGAAATCTAGATGAGCGGAACAAATAATAAACAAGTTTAATATCTTGTTAACGATTGTGACTCGAGCGCAATAATTTAACGTTACACCGTTTAAAATTGTGAATTTTTTTTATATTTAAAAAAATGGAGAGAAGAATACATCGCACGCTTTTTGCCCATTTCGTTATATAAATTATCATCTAAGTAACGAAAGTATAATATGTACGAAAGTGTATCTAACTTTTTTCCTTTTTTTTTTCCCCGTAGACATCGAGCTTTCTCGAATGGACGTTATTTAAGTAATAAACACATGTACACGTTCGGAAAATGTTGACAGAAAATTTACCTTCAGGTTATTAAGCACGTTTACTTTTCATGCAAACAATGTTAGTCCATGCAGGTTGTGCACCATTCCGGGAAAGCGTCTCATGTTTTTCGTTCCGACCACCACCACGCGGTCTCTTCCAAAGAAGATTGAAGCTACAAAATTCATTCGTACGTTTGAATAAAGTTACCATGGGATATATACGTATCTTCAACAACTCCTTTTAATAAAGTATTATTTATTATCCCGATTATTCACAGACCATTTAATCATTTATATTTATAAAACGTTAATAACACGTTTATATACGTGTCTTTTCGATAAACGCTTTTTCACAAAAAACTCGAAGTTTTATTTCGAGTTTTTGCCTCCCCCTTCCATCAGTAATTCGCTCTGGTTTACACGCAAGTTGACGAGGCAAGAATCGGCAAAGAATTCGCCTCATCTTTTTTCGTTCGCCTACGGGGAATCGCGATGGCCAACTTCCTTCCTTCGTGGCGCGAGTGAAAGTAAAACGAAATCAATCGGAGTTTTCAGCTGTTCAGTTGGATAGATAGCGGACGCACGCCGGATGGAAGACGTCGTATCCTTGCCTCGTATATTTTATCTTCGCTTATATTTTCGTTTCCCCCAACGCGGGCGAATTTTTCACGATTTCTTCACGTCTGTTCCTCCCGACGAACAACAGCGCAGCAATACTTAAATCTTGGCCATTTTTCTTTTTTTTTTTTTTTCCTTGCCCACCGTCCCAGAGCATTTCACTTTCCAACATCGAAATTGGCTTTCCGAAGGAGGAGAACGCTCGCGAAATCAACCACACCTTCACTGCTCCTTTCATGTCGCGCAACAAAAGACTATTGAAAAACAGTTGTTCCTTGCGCGAGGAATATTTTTCTGGGAAGGAAAAAAGTTTTTCCAGAAATGTTCGTATTCTCTCTCACTCTCACTTTTTCGTTATATAATATTATAATATTGTGAAGACAAGGGGAAAATTTAATCGCAAGCTGTTACTTCTTGGCACAGAATTTTCGTGTCAACGAAGAAGAAGAAACAGTAATTCAACAGTTGCGGTTCGAGAAGTGGATGGAAAGGCAAAAAATGTTTCGATAAATGTAGGATACAAGGGTGAGGATCAAGTACGTATACGGGATGACTTAATAAATTTTCGAGGAACACAGTGATAGTTGTCTTCTCGACGTTGGTTAATTATCCGTCAAGAAGAAGTTTTAATTAACGAGATCCGCGCCCGTTCGTAGCGAGTTATCTCAGAATTAATTAATAGGAAGCATGATATATTTAAGAAGAAAGTGCGTATATTTCCAAGATAACCGTGGTTTCGCAAAAATTAATGAAAACGATGACATTTCGAAACGAGAATTTGCCCGTTTAACGAGGATATCCGATTTTCGTTACAATTTTTCTTTCGTTTCTTCTCGAAAAGTATGTATGTACACGTGTGTAATTAGTAATTAACGTTGTATCGTTATCGTACAACAATCTCGAAGTAAATCTTCTTTCTTTCTAAAAAAAAAAAGAAAAAAGAAACGATCGAGTTCGTTGGAAGGAAACGTGTTTACTCGAGGAGCACAATACCCGATAGATATCGAGTTAATCACTTTTACCGGGACACTCTCGTTTACAAATTTTACATCTAGATTAGACGACTCGATGCTCGGAAGGAATACATTTGGTTGCGAAGGTGGTGGTGCACTAGTACCAACGCGGGGAGATTCACCTTCACCTAGACCTTTCTTTCACCATGTAAGAGGGGATTTGTATATAAAAGCTCTCTTCTGGGTAGCAAAGGCATCAGAGACCACAATTTCACTCACATACCCGGTTCCTTACTTGACCGACAAACAACTAGCGTATCGAAATAATACCTTGTTTAGAATCAACATGAGATCATTAGTAAGTCCATCACAGAAATATATATATATATAAATATACATACACACATATAATTGTTACGCATACAAGCTTCTATAAAACAGATCTCGCAAGATTTTTCCTTCTCCGAACGAGATTCTCCGAATTCTCCCGACACTCATCCGATTTTCACTTTTCGCTAGGTGATTTTGGTGCTGGTAGCGGTGGCCATTTCCCGCGTCTCGTGCAGAGAACTGAAGGGGGACAAACGATCGTCGAGGCTGCCGCTTAAAGGGAAGCGTGGCATCGTCGATTACTCAGGAGGATCGTCTTACAACTCTCCTCTCATAAGCTCTGGATACACCGGCGGATACTCCTCGGCCCATTCCCCCTCCATTCCTTCTATCCAAAGTTTAGGAGGCGGCTCGATGGGATACTCGCTAGGATCCGGAGGACTGGGCCACAACTTCGGCATCTCGTTGGGAGGGCAACACTTTGGGGGAGCGCAATCGTACTCCTCGCCCGGTCTCGGCTCCCTCGCCGGTGGAGGAGGCCTGTTCAGCCCGCCGTCCAAAAATGGACCGGTCACGTTCGGCATCCACGGGGGAGGTGGTTCTTCTTCCTCGACCAGTTACTCGGCCCCTGTCTACGCGACAGGTGTTCACGGATTGTCGTCGTACGGCAGCGGCTCCTCTCATCAAGGGATCAGCCTTTCGTCCATGTTGGGATCCGGTCACAGCTACGGCCTACCGGCCTCGTCCCTCGGCTCGGGTCACGCCCTGTCGATGATCCACTCCATCTCACCGGGTTACGCGGCCAGCGGGGGTTTGGTAATCGATTCTAGCTCCCTTGGGAAAGGATCCTCGAGCTACAGCCTCCCACTCTCCTCCTCCCACGGAAGTTCGTCCCTGTCTACCGGTAGCTCCTCCAGTTACGCTCTCCCCGTGTCCTCGGGATCCTCTCATTCCGGGATTTCTGCCCTTCACTCCGGCTCCACAGCCAGCTACTCCCTGCCCGTCTCCTCTGGATCGTCCATAGGGGGACACATAAGCTTCTCTGGCGGCTCCTCGGCGGACAGTTATTCCCTTCCCGCCTCCTCCATCTCCGCCTCGCACCCTTACGTAACGGTTATGTCCGACGCCTCCTCCTCCTCCTCGGGAAGTTCCAGCTACTCGAGTCCGTCCTCCAGCTATTCCGCGCCTGCTTCCGGATCCATATCCAGCTACTCGAGCCCTGCCTCCTCCTATTCCAGCTCGGGTTATTCCGGCACATCGAGCAGCTATTCCCCTATCTATTCCGCTCCTTCGACGTCCTACGGTACCCCGATGGAGTCACACGGCTCGTACTCGAATCTGGCGGCAAGATACGTCGAGTATCCCGGCTCGAAGAGCTACGAAGATTCTACGAGCAGCAACAAATACGACACGATTTCGTATTCAAGTCCAAGTGGGAAGTATTGAGTTGTTCGTTGTTGCTCGAGAATCGGACGTCCGCGAGACTCGGAGAGGAGGTGGATCTCGAAACTGTAGAGTCTATCGTGAGTCTTGCCCTGAGTTCTTACGGATCCGTGTCCGATCCATAGGATACCGTTCTAATTTATACATTTCACGTTTCTAGAATTAATTGTATTATTTAAAACGCCGTATTTATATTATATACTGCGAATTAATTTGTACGAAGAGTTCCGCAACATCGATATCTCTTCGTTCGATATCGGTGTTCATAGTTTTATACATGTTCTTGTTTGTAATAAAGCGATTCCTTTTTGTAACCGTTTTTCATTATATACTCGTTTTAAGAATAATCTAGTATGTACAACATTGGCTTTCACAATTTTGATTATCGATTTCCAAAATCGATCAAGAATTGAAAATATCTTTCAAGAGGATGTAATTTTTTAAATTATAATAATATCGTTTTTGGCCATTAATTTTATCATTTGGCTGTACAAAGTGTCACCGTTGAAAGATTTTTTTTATTCGTTCACCTTTCGCCGTGAAAGTTATTTCTCGAGAAAAGAATTGATCATTCCGTATAATAACGATGACGAGGGGAAAGAAGAAGAAGAAGAAGAAGAAGAAAAAGAAGATCACTTTTACTCTAAATCCTGCTCCAGCGAAATGAGCGAATTCCTTTCTAAACTTTTGTTCTTTTTGGGAAAGTATCGGACGAGTCGTGTACACTGAAAGCCACTGCTCGTCCAATTGCGGACCGGTTTAACACGATTTCATAAGGAAACTGTTCTTTTTCCCCTCTGCCCTTATTTCTATGAGCGAAGGTATTTAGCCTTCGATATTTTCCAAGAAGAAGAAGAAGAAGAAGAAGAAACAAAATTTGAATTTACAAAAAAAAAAAAAAAGAAAAAGAAAAAGAGATACTCGAGCAAAGAACAAATTGCTTTTCGTTTCGCCTCGGAGAGGAATAATTTGTTGCTTTCTTCTTAAAGATGAAATTTAAATTGGTGAGAGAATTTAATGTAATTCCGTCTCGATCCTGAATCCATCAGAATATTCTTTCGAAAAAGAAAACTTGTAAGCGGAGGAGAAACTTTGCTTGCTCGTAAAGCTTCGAGAAAGTGTTTCGCGAGAATAATAAAATCGTTGGAAAAATCGTTCCCTTATCACTTGTTCAATTCTTACAATTCATTCGATCTTTCCAATAAATATTTGTCTCTTTTAAAATTTATCAAAATTTTATCTATTTTCTTTATGGCAAAGTCGATTAATAAAATTGTTTGTTCGAACGAAACATCGTCGTTGTACGACCTTAATAACATCCTTTGTCGAGGAGTAAAATCTGTCGCGCGGCGTAAAACAACACCCTCGCAGAAGAAAGTGGCGGCGGGCATCGTTCTCGAAACGTACAAGAACGACCCACTTTTCAACGATCGCACGTGCGCATCGATGGGCAAACATGCATCCATCGTCGAAAAAACGAAACACGGAGGAGCGGCTCGAGATCGTTCGAAGGATCGAAAAGCGTTCGATCGATCTGGAACCGGGCTAGATCGCAAGAAAGTTGTATTCATTTCACTGTTTTCCGACTGGTTCGACTGGAGTGACATACTTGCCGATTCACTCTTAAGCCGGCCTGCAGCGAAAACAGGGAAAATCCACCTCTTACTCCTCCTCTCATCTTTAATAACAGCTATCTCTCTAATATTTCGTGCAATTTCTAGCGCGAGCGAAATTTCCACGTGGAAAACGTAATAAAAATGAAAATCGGATTTACGATACGTACGCGTTTCCTTTCATCCGGCGAGTCTCTGGTGTATTGGAAAGATCGCTTTCCCAAGATACGTTTATCGATATCGACCTTGCATCGATTAATAATTCATCGTCTGAAATAATTTTAGACAAATTATAGATATTTTCAATCGCTCGGAATCGATAAAAATTAAACTTTCCTAAATTGAATGTATTTTTTTAAAAATTGCAAGCTAAGATTGCTCTTCGAATCTCTCAAAGAAAAGAAAAAAGAAAAATCTTAACGAAACAAAAATTAATTCCCACGTATGCATTAGAATCTCAATTCGCAGATAACCGCATCGTTAAAAGAGAATCTGCGAATCTGCTCCAAAGATGTCTCCCCTATTCATCGGTGGAAGCGACGATTCGGCGTGGCGGTCGAGGGCGTGGTCCCCGCCCGCCGTGGCAAATATTCGCGGCAACGTGGAAGTCGACGGTGAAAGTAAAGCCGATGGACGGATGGATGGAGGCGAGTGGGCCGCGAGCCGATTCGGAGGAAACGTCCGCTTCGAAAGGCGTACGACGACCGGAACCGAACCAAGGCATCCTCAAGCTTTACTTCCGTGATCCCGCCGCGTTCCTTCTCCGAGGAACTCGCTCTTACTTTTTCCTTCACTTTTTCCTTCATTGTCCCCGCGCAACAAAAGGAGAGACGGATCCGTATCGCTGCGGGGATCGCGTGAGCCACTCGCATTCGAATAATCCGATCCGAATTATTCAAACGGCGATAATTATTTTAAAGTCGAAGTGGAAGTTGTTGTCTCTCCACATCGTTCGACATGGAGCTTTCACGCGCCTCGTCGTTTCGCGCGGCTTGCCTCCATCTCCCGCCCACCTTCACCTTGGAGACCAGTCGCGGTATCTTTTGCCTCGAAGGAGAGCGCCGTTTTAGCAGCGGGCAGGTTTCACTGAACCGGGCGTGCACACTCGCCTCGTACTCTACGTATCTACATATAAGAACGTGGAGAAACGTTAAACTAGTTCTCGCGATTTTTCAACCGGCCGAGTATAAAGGAGAAATTCAATGTCGGCCGATGCATCATTAGACGTCGCGGCGGCGCGCCGATTCCATCTTTCGTTCGTTGAGTCGGAGAAGCGCGAGTGAGGAGAAGCGGTGAATGAGAGGCAGAGTAAACGATAAAGATCGGGGTATTATTAATCAGTGAGGCGGATCACTCGATATGGATTTTTTGGTCAGTATTTATGATGATCAGGATTCGTATTTTTTTTTTTCTTAACGTTACGATGATAGGTAAACGAACCGGATGCCAAAGTATCGTTTCGAAACGTCTTTTTCTCGATAAAATATTTACACGATAATATTATTCTTTCTAAATCGACGACTCGCTTAAAAGTTCTTATTAAAATTTCAGCTACTGCTGTTCCTAGCGTCGTCCGCGGTTCTCGTTCAAGGGTACGGGAAAAGCAACGACCCGAACGACGAGCCGTTCCTACCGATATACCCGGTATACCCTTACAGCCCTAAATTAATTAAAAGAGGGACGGAGAAGGAGGCGGTGGCGCAATTATCCGCCGAATTGTACGCGCCGAAAGTTGACGCGAAGGACTCGTACAGCGCGAGCTACAGCGGCCGAGATTCTTCTTACTACCCTAATTACAACTCGTACCCCAAACTCCCCTCCTCGCCCAGTTACGCTTTCTACGGATCTCTTCCGTACCCCAACGATCCCTACACAACCCCCTACAATCCTTACTCGTACCCGCTCCCTTCACCCTCTTACTCACCTCCCATTCCTTACTCCTCCTCCTATCCCAATTATTACTACCAATCTCCCTATTATTATCCCAATTACTACAACCAGCCTCTGTTCCCACCGCCCCCGTTGCCGCCGCCTGTCGTCGATTACGAAGCTGACGGTGGATACCCCGAGTCGGAGAAGAATAAGGGTTACAGGGGCAAGGACGGAGCATCCCAGCATCAGTTCGTCGACGGGGCCAATTACATATCCGGTGGCTCGAAGGATCTCGACGGCCAGCCGACGACCGCGTACAAAGCGAGCGGCGGCGGCGTCCAGCAGAATCAGCTGGAAGAAGCGGGCAACGTGCAGATGAAGCATCCGCCTGTCCCGTTGCCGAAGACGACGTACAGGGTGATCAGCGTCGGCGGGCAACCGGTTGGCCCCGATTATCCGTTGCCACCTTCCTACGCGAGAGCCCAGCAATTGGAGGAGCTCGCGGCGACGAGGGGCCACCACGATTGGGTGAAGGCGTTGGCGAGGAATTTCAGCCCGCTCGACGCGAAAAATGTCGCTACGAACGACGACGATCGAAACGACGAGGGGAAGGAGGCGAGATACGTGCCTGCCTCGATCGCGAAGACCGGTTACGTGGTTACGAACCCCAGCGTTCTCAGGAAGGTGAACGTTGGACGGATCGTCGGGAAGACCAGGTTGAAGAGCGTCAAGTATCCGGCGTACGCGACGATCGAGAAACCTGACAAGGATCGAGGCGAGTCGAACGAGTACGAGAATTACGAGAGCTCGTCCTCGCGGGATAATCAGGATTACGACGCAGCTTTGAGCAGCCAGACCAGCGACGGCAAGCAGCAGAATTACGAGGAGGACGAGGATCAGAGTTCATATCAGAGTCAAAATTACGTTACGCAAACGCCTTCGTACGGCGGTTATCAGTATACGAGTTACGGCCAACCGCAGACGATCGTTCAGAGGCAAACGCAGCAGTACAAAAGTAATCTGGATAACGCGAATTTTGGCGCCAAGACGAAAAAGGCGTGATTGAACGAACGGACGAAAGACAGTTTTGTCGATACACGATACGGTACAATTGTTATTTCTGTTTCTTTTTTTTTTTTTTATATTCTTAGTTGAATAAGTTTACGTTGTTACCTTTTTCTTAGAGACACGTGGATAAATAATGTTTGCGCACTTTTCTAGCATATCGCGCGAAAATACCTCTTACTAGATATTCTGAATATTATATTTGACGCGACACTCGTTTCTTCGCGTTCTTTTTGTTTTTTATTCGTTCGTCAATCCGATGTTTCTCCTCGAAGACGGTGATATTTTTTTTCTCGACTCGCGTCAGACTTTTACATCCCACTCCATATGCAAATTCTGTATTCATTTTGTTACTGTTAATAATAAAATATCGTTGTTGTTTCTTATGAGATTTTCGTTCTCTCCGCTTATATAGCACGCCTATATAATCCCCAGCATCGAATTTCATTGCCGATAATAATTTTGTCAAGTGTCGATTTATTCTAATATCCTTTCCATTTAAATACCAACTAGTCTCGAACACGATGGTAATATCCATCTCCTCTTACAGCGAGTATACGTCGAGTTTACGTTAAATGAACACCAATTCATTATAAATTTTTTATTCCTAATAATAATTTTGCCAAATGTTAATTAATATCCTTTCTACTTAAGTAATCAAATCATCAATTATGATCGTATTCAAGATTTTCTTTTATATCTTATATATTGAAATGCATCATAGGTCAGCATACGATGGATGAATCGATTTTTCATTATCAATAACAATTTTCCCAAATGTCACGTTATACTTTCTAAATAACCAACTAGTAACGATACTAAAATTTCTTCAATAAATTCGATACCGATTCAATTTTTATTAATAATAACCGAAATTTTAAACTCGTTCATTTTTTAATTAGAAATGAAACGTGATCGACTTTCCCTTCTCCAATAATAATTTTACTAATTATCAATTCATTCTAATATTTAATCTTTTTCTTAATAATAATCGGTAGAAATCAGAAATGATATTAAATTTCATTCGACGTATTCTTATCACCAATAATAACAACCTTTTCCATTTAAATAATCAACTACTGTGACGCCGCATTTCCTCTTATTCCACTCTCTGAACGCAGATCGAATATATATTTACAACGCACGTTTAACGCAAATCGACTCGATTTGTTCCAATAATATATTTCGAATTAATTAATGGATGATATCCAAAACTTGGTCGCAATCGTATACATATAATTCAAGTGGTGTGGGTCGTCGCACTTTGCGGTGAATGCGTTTTCGTTTCGTTTCGATTCGATTCGATTGGTTCGGGAGGAAAGGAAGAGAGGAGCGATCGAATGAAAGGGAACGTCCGGTCGATCGTTTGGGCGCGGTGATGGAAAGGGGAAGTGAGATTCAACAGGAATTCAACAGGGATCCCTCATGCATTGGTGGCAGGTGAGAGAGAGAGTGGCGAGTGTTGGAGAGTGTTTCGCTTTATTTTTCTTGCTCGCGTGCGAGAGTAGTGGATGGTCGAAAAATAAATAAAATCGGACGAGCCTTTTACTTTCTCGTCGCCGGATTTCGGTTCTCGATCCCTTATATACACGATCGCGAAAGCTTCACGCCATTACCTGCCCGCATCCCACCTCTCTCTCGCTCCGCTTTTTACATTAATTCCGTTAAACTGGCGAACGTTATAATTACTTTTACCTTTGAAAGGGGACATTCCCGATTCCCTTTGTCCCTCCCCTTTTCGATTTAATGCCGATGGAGGAAAATTCGTTCGATCCTCCCTCCATTCGTTTCGTTTAATCTTTTCACATTCCAGGAGGAGGACTTCTTCTTCTTCTACGTCCCGTAGAAATAAACTACGAAGCAACGAAAGTTTACACGAGGGTAGAAATTATTATTGCAGCTATAAGCATAATTTTCAAGCGAACTTGCACTCTAAATGCACAGAGGAAAAGAGAGAGAGAGAGAGAGAGAGAGAGTAAAATTTAACCTCAAAGAGTCTTGACAAGTGTGTTGTTCAATTTGTTTGTCTGCGACGAAATGGAGATTCTAAAATCGTCAAACTGAGCAGGCATCATCGTAGCACGCTCGAGAAAGTTCCTTGACTTAATTGAAGATAATTTTACCGGAGATACAAGCCGGCCGGTCATCGTTTATTAGATCATTCTCTCTGCTTCCACACCCAGAATGCGGATAGAAAGTGTTTTTTTCTCTCTCTCTCTCTCTTTTTCTCTCGTTGCTTTGGACACTTGGTTGTTGATTCTCGAGTGTGGTGGAAAGGGTTTGCGGAAACACGCGAGTTTCAATGGCGAGTTTCGTTACAGGTGGGATGGGATTGACAAAGAGATTGATGGACTCCACGAGATTTCCTTTCCCTTCCTTAATTGCTTACCAATTTTTCAAAAGCTGTTTCAAACAGCGAAAAGTAACGCCTTCCTCGTTTGTTGAATGCGTTTACGCGTCTCGCCTCTCTTTTCTTTAATTCTTCGCTCGCGAGCAATAAAATAGCAATAAAATAGTTTTAACACTGTCGACAGTCAAATCCATTTATTATCGATCTATTTATTTAAAATTTAAACGCTTCATCCAAAGAAAATATATTTATCATTCGATCAATAAAAATATTTCTAATAATTGATTTAATGTAGACGTATATTATAATGTAATATTGTTGAGTTAAAGATTGACAATAATAAAATTTCGAATTTGATAAGCATGGTAATTATTTCGTTGAAATCCTCTTACCATGTACGAAACAATGGAGCCAACCTCGGCCACCATTAACTTTTCCATCGTTACCTCCCTTCTTCTGAATACATTTACCGCCCCTTCAATTGTTCCAGCAAAGTAAATTCTCAAATATCTCAATTCCGTTTTTAAGTGAAAAATATA
The DNA here is from genome assembly GCF_003254395.2 of Apis mellifera. Lineage (NCBI taxonomy): Eukaryota > Metazoa > Arthropoda > Insecta > Hymenoptera > Apidae > Apis > Apis mellifera. The sequence continues at coordinate 10,089,036 of NC_037646.1, forward strand.
AAAAAAATCATATCTCTCATAAATACATTTGCATCGACGTGTTGTTTATTCACGTACCCATATAATAAATACGAGGAATTATACTTTTCATTCGTAAATTCTCGTCCATCTCTCTTCATTTACATATCCACTAGAGATATTTGCGAAACACGGTCAAACGAGTCTATACATCTCAGCATTACACGCGCTACTTTATCGTTGCCTTTTGTAAAATCTGTCGAATACGAGATGAGAACGAAATCACTTCGTTAAGACAGGATTGCAAAGGATTTACAGACGGAATAATTTAATTGCGTAACTTTTGGAAAATTGGGGGAAACGATTTGTAAGAATATTTGTTCTAAGACGGTTACTTTTTCCGTTCGAAATGGATGGAAAAGAGATCCGTTTAATGAACAACTTCCGATCTCCCCGCATATCGTTCTTTCTATTCACTTTTCGCGACACGTTCTCACAGGCAAACGACCGTAGCTTGTTTTTCTTCGGATTAATGGCCGGTAATTATCGTGGCCTGTATCGTGAGAATTCGCATATCATTTTATTATACGGGGAAAATTAGAAATTGGATATCTCTCGAAATTGTATCGATTCCTTAACGATCCTCCTTTTCCCTTTCGAAAATTAAAATTACATTTCTTGTATAATTCTTCTGTTCCAAAAATTTGCAATTAATAATTGTTTGAAAGATCGATGTAATAATTAAAATAAAATATATATAGAACGAAATATTTTATAATCCGTAAAATTTTGAATAAATTGGAGTAAATTGTGATAAAAATTCGTAATTTTATGGTTGTATTTATACTTGCACAATTTATTTTCTTTTCTCGTTGCGTAGAAATCTCGTGTTCTACGACTTTTAATCCTGAAAGGGATGACGGTATCCTTCACTCCGTATTTGAATTGCGCGTATTCCTAGTAGTTCACGAGGGCCACGAAAGACGCTATGATCCACGAGTGAAATGTGCCCCATCAAGATATACATACACAGCTCGGGTAGGGGTAAAGGCTATATAAGAGAAGGTGAATCTACTTTGGTTTTATAGTAGAGCTAGAATCTTCGGGTCGCGGTCATATCTTGTGAAATTAAGGCAACATGGTAAGTGTGCCTCTTAACAGTTAATCATACTTTATGCAATTGCTCTGTCCTAATTATATTTTACAAAATTTACTTTAGAACAAATTATTATTTGAAAGATGATAAGAGAAGATATCGTCCATTAACGATAATTTGGATTATTTTCAAAATTATAAAATACTTTACGTAATTCCTTTTAATCTGATTTAATCTGATTGTTATTTAATATAGTACATTTTTATGAGAAATTACGACGATGAAAAAAGATATATCGTTCACAACGATTCCATGATATTTGAATTAAATTTTTCCCGATAATTTTAAGATTAATTTTTGAAAATTGGAACGTCAATCAATTGCTATGGGATTGATATGGGAAGCAGGAAGAGAAACTTTTACTTTTACATCTCGGTGATGAGATACTTACTTATAGGGAGGACCACTCCCCATAAGCATTCAGGTAGAGCGTATAAAAGAGTGCTCCTTGCCGGATGTTTGACCCAGAACTTGGCGAGCAGTGAAAGTACATCTCGATTCAAGATCATTTTTTACCAATAATGGTTAAGCGAATACGATCGAGCTTATAATAACGATTTTAATTTGCGCATAAAATTTCCATTTTAAAATTTCAAGCGTCGATCTTCCATGTTATTTAAAGCATTATAATACACGCACAAATATTTTTCCGCTCACGAACTTGCACGACTCTCGTTCATTTTCCAGAAATTTTACTTGGTACTCGGTCTTCTGTTCATCGGCGTGAAAGGCGAGAACAAGATCAACTTGGAGGACATAGAGAGGGATAATTTAAGAGTGGAGGGTATATCGAAGTCCGGTATTGCACGGGTCGAGGAGGCAAAGTATCCCACGAAGCCGGAAATTGGCCAGCAACAGTATCAGATATCGTATCGTGGGCCAACCAGTGCACCAGTCGCATACGTAACACCACCCTCGGTGCAAAATGTAAAAAAGAGGATTCTTTATGAAGAAAGATGTCGCTACTTTGACATACGTTTGCGTTTTAACGTGTACGATATTATTTGTATTTGCATTTCAGCTTCCTTCGAACGCGTACGCTACAAAGGAGCAAATATATCAGCAGCAAAATAACATCTTACCCGAGTCGATATTACCGCAGCGATATTACAACGAATACGAACAACAATCGTCGCCACCTTCGAAAGGAAACATCGTGCCGAACATTTACGACGAATCGCAACAATTGGCCTATCAACAGGAAGTGAACGTTGGGAATCAATTGCAGGCCATTCGGCAGAAAACGGTCACGGCAAAATTCGAGAAAAATGTGAACAAAGGTACCTTAACGTTCCTGATAAATATACTGAATTTGAAGGTTTAATTTTACTTCTCTTTAATTAAATTGCATCTTGTAGAACCAATATACGTCGATATTCCAACCATGCATCTTTTGACTTACTATCCGAATTTGGACGTGAATCCCGGTAAAAACAGTGGATTCTTTCTACCCCAATTGACCACAACGGCGAGCAACCATATTTCCATTCCGCTCTACGCAACGACGATTAGTCAAAAGCCAACGATCACTCCTGTGAAGCAAACTTATCAAATTCAGTACGCACCGAAATACAACGCCGTGCCTGGTGCTTCTTCAACCAAGGTAAATATCAAAGAAGAAAGGAATTTTTAAATTCTCGAACGCTATTTTTCTTCGTGATTTCCTCGAGTTTCGAAAATTATAAAAATGTTTCTCTGAATTTTCTGAAATTTTTCACAGATTTCTAATGTATCCTATATATGTATCCTTTTCCAGGTGACGAAGAACGCGGTTTACTCGGCACCCTTTACTTCAAAGAAATTGGCCGGCACTCAGGTATTGAACGTGCCAGCTTACGCCCCTCCGCTAGATCAATCGTACGCCCAAGGAAGGCAGCTGTTGTACACACAGGCGTACATTGCTCCGTCTCAGCCGCAGTACGTTTCTCAGCTAGTGTACGCTCAACCGGCCGCGATTTACATGCAAGCCACACCGGTTTACACCGACGTTTACGCACGTCCACCTAGCCACGATCGGGATAATTCTTTGCAAGGGAAATACGCAGCGCCGATCGAGCATACGCAGGTTGTCGATGACCTATCGAATCATGTTCTCGGGAAGCAAAGCAGCCAAGCAGCCGTGACTCAGAATTACGTCAAGGTTGGTAGTTGATAATTGAATATTAAAACGGAATTTCAACGGAGAGAAGGTGCACGTACAGTTTATTCCCCGAGCTGTAGCTGGGCGAATTTTACGAGACGAATCGCGTAATTAATTAACGTGAATCTCAAATGAAAGAAATTATCCGTAAATCTGGAGACGAGTGTGCGTATATATCGTTTAAAATAATTTAATATTGAATAGATTGTTGAAAGAATGGATTTATGGAAATATATATAATTATTTTCTCTGGAATTGGTTATGGCAATTGGTTACGATAAATATAAATCTTGAAGGAAGAAAAATTTATTTTGTGAAATAAATATGGAGATGAGTATTTATCATTTAAAATCATTTTATTTTTAACGCTACGTTTATTATTTATAACGTATGGATTATTTCAAGTATAATGTACGAATCTTGGAAATATTATTTTCTTGGTAATTTAGTTAAATGTGAATATCAAAGATGGAAGAAAAACTTATTAAAATAAATCCGGAGAAGAATGTATCGTATGAAATCATTTGCCATTGAAAGGTTCATACGTGGATTATTTCAAGTATACTGTACGAATTTTACGAATAATATTTTCTTGAATTGGTAATTAATTATGTAAATAAAAATGTTGAACGAGGAAAATATTATAATATAAGATAAATCTGAATACGAGTCGTATATTTTAAAATCATTTACCATTGAAAGGATTAAATTACGCACATTTCTTTTAACTACATTAGATATAAATTTTCTCTTGGATGAAAGATTTACTTATAAATATGCATGTTTTTTTTATAAAAGGATTCAGAAGGATCAAACGCCGACTTGGTGCCACCTCAGGTGCCTCCGCAGGATTTCAAATCTGGCGCCACACCTCTGTCTTCTGTCCCTGCGCGAGACGAAGAATCTATTCCTGAACAGAATCAAATAGGTTCGTCCGAGCCCAGATCTTTGTTGGATTCGTACATTCCGAGCAAATTGATAGCAGCTCACGACTCTTCCAGGTACGTGATTAATCTCAAAAAATAATAATTCAACATATTCTTTCATTTAAAAAAAAAAAAAAAAAACTTACAATCGTTGGTTGCAAGAAATCGAATTTATCTTATCAAATCTTTATTACAGATATCAAGAAAGGCCTATACAATTGGAAAGAGGTTTCCTCCCATCGAAAGAAAATTTCCTCTACAAGAAGCGTAAAATCGACTAAAAAAGAAGATCATCCATGGGAATTTTTTTTTCTTTATCTGATAATCGACGAGCACGATGGTCAGTAGAATGAGTTGTACCGTTAATTTCGACGCGGACGAGCGACACGATGTTCCCAAATCTGTTTCTCAACCATTTAATTTCGACGTCTACTATCCTTCTGCTTTCGAGATCGTGCTGTACGATTAGAAATGTAAAATCTGCCTAATTGCACGACTAAACTTAAGCGACCATAGATGACATACATCGTATCTTTCTACGACGAGCAGCTCTTTATGGAGCATCGATGTTTAAAAACGATTCACGAGCGAGTGAAGTCATGCCATTATAATTATATTATGTGTACAAGGAGTGGTAGCATCTAGTCTTTTAGTCGACGATCGCCAGATCAACGTTATTACTTAACTTTGTTATTCTTTCCACTTTTCTATATACCCATGGGTGTACGTTTTTATATACGATTTTTTTAATAATAAATCCTTATTAAACCAATCTCATCGAATTCTGATACCGTTATATCGATACAAATTTCACAAGTCCAATGATAATTTGAAAGAAATTATTCTCAATTGTACGTAATTATAATTTTTTAAAAAGATTCAGAAAAAATAATACGATCAAATCAAATATTACTTTTAATTCAAATCCTGTCTTCCTTTTTCTTTTTAACTAATTCATTAATTCATTTTTCTCGATTACAAAATTAATCGCAATATCGATGATATCGCTTCCTCTAATAGAGATTCTTTGACATAAGATAGGGGACACACTTGTTTACGCATAAACCGCACACACCAAAATGAGAAAGCGGATGCTGGTGGAAGAAGCGGTCCAATGGTGTAGGCTTTCGAAAATATTATAATCTCGGTCCAGGAATAATTTTCACCTGTATAAAAAAATAAATAATCAACCAAACGAACCAATAATTTATATATATGTATAAAATAATAAACAATCTATCCCATTTGTATATTTTATTGACACGTAGACGCAAATGACGTAATATCCTGGGTATTTTCGCAATTTCGAAGATCCAAGATAATTAGATGAACGAAATTACTAATTGGCGAGGATATGCAAGGCAAAAGTAACGATGATTAATCGCGGGACCCGTCACGGGAGGTATTATCGCGACCTCCAACTTTCTTCGTGACGAAATATTGGATGAGCACACGTGTGCGTCTCTACGCTACTGGCAGCTGTCTTTCCATATGTATCGTGGAACGAGGAATGTCAGTGTGTTACACCGGTGAAACTATAATCGTGGTGTCCCTCTCGCGGTTCAAGCGAAGGCATATAAGGTGGGATGTTGCCGCCACTGCTTCATCAGTTCCAAATAAACGCGAGAAGTTTAAGGTCGGCCGCCATTATGAAGATCCTCGTGATACACGTAAGTACGAGAATTTCTCCTCCTTTCGACGTTTCTTTTTCTTTTTCTTTTTCTTTCCTTTTTTTTTTTTTCTTCTCGATCTTTGAAATCTATCGAAACGAACATTTGTTTTTAAATTTGCTTTTGCATTCGAAATGAAAGTTCAAGTTTGTCACGTTTTTGACAATCGATTTCCTGTCTTAAACAAATATTCTTCCAAACATTCGTTATTTATTTTTTTTAAATTTATGGAAATTTAAAAAAGCGCGACGACGTGACAATTTGTAATACCTGATTAATTTTTATCTTAAAAAACAAATATTCTTCTAATATTTATGTTATTTCTCTCTCTCTTTTCTGCATTTATGGAAATATAACGTGTCACACATGGCGGCCGGTGATGATCAACTCGATATTTCTATACAGATTTCGTAATAAACCAGCGACCTCATTTATGCGATAAATGTAAATTTATGTAAATTCGTTCGTGCATTTATAGTTTTTAGGAAAATTGAACGTGTCGTGCTTGTCATCCGTTTTTATATATATTTGAAGCGCTCGTTTATTTATTTATTTTCTTTTTATCTCGTCGATAAAATCTCAACAATCTAAGAAAAGTTCACGTAGATTCACTTTTCAGAAGACGCGAATCGTCGAAACAGGAAAGGAATAAAATGGTTTCACGTGCGCTGAAACTATGGGTTTTCCCTTATCTCGTTTATGAAGGATCATCCCTATTAGTTCCTCCAAATGTTCACGATAATAGTACCGTATTATTTGTATGCGTTCTTCGTGTACGTTCTTCAACTTATCTCGCCCCATTTCGCGCGGAGATCTCACGAGAGAGATACACCTGCTATAACGATCAGCACGGCACAGTGTTATCCTCACAGTTGTAATATTAACGATATTAAAGCGATTAAAACGAAATTTGATAAAATTAAATTGCAGATAACAATTATTTATAATCTTCTTTGTTCCATTCGTTCCATCTTGGCTCGATGCAAACGAATTTATTTTCACCGGTAGAACCGAATTCTTTTAGTCGACGAGAGATAAAGCAAGCTCCTCTGACTCCGGTCATTACGGAGAAAGTGTTTCTTATTTTCCTTCGTCCACGCGGAGTCGAACAGCGGAGAGCAACAACACGGCAGATGCTCTTGGGCGAGTCAGTGAAAGTCCTTGAAGGTATTCGAGGAATAGCGGCTCTCGAGCTGCTCGTAAAAATCTGTTCGGTTTTACGGTTTATTATTAGGTAACCGTACGCGTCTCTATCGAGTAAAGAGTAAAGTGAAAATGGCGCGAAACTGGCATTCCTTCACCGACATTAATCACACATTCTGTACGGAGGATATATACGTCGGACGATTTCCAAAATCAATTTCTATGGTAATCCGTCCGAAAGAGGAATGCTCGCTTCGAAGCTACTTTCACGCTGATTCGCAAAGCAAATCCTCTTTATAAAATTATTAAAATGAAATTATTAAATGAAATTAAAAGGGAAAGGAGTGGAAGGTTTTCGAAGGGAGAAATAATAGAAAAATTCGTAATAAAATATATATATTGTTTCCTCGTGGAAATAAATTTTATAATGCGAAACGCGCGCGTGACCCGAGGCGCGTATATTTCGTCGAAGAAAGCGGTGAAAATCAGAGGAGAGCACCGGCAAGAAACTCGTTATTCCCCTGACTCGTCGAACGGGTGTTTGGCCTCAACTGTGACCTTGTAGAAATTCACCACTCTTTCCCGCCAAGGTCGATAATATAATGATGATAAAACTCTCACGACTCCCCCCCCTCCCCTTCCCTCCTCCTCGATAATTGCGACGTTAAACGTTCCTTGATTAATTAAAGTAAAGTAAAGGGTAGCGTGACACTAGGCGAGAGAAGGCGAAGGAAGGGAAGTGAAAGCGAGACATTAACATTAGTGGAGCATCGAGCCAGCAAGATCGATCGAATCAGCCTCGTCTCATTATTATAACGCGTTAAACGAGTTCTCTCACACGTGCTCCGTCACTTTCAGATTCCTCTCGTAATTGCTCTCTGCTGCTCTCTGCCCAACGTGTCCGGGAAGCCTTTGACCGTTGACGACGACGAGGACGAGGACGCGCACGAATACGAGTCGACCACCCCCTCAACCACCACCGTTCTCCAGTTCGACGACACCGTGAAATTGGAGGACGCGGTTCTGAAGGAGGTCGAGGCGAAAGTTGGGGATTCTATGCCCGATAAAATGCCGATTTTGCCGCCGATAATTCTGCTCGACTTCGCCAACGACACGGACGAGAACGAGAACATGACCCGCGAGGAAAAGTCGAAACGGACCGTGGACAATGGTCTCGGTTACGGGCTCAACAACATCCAGACGAGGAGATACAGTTATTATTTCCCAAGCGGGAAGAGTGGAACGACGGTGAGCATCGAGGAATCGATCAGCCCTTTCCTCCCGAAGACCATAATCGAGAGGGTGCCCGACACTCACAATCCGCAGAAAACGTCCATCAACGTGGTCCACCACAACTCTTTCGCCATGTCCACCTCCTTCTCCGAGATAAACTCACAGAATGAAAGGAGCCAGCACAACTTCGGCTACCTGAACCTTCATCGATCGACGAAGCCCCAATCCCTCGTGTACGGATTACGGGCGAAGCCTCAAAACACCGCCAACGAGAACTACCGCCAAACCTACTTCACAACTTCGAAACCTGGTGTTCTGAGCTCGTTGGAAATTCAAAATTCCGACTATGCGAGGGACAATGGAGGGGCGATCACCACGACCCAATCACCAGTACGATACGTGACTCCCGGCCAGGTGAACTTCGCCAGGAATCAGCAGAGGGGTTCGTTGAGCTACGCCACGCCGGATCCCCCATTATTCCGTAACGGGGAAAGTTACATCGGTCAGAACCACGTCCAATCCAATATCAATTCTCACTCAGGCTTCGTCCCTCAAAGTTCCATCGCCTCCGACTCCTCCACAATCTCCCCCTACAATCCCCACACGATCCCTTCGTTCTCCCCAGCCAACCAGCAGCAAGATGGGAGCACCGTGCCCAAGTACACGGTGGAAAATGGGGTGCGTTACGAGAACAAGGTATTCTGGAAGTATCCGGACGGCAGGGTGTCGGACGTGCCTCCTGCCACGTACGTGGAGACGACTTATCCACGGGAATATGCGCGCGAGCAATCGTTGACGGCGCGGCAATCCGGAAAATCGCAGGATTCCCGCTCGATTTACGAGAGCGAGATGGGGATGGGCGCGGTGGCGACGCCTGAGAACAGCATTCTCTCGCAGGGGCCGATGCAGTTCCCCACGATATCCGAGGAGGCAGGCAGGGAGCCAAACCCGTACATCTCGGCCGAATCCTTGTCGACGAGTTTGCCCCAGCAACAAGTGTACCGGCTGAGTTATCAGAATCTGGTGAGCCAGAGGCAGATCGCGGGCCTGGCACAACGGCACAAGGCCAACGGGAACGCGCCACCTTCGCCCCGCCCGGCCTCCTTCAAGATCGGGCCCAAGTTCGACGCGAAGAATTACAGGCAGAATTTGTCGAGATACATGGTGGACAGCCCAAATCCCGAGTACACGGGCAGTTACACGACCGAGGCCAGCGTCAACGCCACTACTCCCTTCTTCTCCTCGTCCAATTCCATCGCCTCCGTAACGTCCAAGTACGGCGCCAAGGTGCAGAGTTATCTGGACAAGGTGCTGTCCGGGGACGAGGGAGAATCGACGGGGGAGAAGAAAAGTTTCGACAACAACGACTTAAGCAGCTACTCCAACCTGGAATACTCGGATCTGTTGAATTACAACCCGTCCATATCGGAGTACATAAGGAATCCTTCGTCCATATTGAACGTGAGACCGACTTTCGTTCAGGTAGGGAACTCTTTGGTACCGGTGATCATACTCAGAGTGGACGGGGCATCTCCCATTCAAACCAAGTCAACGCAGAACATTAATCTGAAGGCTCTGTTGCAACGTTACCTGGTCCAATACGCCAAGAACATTCAACAACTGGCCGTGCCTTCCGCCTACAATGCTGGGACGACGGAACGATCGTACGTCAAACGTCCCGCGTACGGGATCGAGAAAAATCCTAGCCTCGATCTGATTCGTTTGACCGAGGACGACGCACGCCACTCGTCCACTTACAATTCGAACTCGTACGTGGGCAAATCGAGCTACGAGACGAGTAATTTGGAAGATTCGAAAGATTTTGCCAACAATCGTTACGTGGAGGATTCAAGTTCAAGGGGAAGGCAGAAGGTGAAGAACATTCAGATAATCGACGATCCGAGATTCACGAGTTACAAAAGTAATTGAAAAATGTAATATTTGAAAAGTTTGGATGCAAAGAGATGTAAAATCTAGATGTACCTGAGAGTGACGTATCTATTATTTTTATATAAGGAGCCTTGTGTCGTTGAAATTGAGAAGAACGAGATGTAATTGATATGCATATATATATATATATATATATATATATATATATATATATGGTTTAAGAATAGTTGTTTGGTAGTATTTATGATTATTTCGGGATTGTGCAATAATAAAGTTGGACCTTCGAAATTTCGAAGATATGGCACATGGTTGCCGCTGATTGACCAAATTTCTTACTTCAATAAGGTACCTTATAAACTTAGTTATTAAGGATCTGGTACTAAACGATTTACGCTTTTGTATACATTCCTACCTTTTTAATCGAATAAACATTTTCATCGAGGCAAATATACCTTTTATTTCCTTTCTAAATCTGGATCGTTGTATTTATTGCGAAGCTGTAGCGATATTTTCACGAAAATTCCGTGAAAATTAAGAAAGAAATTTCTCTTTTGAATTTATTCGTCGCGAATTCAAAACGATAAAGATCATTTTCTTTTTCCTTTTTTCTTTCGTTACTTTCAATCCCCAATCTCCATCAAAATTTCCTCGATAACACCCAATATCTCCCTGTGATTAATAGACGTTCAGCATGCTCATCTAATTAACCTGAAAGCGGTCGATATAAAATATTCGAGAAAAGTAAAAACTCGCGTCTAATTTCTAATGAAAACACCTCGTATCCACATCTCGCTTGTACTTTTCTCGCTTGTGGAAAAAGGCAGGCTCGTAAATGTGCCTAAATGAATGACTCGTTCGAAACTCGTTCTTCGCAACACCGGCGTCGACATCAACATCGCTATCGAAACAACAAACTTGTCTCGATGCATAAACACGCAACGCAAATCTAAATCTAAAATCTAAATCGATAAAGAATAATAATTATTCTTCAACGCTTTGAGGCAGCGTCGAAGGAAGGAAAACAAAAAAAAAAAAAAAGAAAAAAAAAACAAGACCGTTGAAATATTCGCGAAAGGAAGGCAATTAGCATTAATTATCTGTTAATCCGTAGACGAACAACAAGCAGAGATGTGCGATGGTCGCGTAGGGCGCGCTTAATTCCACGTTTTCACAATGAAAGGCGACGATAATATCTCTCCTCCTGTTATGCGCAGGAGAGCAATTAAACGCGAGGCATTAAACTGTGACGATTGTGAGCGCGGTCGCGAGAGCATAGAGGAGAAGAATGCTCGGTATCATCGGCGTCGGCCATTTCTATCGTGCCAGCCCGGTTGCATCTAGGAGGAGGTGGCGGCGCGCTGCGCATAATGCGTGTGTTTCAGAGCGCATAAAACGCAGCGGGGAAACTACTGACCACATCCGAGGCGAATCTTTATCCAATTACTTATTCTCCTTATATCTGATGGCATCGATTCCGTCGAAGAAAAATTATTTATTGTTCGAAATATATAGTCAGCTTCTTCTACCGCCAGCGTGTGATTAAATGGCGCGATAAAATTTACGAGCACAAGTAACAAGATAGATCGATTTGTGTGTGTGTGGATATCGTTCTGATTGACTTAATTAAAAAATATTTTTTTATCGGATTTGGAAATGTGTGGAATGTGATCGATAGATGTAAATTCTCTTCTTCTTCTTCTTCTTGTTCTTGTTCTTCTTTCAGTGAACGGCTGGCGCGTTAACGATGGACGGTAGTAGATCCTGAGCAGAAAAATGGACAAGAATTTCCCAACGTTGGTCGCGTGTCGCGAATGAAAGTATCCTCTTGATGGTGGAGTACAGGATAATATTTAGAACGATATTTTTCACTTGGCTACCAGAGTGTATAAAGAAAATCGCGTATCTACTATGTGGCTCAGTTCTCGCGTGGAGATCCACCTCGCAACGTCTTTTTCGGATTACTCGGCACAGGGGATTGGAGTAAAATATCGTGGTCGGGATCATCGATGTGCTCTACGCGAAGCTCAGTGAAATTCGCCCCATCTTAATCGTGGTTTTCTGTTCTAGGGGGGCAAACGGTGCTCCTACCATGGATAGGAAAATGTTCTTTTGTCTCGTAAGTAGTAACGCGATGTTATGCATAAATTTTTTTTAAGTACAAGTGTAAAATCGATTCCGTGTGAATTATTGACGGAGTTGGAAGATTTTTTTTCTAAAAATTGTGCGTTATATTTTTTTTTTTTTTTTTGGAATTCGCAATTAACAAATTACGCTTCCTTTATTCAACTCGAAACTCCGATGTTTCGCTCTGTTATTTTCTCGAATAAAAAAAAACACACACATACACGGGAAATAATTAACACGTGGAAGGAATTATAATAAAAGTAGTACGTAACGCTGTTTAATATTTATCCGAAAAATTAAACATAAAACATCGATAAAATTTATAGAGTGTATCCAAATAACAGACACGTAGATCGGTGTAATTGGAGCACTTTCTTTCTCTCTTCACATTTCGACACCAAAAGCCTTTCTTAATTTGCCTACTCGAGTCTGCTAATCAGAGGAAAAAAAGATCTTACTTTCTTTCGGTTGAATCGATCATTGAAACTTCGCGCGTATCGAGAATCGTTTTTCTCGAAAGTAGAACAGAAAATCTCTAAACGTATAAAAACTAATTTCCACTCATTTCTTAACTTATTAAATCTGATTAAATCTTATTCTATTCTCGCCATTGATTAAAAAAAAACGACCGATTATTTCACCAACCGTTGATTCAAACAAATTCGATCATAGATGTGACAATTTTAAATTATATAATAATTTTCATTTAGAAGGAAAAATTTGTCCAAAAGATTCGATCAAATTGTTTTCCAAATCGGTGAGAAAGTTTCTATGGATTTGCTCCCGTGCACATTCAGTCCTTGATTGTCATAATAGTACACGCATGCATTTTACTTTTCCAGCCTGCCCGTTTTTTTTCTAGGTCAGTCCCCTTGACTGCCACTTATTTTCACCGATCATTCCGTTTAGCGGTTTCGTATTATCTTAAATTCCCAATTATCGGTTTAGCGCTTTCTTCTTTCGAGGATCCTTGCACAAGGCCCTCGCCAACTCGAACGCGTTCGAGTTTTACGGGGACGCGTTTAAGTAGAAAACGCAGTGCGATTAATCCGTGCGATCGTCCATAATTCTTCGAAATTGTTCGGGGCAGCGGAGGGGAGCGTATAAAGCGAGCGGGAAATTTAAAAATTTCTCTCCTCGAGCGTAACGATCGATTTTAATAGGAATCTCGGATAATTATTTCACATATATCTCTTATAATTTTGGTTAAATTGGGATTTAATGAATAATCGGCGTTCACTCGCGATATAAATAAACGTGTTGGGTATAAAATTCGAGATATGCGATCATCACCTACGATTTAATCAGATCCGAGGCAATTCGATTTGAAATTTAAACGAGGAACGATTATGCGAAATAATATTTCTCAATATTCGGAAAATATGAATGAAATATTAATTTGCACGCGGAATAATTTATTTTCAACTAACGAGTGATTTTGTTACTCGCTTCGGTTTTCCGAAACCGAACGGACGAAAGAAATAACCGATCGGAATAATTTCAAACAAATCGATTTCCGTCGAATCGGGAAAAATTACGACGTTTCAAGCGTCGAGGAGTTTAATTAAACAAATTCCATATTTAACGGGAAGGAATAATCGTCGAAATAATTTCAAACAAAAATCACGAGATTATATTCGAAATTATCTCGGGTAATTATCACTCAAATTACACGTTACTCGATACATTATCATTTCCAATCAATATATCATTTCAAGAATTTTCACAAATTTGATTTCAATTTATGCTCCCCCAATAGCGCAAACCAAACTTTATACTTCCATCCATATCGAGTTTCCATCATTTGTTAAACTGTTTGATTAAATATGATCGACCTCTATTAACAAATATTTCATATTCGATGCAGGTCGTTCTCTTATCTTTCAGCTGGCCATTTCAACAAATCTGATTTCAATTTATGCTTCCCCAATAATACAAACTAAATTCTATACTTCCATCCATATCGAGTTTCTATCATTTGTTAAACTGTTTGATTAAATACGATCGATTAACAAATATTTCGTATTCGAGATCATTCTTTTATCTTCGAGCTGACCATTTCAAAAATTTTCACAAATCTGGTTTCAATTTATACTTTTCCTTTGATTAAACTTTATACTTCCATCCATATCGAACTATCATTTCTATCATTTATTAAACTGTTTAAATAGGATCGATCTTGATTAATAAATATTTCGTGCTCGATGCAGATCGTTCTTTGATCTTCGAGCCATTTCAAAAATTTTCATAATGTGTTTTCATAATGTGTAATTTCATAATTTTCTTTATGTTTTTCCTTTAATTAAACTTTATACTTCCATCCATATCGAACTATCATTTCTATCATTGTTAAACTATTAAACTGTTTATATGATTAAATATGATTGATCACAATTAAGAAATATTTCGTGTTCGATGCAGATTGTTTTCTTATTTTTGAGCTGACCATTTCAAAAATTTCCACAAATCTTCAATTTATACTTTTCTTTAATTAAACTTTATACTTTCATCCATATCGAACTATCATTTCTATCATTTATTGAACTGTTTAAATAAGATCAATCTCGATTAACAAATATTTCGTGCTCAATGCAGATCGTTCTCTTATTTTTGAGCTATTTCAAAAATTTCCACAAATTTTCAATTTGTGCTTTTCCTTTAACTAAACTTTATCACAACGAGTTTCTATCGTTCGTTAAATACGATCGACCTCGATTAACAAATATTTCGTGTTCGATGCAGGTCGTTCTCTTATTTTTGAGCCACTTCAAAAATTTCCACACATCTTCAATTTATGCTTTTCCTTTAATTAAATTTTATACTTCCATCCATATCGAACTATCATTTCTATCATTTATTAAACTGTTTGATTAAATATGATTGATCGCGATTAATAAATATTTCGTGTTCGATGAAGATCGTTCTCTTATTTTTGAGCCATTTCAAAAATTTCCACAAATCTGATTTCAATTTATGGTTTCCCTTTAACTAAACTTTATACTTCCATCCATATCGTACTATCTTTTCTATCATTTATTAAACTGTTTAAATAAGATCGATCTCGATTAACATATTTCGTGCTCGATGCAGATCGTTCTCTTATTTTTGAGCCATTTAAAAAATTTCCACAAATCTGATTTCAATTCATGCTCCTTTCTTAATTAAACTTTATCACAACGAGTTTCTATCGTTCGTTAAATACGATCGACCTCGATTAACAAATATTTCGTGTTCGATGCAGGTCGTTCTCTTATCTTTGAGCTGGCCACGCGTAACAGGTGCGGGAAACAAGAAGGTGGATGAGGCGGCGTTCGATCAGGTAGCGACCGCGTCCGAGAACGTGGCGCAAAAGGTGGCGGGGAAGGTGGAGCAGAGGCGGGATAATTTTCGAGGCCAGTTGATAACATCCATGATAGACACCACTGTCCACTACGAGAATTCGAACGGGTTCGTTCCTATATTGGTGTCCACGTCGGCATCGCCGTACGATCCGCGCCAACAGCTCGGCCGCTCCGCTCTGGGGAAGGGAAAAGAAACGATGAACGTTACTTTGAACGAGAACAATTCTTTGAACGAGAAGGAAAATTCGAGCAGGATCGAGGAAAGGGAGGAGAGGAAGGAGGAGGCGGGGGAGAGCGACGACTTCGTGAACGATCCCATGTACTCGACCGAGGCGAGAATACTGCTCAACTTTTCTAATTTGAACGCGAATCGTAGATCGTTCGAGTATCAAGGCAATCAGAACGATTTCGATCTGTTAAAAGTTAGGAACGATACGCCGGAGATAGCCAATTATCCGAATTTGTACGAAGAGTCGACGAGCAATATTCTCGAATCGTCGAAACGATCGAGAGGTCAAACCAAGGATCGAAAGTTAGAAGGATACGTGGGAAATTACGGCACGGTCGTTTCGCCTTCGTCGAAAAGCAACGAGGACGATCCGTACAGCTTTTACTACTCCGCCGACTCGGCCGAGGATAAAGAAAGAAAGAGGAGTCACGATAGGGAGAAAGTGGGTGGCAATTATGAACAGCACAGATATGTCACGGGATACGGCGGCCAGAACGAGCCATCCGCGTCGTCCTTTCCAAGGCTGAACCAGGAGGTCGACGCCTTTCTGAAGACCAACGCGAACAACGACGTTCCGCCATCCTCCTCCTCCTCCTCTCAACTAACGAACAGCCACAAATTTTCCAGGCCCGTCGTGGTCGCCGAACCGAATTACAACAAGTTTGATCAACCGTCCGGAATATCCGATCTCGACACGGACGATTACCGAACTTCGAGGATCATCGAAGGGAGCTCGGAGGTGTCGCATCGTTACACGATGAACAACAGGGACGGAAGGTTCGAAAACGACGAGGATTCGAGGGACACGTCGGACGACACCGATTACGTGGAATATACGGAGAGGCCGAGAAAGGCGCAGCAGAAGAACAGGAGGCGGCCGAACGGCAACTCGAAGAGGCTTCCCAAGGAGCATCGGGGCTCCCTGGACGACAGCGCGGAGCACAAGGGCAAGATGAAGCATCACTCGTCGAGGTCTAGGCAGGTTCATCGACAAAGAGTGAGAGGAGGGAACTCGTGGTCGGACGAGTCGGACAGGCATCGGGAGCAGGAGGACAGCTACGAGGACGTTAGATACGACGGCAGGTTGTCGGAGACGAGGCACGCCAAGTCGCAGAGCGTCAAGTTCAAGCCGAGCACCAGCTGGAACCAAATATCCCCGAATCTGGAGATATCGCACTCGAGCGGGATCGAGATCGATCAACTCGAGAAACCGAAGCTGATCGTCCCCGTCAAGGTGAACCTGGTACCTACGAGCTTCGACCACGCAACGGCGATCGGGAGCAGCCAAGGGTTCGACGTCTCGAACGCAATTTTGCGCAACATCGTTTCATCATCGCCCTCGATAAATCCCGGGGGGAACGAGGGGAAGATAAGGGTGTCCACGCCCCTTCCAGACATTATCGTCGGCCAGGGGAACTTTCGCAATTCGATGCACGCGGTTCTCCCGCAAGCGAACGGCCAACAGAGTAACAGATTCCCCCCGAATCTCAAACCGCAATACCTGTCCACCACGATCGCCCCTGTTTTCACGGTCAGCCCCAACCCCAATTTCCAGATTCAGGACGCGACTCGTACAAATGTGGTCGATCCCTCGAATCACGTGTCGACCAATCACGCTCCACGATTGATACTTCCACAACCGACCCTTCAAACCCTCTCGACGCTGGTGCAAACGCCGGTCACGGGCTCCGATTATATCCAGGTGAACCCTCACGGGATGCACGGCCAGAATCCTGTTAGCAATGGTAATTTGCAGGTGCAACCGCTTCCCACCATCGCCCCTACGGCTCACGCTATACCGGTCACCAAGATCAATCTGATTACGCCGGAATCTCAAGGTAAAAACGCCCTCCTCCCGGAAACGGACACGAATTTCTTGGCCACGGCCAGCCTGGCGGTCGGCCACAACGATCACGGCCAAAACGATAATTCTTATTATCTGGAAAACTCGAACGGGCAGCAAATTGTCAAGCAACCGGCCCAGGTCGTGCAACCGGCAGGCTTCTACCACCAGGCGATTCCTCCGTCGAGGACGAAAACGACCTACGTTCAAACGACCAATCTGTTGCCTGCGGTGTTGCAACCTCTGCCAACCTACACCACCCTATCCGCGAGCACCCCTTCCAATGTTCCCTTCCAAGGGAATACGGTGGAGGCGAGTGGGGGTCAAGGATTGGCGAAACAGGGCGAGCTGGATAACGCAGCCTCGAACTTGAGAAACGTCAAATTCCCGCCTCTCGCGTATCAAATGATCGACAGCGCGGGCAGTCACAGCACCGATAACGTTAACACTGTGATAGGTAGCGGGCATCTACCGCACGTGGGGACGAGGAACGTGGAAATCGTAAATCCGAACATGAAACCGGCCACGTTTCACGACGCTTCGATCATAAATACGTACGAGACGATGCACTATCCGGCCGCAGTTTTGACCACCTCGATACCGATGTTCGCCACGACCAGCTTCGTCACGGCCAGACCCGCCCTCCTGTCCTCGACCGTCGAACCGATCCAAAACGGGGCGGTTTCGACGACGGAGGGGCGCTCCGTCGACGACAATCGAGCGTCCAACACGAACGTAGATCCCACCAAGTCGTACCTGGGACGGGACAGGCCTGTGTACAATCCGCTCAACTTCGTGCCCAACGTGGACGTGGTGAAAAGTCAGAACGCCCTCAACAGTAAGCTGCACGCCGTCGAACCTCTTCAACAGAACCTGAATCTCGTCCCGTTGTTGCCTGGTGGCAACTTCTTCAAGCCGAGCTTCTCAGCTCAGAGCGAGCTTCTTGTCAAACCGAAACTGAACTCGGATCTGCAGGCGTACGCGGAGCAGATGTTCAAGGAGTCGTTGAAAACTATTTACAACACCCAGAAATGGAACAACGACAGGAAAACGGGGTTGTACAACCGGTACAACATCACCGATTCCGATATATCGAAGTTGAGGAACGAGTTGCAACGATTGAAGGCGTCCTTGGATTCGAGGAAGAAGAAGAACCACGATGCCGATCCGAGCGAGACCAAGGTGAGGACGACGGAGTTGGCCAACAGGAAGCCGGACGAGCTGATGGCTGCGTTGGAACAGATGCTGAAGAAGAATCCCTCGGATTCGTTGCACAATTTTCACGGAACTAATAATAAACCACACCGACATCGCAGGCCCAACGAACAGGACAATTACAATTTGGGCGATCCGAGGGACAACAAATACGAGTTTTTGACTCCGCCCCAATTGAATTCTCATCGAGGGAAGAATCATTTCCAAGCCGGTGACAAACCGGGGAAGAAACGGCCTGGGTCGAGCAGATACAAGAGTTACAATCATCAAAACCATCATCATCATCATCATCAGCATCATCAACAACACGGGCCAAGATCGCATCCGAGGAGTAATTCTAAGGCGGGGGGTATCGAGGCTTCTGGGTCGAATGTCGAGCCAGTGCGCGTAGACGGACTTTCCAAATATGGGAATATGCACGATTCGAGACAGTTCAGGAAGGGTTTTTCGCCGTTCGATTCTCACCTCGGCTCGGCATCGCCCTTCTCGCGCGAGAAAACGTCTCATTTTTCCAAAACGGGTTTGAAAGGGACGGAGAAGGGGAAGGAGAGCGCGCACAACAATCCCAAGATGCATAATTTTTACGGGATGTTGATGAAGAACAAGCAGCTGCCCGCCGGCGATACCCCCAACTATTTTCGGGACAAGGATCAGTTGAAGCAGTTCTTCGAGACGGAGAAGCAACGAATGCAGCAAAAGTTTTACGACGATGCTTTGAGGGATTATTTTAAAAAGATGTCGGATTTGGGATACGCCGGGATATCCAATTCTCGGATATCTTTGCCGGAGAAGAGGAAAGTTTGAATTTGTACAAAGAAATTCTGATGAATTCTGTCTTGTAGAGTAAATACACTTCTTTCTAATCGTAGAAATTGGTAAGATAATGAAATGCGCAAAAAATTTGATACCAAGTAGACGAATAAGTCTATCCATTGTTTTTTCTTCATCTTCTTATTTCTTTTTTTTTTGTATTCTATTCATTGTTAAATTGAGAGAGAAATGAGAAAAAAAAATTTATTTTTAATCAGAGATCATTTGGAGTTAAAAAGAGTTTTAAATTGAGACTGAAGGAAAAGTTGCAATTGTTTACTTTTAAGGTGCTATCGTTTGCTGTATATATTTACTTGCTATAAACGAAAAAAATGTGAGTTTACTTTTATTCTTCTCTATCAAATCTATTCGATCCTACGCTCCTTTTACCGACCTTCGGTTACTTTTACTTTTCTCTTCGGACAAAGTGCAGAAAAGTGAGCCGTTTTTCAAAACAATATCGCAACAATGTATTGTAAGAAAATGGCAAAAATATTTTCCACTGGATTAAAAAGCGTGATACGTAAAAAAGACGACGATTTCGCACCATTGATCGTGCAACAAAGATCTGCCAACCATTTCTGCAGAAAAAAAGAAACAAATCCCTGTGACGTAATCGACGCCATCTTTACGCTCCCGTTTTTTGCGAATTATCGACGCGCTGATTCTTCTTTCAATTTCCTGCGCACGTTGCGCCAATCATGATGGATTCAATTTGAAACGGAGACCACGCGTTGGAATATATCCGTAGCGATATAACTTTCACTAGAAATTATAGTTGGAAAGCAATTAGAAACTTTTTTCTTTTCGGCCTGCGACACGGCCTGGGAATAATATGGTCGAGCAATTTCTTCGAGAACGAACGGTCAGTTAATTGTATTTCCGGTGAACTTGATCGTTACTTCGGGTTCTTCATCCCTTCAATCTCAAAAGAAGATAATAATTTATTACTTCTTCTTCTTCTTCTTTTTACGAAATCCCTTCGAGCAACGTTTTCGATACGTCTTGTTATTTCACTCGTTGAAATTCACTCGCTCGAAAGTTTCGTTTAAATTTCTCGAAACTTTTTAAACCTCTCGAAAATCTCGAGAAGTTTTTTAAAAGTCTCGAAAAACTTTCGATAATTTCTCTTCTCTCCCTTTAAAAAATCTTAAATGTCGAGATACTAGAAAGAAATGGAAAAGAACGAAAGAAAGAATTTAAGAAAACGAATTGGATATAATTTCAATCTATCGTTGAAAGATATGCAATTCGCTTTCCTCTTCGAACGATATCGCTTCGAAATATTGAGAGTCACGGGTGACGATCATTGACTGCGCGCCAGGTATGCAATCGAGGAAATATAAATTAACGAGGAGCCGGGTCGTTGACACGCCGGGGGAGAGTCGATTTAACACTCGAACTGTTTTTCTCGACAAGGTTTTTTGCCGATTATAGAAAAGCCAAACCCATTCGGTTTGTCTCGCATCGCTAATCGCCGAATATAAAAGATCTCGAGGATCGTGCGTCGCAGACATTTAACAGGTAACATTGGCGACTATCTATCGAACGTCGGTGGTGCGTCATGCTGGTACGTCCATTCTTCTATTCGATTTCACTCGATTCGAGATAATTAATTGAATTCCGCGACATCGATCATTTATATCATCGTCGAATATATTCCAGATTATTTTCACCGTCCTACTTATATCGGCGCTCAACTCTGCTACAGGGGTTGAATTTTTCAGTGCAAGTTTCGCGAGACCGAGACGAGGGATCGTCGAGACGAGCCACGATGATCCCCGGGACGGTAAACCTCGATCGATCGACGTGGAGAAAAGTAGTCCAAGATCGAATTACAAAAATGCCAAAATTGTAAAGGAGCCTATAATTGGTTCCATCGATTCGCCAATGTACGGTGATATATTCAAACAATCATCGTCGTACATTGTTCCACCGTTTGAGACTCAGAACGTGCCGTTCCTGCCGTATTCCGATAATTTATTTACCATATCTGCCGGCTACAAAATTGCAAACGACGACAATTTCGGCAAACCGGTAAACCAAGCAAAGATATACAACCAGAACGTGGCTGCAGGTAAAATTTTCGATTAATAATAAATTAAATGTGATTCAAAGCTTTTCTGTATGCAAGTGAAACGGATATTTTCATTTTTGGCCTCCATGTTCCATTCAATTATCATATTTAATTCGGAATTTTATTACTTATATCGAATAATTGAAAGAAAATCATCGAAGAGTCTTGATTCAATCCCTTCTTCCTTCACAGGTACAAAGTTACAAATTCCAGTGTACAAGACTAATTATCCACCGAAATCCGGCGAAACGTACGCGCCAATTTTCCAAAATAAGAAAGCCTCGTTTCCCTCGTACTTGTCCAACTTGCAGAACCAGCTAGTTTTGAAGCCAACTGTGGAAGACAATCGGTTCAATTTCGGGGAAGCGGGGACGGGCGAAAAGGTAAACGCCGTTCAGCAACTGGGCTCCCATTTTCTGCTGCCCAGTTTTCAAGGCCAAGTGATCCCCATTTCCACCCTGGCCAACAACGCGCCGTTCCCGCGCTACAAAGGCGCGGCAATCCAGGTTTATCCAACCGTGGCCGGGTTTTCAACCACGGCTTATCAACCCCTCCAGGCACAGCAACAATTCCAATTTGGCCACGGTATCGTCCAACCTGTTGACAACTCGGGGCGACCTCCTCCTAGCCAGGCGGAGGAAATTCGATCAGACGTCGAGATAATCGACGAAAAGAAACCCAGACCCCCGCCTAGGAGCGACGAAGATGACGGCGATCAAGCTGATGACGACGATCATGGTTCGTTAATCATCGATGATTATTATTATTGAATTTGTTAATCGTGTCATTTGATTTTTATTTTTTAATATTAAAAAATATTAAATAATAATTATTTAATATTAAAATTTTATAATAATAAAATAATAAAATTTCTAGATTAACAATATTATTTGTGGAGTTAGTTGCAAATTTTAGAATTAGATTTAAAAAAAGTTGTTACTTATTCAATTCTTAGACAATTAGGATTTATAATGAGAATATTATCAATTGGTTCAACTGAATTAGTATTTTTACATTTATTTATTCATGCAATATTTAAATCATTAATATTTATGTGTATTGGTAGGTATATACATTATATAATAATCAGGATATTCGTTTATATTATATTTATCCATTAAAAAGAATAATTATAATTTTTTTAATTTTAAGCTTATGTGGATTTTCTTTTTTAGTAGGTTATTATTCTAAAGATTTAATTATTGAAATATTTTTTTTTAGAAAAATAATTTATTTTTCAATAATTAATTTAATTGTTGGTACAATTTTTATTTATTCATTTCGTATAATTTTAGTTATGACTAGAAAATATTTAATGATAAATATTATTTATAGGATAAAATTATATGTATTTCTATATTATTAATGATAATTTTTAGATTAATTTATAGAAAATTAATTTTTAATTTAGTAAATTTTAATTTAATAAGAATTAATTTATTATTAATTAATTTATAAGTTAATAGTATTTAAAATAATTAAAATAATAATTATTTTTTTTATTATTATAAAATTTTATTATTAAATTGAAAAATTTGGAGAGAGAATAAATTCGATTTCTTTTGAACAGGTTATACCCCTCCTGAAAGACATGAGGCAAATTCGCAGGACGATAACGATGATTACGAGGTTAAGAGTTTTAAAGCGCCGCCTGCGGAAGGTGACTTTAAGCCCTCCACGTCGTTTCCATTCAAGGAATACGACGAGAAGTTTGGCAGATACTCGAATCGTGATAAATTGGGTGGGGATGAGAAATCGGTTTCGAAGAATCGTGATTATTCGGGCGACGATGACGACGAGTCTTCGGCCAGGTATCTGTCGGAGGACACTTCCTCGAAAGCTTACTACGATCGGCAAGAGGAGGAAGAGGGTGAAACGTACGATGACAAGCCACGTGACTACGAAAGACGGAAGACGAAAGAGGAGAGAGACGAGAATGCGGCTAAATATTACGATAAAAATTTCGACGAGGAATTCGATGCGTCGTACAAAGCGAAATTATCGAAACAAAGTAAGCTCTATTTCTTCTTTCCTTTTTATTCAAGTTAATTATTTGTAAAGTAATAAATTGTAAAAATTCAAGAAATGAAACACGGGAAAGGAGGGAGGAACATCTACGAGGTCGAAGATCCTTCGAGCGAAGGAAGTCAAAGGAACTTCAGGTATTACAAAGATTCACGGAATACAGGAGGGTATAGCTTAGTACCTGAAACGAATATATACGAAGGAGGTTTTGGATATAAGATACTTGGAAGACGTACGATATTATAAGATCCACGATTCATCTGCGTTAATATTCGAAGGACAATTATATCTGTTCCAATTTTTGTTGTGTTATTTGTATATTACGTTTGTTTCTATATATACGTGTTACATAAATCTACGTTATAATAATTAAACGATTTTTTTCATTTTCATTCAATTATTACATCTCACACAGAGAAACAGAATATTCAATTTGAAGAAATTTTGACATTCATTGAATAAATTGAACGATTCTCGATTTAAGATTTATAGCCGGAAGTATCGTGGTAATTAAATTTCTTTCTAAGTTTCTCGTTCTCAAGAGAACAGCCTTCCGGCCGGGTAATTGTACGGCAAAGCTATTGTCATTAGTCAATAAATATAATTTTCGTCGCGATACTCCTATTTTTACATTCGATCTTAATAGCCTTAATTAATCTTCCCGTTGCACCGATTCGATCGTTCGAGCGTTCACTCACAAATGAGAATCTCTATATATACTCGTTCCTCTCGAGCTGGACAATTCAGTATCATCGATAACACGATTCCACGCGATTCCTACCGATATGAAGATCACTTACAAGGTAATCCATCTTTTTCTCAAAGACTTTTTTATAAAATCCTTTCTTTGATTCCCGTGAAGGGATGATTGTTTAAAAACCCTTTTCTTTCAGATGGTCGTTGTCTTGGCTTTGGCCAGTATAGCGAGGCCAAAATTGATATCGAAAAGGGGAAAAAGAAGCGTGGCCGTGGTGGGGCCGTCCGGCTACGACTTTTTTGGGGTGGCGCCAATCTTCTCTACCGGATCGTGGCCCTCAACCGGGTTTGGATCCGCTCCCTGGAACCCTTCGGGGATACCCGACGTACCTTTGACGCAAGTTCAGGTCCAAGCCACGCACGACGTTGCTATTCAGGTATGCTATTCAGGGTTAACGATCCAAGTGTTTTTCCTTTCTTCTTTTCTTATTCTCATCGGTCGAATCCAGGCATTGAAGGATCCGGTTGACGGAACCCCTAGCGTCGCCTATCCACCAGACGTATTGAAAGCTATTCAACAGGCTAAGGAGGCGAATCGGAACGTAAATTGGGCGCAACAAAAGGTGGCAGAGGCGAAACAGACTACTGTTATTCAGCAGAAAGTCGCACTTGCTAAGGAGGCTGCCGCGAGGGAGGCTGCAGCGAGGTATTCGATCTTTCAATTTTTAATCCCTATTTTTTTTCTTTTGATTAAATGAAAAAAGAAAAGGACATTGATGACTAACGTATAGACAGATAAGTGCTATATATCCTGAATAACAGCACCGAAGCGCCATCTCTCGAGAACTAGAGCGAACTAGAATACTAGACGATACGATCCTCGAAACGAAATATCAATCAGTTGAAAATCCTTTGTCGTTTCTATATACAGATCGCAAGAAATTTCGTCAGCTGCCGAGGCCGAGGCAAGAGCAAGCGCAAAACAATTGGTGGCCCTGCAACAAAGATTGGCGTCGTTGAAAGATGCGGTCGCAGCTGCCCAACGAGTGGCCGCTGCGAGGGAAGCAGCTGCGGCCGCCGCCATTCAGAGGAACGCCGCTGCAACGGCTGCCGAGTTGCAAAAACAGGATGTCGACAAACAGATTAGCCAAAGCGAGCAAGAAGCGAAGGTATGATATACGTATTCACGATCCTGTTGAGTTTCACGAGTTTTGTAGACAAAAGGCAGAACGAGAACTTTTATTTTCAGGAGAAAGATATAATAGCGGCCAAGGAGGACGCCGTCGCGAATGCCGTGCAACTCGCGGCATTGCAGAAATCATCGCAACATCACCCTTGGCGTCGATAAATTCTTTTTCTTTTTCTTTTTTTTTCTCTCTTTTCAATCTTCTTCCTCTTTCAATAACCATCTCGTTACATTAACGAATGTAATCACGGTGACGGTTTGCTCTTGGAATCTTTTCTTTACACTTGTTACGCAAAATAAACGTTGTCTCGTTATATAATATAAACAAAATCGATCGAAATCGATTAATCGTCCAATCCACCAAACTGGTAAAGAGAAATGGTGAAAAATGTGTGCAACGAGCGAAAAACCATTATTCCGAAACCCATTATCCGTTTAACCTCGTTCGACCTTATTCAAACGACGATCTTCCTCCCTCGAGCGAAAGATTACTTAACAACGTTCGATCGTGGCACACTTGCAATCAGAGATCTGCGACTCTGCGCCAGATTAGCTATCGGTCAGCGCTTCCTTTCACGAGAGGTTGCGGTCGAATCACGGGGAGGTCGGAGGTCGGAGACCCCGATTTCGAGATTTCCTGGACCTGGCGTGAGACAATGGTATCGGCGACGGTTTGTCGAACGGAAATGGGAGTGAAAGTGACCAGTGGGGTGAATTCGTTTCTTTGATCCGAGTATCAAAGAATGCGAGACTTGGTCTATGAATGTGTGTCTGGACAAGCCGACACACGACGACTCACGAGAACAACGATCCGATTTTTTTCTCTTTCCTTTTTTTCTTTCTTTAAAGTGACGCCGCTCGTCCAATCTAGGAACAGTATCGGAAATTTCCTTTCACCCGCCTCTCTTTCTCCAATATCCGTAACACCGCCCCACATTCTCCCCCCGTCCACTCCACGAATCAGGAGTAATTACGTGGGAAGAAAGTACGTTCGATCAAAGTCACTCTTTCCAGCCTTTGGGCGTCTTCCACGTATTTGCTCCTTGACCGTTCACCTGGATAAAATGCCACCTTTCTGTCACCGAAACGAAACAGAGAGAGAGAGAGACATGCATTTCGCGTAATCATTTCTGGGAGGGATGCACTTTGCCAGCGTTTATAACGTAAACGAGTAATGTAACGAGTGACTTTACTCGAAGATCGATTTCTTTTTTTTTTTAGAGTCAAAGAATGAACTTAAAATCTTATGGATTAATAATAGGTTTTATATTAATAATATTAGAAATTTTTCGTTCTTTAATAAAGATTCGTGGAACGGACGATGAGAGCGTGCTGAATAACAATAACTAAGCTTGTAAAATTATCCTGCTTCGTCGAAAGAAAAGAGAGAAGAAATTGGAATAACTATCTGGTAAACACGACTATTATTATTATAACGAGACGCCTCTTTTCGACTGATATTTTTATCGATTCAATTTTTTTGGAAGGGGGAGGAGGAGGAATTCGCTTTTTGCCTTTTACCTCGCCTAGTTTTAATTCTACTTTCCTTTTTTTTCTCTTGTTTTGTTTTTTTTTTATTGCGCCATCGGTGAAACTCGAGCTGTAACTCGAATATTTTAATAATCGGTGTCACGAAAGCGTCCCATCTTCTACATTCTCGAGTTTTAAAAAAGTTAAGGATTCTTTCTCAACCGCGCTTCATTGTTTTTCACGAGGAGGAAAGTGGCATTGAAAATATATAGCCCGATATTTCCGTACCCTCGCACTTGTTTTCCATTCCATTCAGAGCTCGATGCGTGTTGCTCTCGTTCGAGCGAAAGAGAAAGAATTTCATTTCATCAAATAAGGGAAAACGGAAGAGAGGAGATCCACGAATAGGAAAAGAAATCGATTCGAACCAGCGTTCAGGATCAGGATTGTTGTGTTGTGCATGGGAGGTTCGTTAGAAAACGACGCATTTCAACCGAATTCCTTCGAGAGTCGAAACTGCTCCTCGACGAGAAGCCTGGTCATAACATGTTAATCCGAGGGAAAGTTAAAATAATATCGTTTTTTGCCACCAAGAAAAAAAAAAAGAAAGAAAAAAAAACATAATAAAACGAAATTACGCCAGCAGGAGGGAAAGCTTCTTAGATAGAAACTGAATGAAACTGCACGTTACAACGATCGATCGTAACTTCCAATTTCCTGCGGGACGATCGCGGTTTCGAATCCCGTGACGGTTGACACGGAAAGTAAAGTAAAGTAAAGTAAGGTGCTTACTTTTGCAAGGAGCAAGAGCGCGGCGTTTCGAGTTTCGACCCATATCGATATGGACTCGTAAACGGTTTCTTACAGTGTTAGTATATACGAGCATGCAAGTCCGGTTTCCAAGGAGAGAGATCATCCGCGCCTCCCGGGTAGGGAGAAAGCGTATAAAAAGGATCGGTCCATGGACGAGCTCTCGCAGTATCCGTATACGTTTCTACACCCACTGTTTCGAATTGGTGGTTCGAAAAAATGCTTCCCTGCTCCCCTGTAAGTAAATCGAGGAAGGGATTGTTAAACATGGACATTAGATATCGCGTATACGAGTATACATTCACGAGGGAGGATCTTAAGAGAAAGAGAAAGAGAGAGAGAGAGAAACGGAGGGAGAATATTTTTGTACTCGTCTTTCGAATTCAGCCATCCAGACACACCACCGTGAAAAGTGACCATTCGCGAGTATATACTCTTCCCTCCAATTCTTTCTCATCGGTTCCAATGCGTAATTTATTCGCGACGGTTCGTAAAACCTGTCATCCGTGCGGGCTTCCATCTCCACTTTTATACTCGAAGATCGAAGTTACGATCGTGCGTGGACGTGTGATTTATCGAGGTATCAGTTGACCGAGTTTAGAAAGTGGCAGCTGCTGCTCCGAAACAATTGAAATTTCGAATCTCTCTCTCTCTTTCTCTCTCTCTCTCTCTCTCATCCATTACCCTATCCTCGTCCGACGAAACGGAGGGAACTCTCTCGATGGCTCGAACTCTCTTCACCCCGCCTTTTCGACGAATAACTGATAAATTATTTCAGGTGTTGGTCGCGCTTCTACTTGCATCGCGATCCGTGGTAGGCAGTATCGAGAGTAGTTCCGGAGGTTGGCAGGGGTAAGAGGTTGCTTCCCACGTTCGAGAGCGCGCGTTCTAAATCGAGCTTTCAATCTCATTGAACAGGATATCGGGTAGCGACTATGGAACGGGGCACGGGGTGGAATTGGTCGGGCACGGGTTGTCCGATTATGGCTCGTACGGGGGCGGTGGGATCGGTCACGGGTTGTACGAGGGACACGTCCAGCATCATTACGCGCCGGCAGTACCCGTCAGCCAGCACGTCGAGATTACCAAACCTGTGCCCGTCCCCGTTGTTAAAAATGTCGGTAAGTTGATCATTCTTATCTCCATCGATTGCAGGACTCTTTGGTTTGTGTGACTTTTGATTCGAAAGGTAGAAATTGTAATTGTACTCGTATCCGAGATTCGTACGCACAGTTTTCAAGTTTCAAATGCGATCATATATCTAACCAAATAGAAATGTGTCTGTTGTTAAAAATGTCGATAAGTTGATCACGATTCTTATTTCTTGGGGGACTTATTCTTATTCTTATCCTATTCTTATTTCTTTGGTTCGTGTGACTCTTGATTCGAAAAATAGAAGGGATTGTAATTGTATTTGTATCCGAGACGTACGTTTTCAAGTTTCAAATGTGATCGTATATCTAACTGAATAGAAATGTGCCCATGTCTCTTATTAAAAATATCGGTAAGTTGATTACGATTCTTATTTCTTGGGGGACACTTTGGTTCGTGTGACTCTTGATTCGAAAGGTAAAAGAGACTGTAACTTGTACTCGTATCCGAGATTCGTACGCACAGTTTTCAAGTTTCAAATGCGATCATATATCTAACCGAATAGAAATGTGTTTGTTAAAAATATCGGTAAGTCGATCACGATTCTTATTTCTTGGGGGACACTTTGGTTCGTGTGACTCTTGATTCGAAAGATAGAAGAGATTGTAATTGTACTCGTATCCGTACACATAGTTTTCAAGTTTCAAATGCGATCGTATATCTAACCGAATAGAAATGTGTCCGTTGTTAAAAATGTCGATAAGTCGATCACGATTCTTATCTATCGAAGGGTAACTTTGATTCGTGTGACTCTTGATTCGAAAAATAAAAGGGATTGTAATTGTATTAATATCCGAGACGTACGTTTTCAAGTTTCAAATGCGATCGTATAAATATTCCATAGTTAACCTAAAAGTCTCTTTCTCTTGTCATCGAAACTTCGAGCAACGGGTGTATATGATAAAAATTCTTCGAATAGCATCTCAATTAGGACTTTCTACGCGACCACAGGTGTGCCAGTTGCTCAACCAGTGGCGATAGGAGTTCCACATCCGGTCGCCGTAGGAGTACCACAACCTTTTCCAGTTCACGTACCGGTCGCGAAGCCGGTGGCGATCCCCGTGGTGAAGACTGTGGCGATCCCAGTGGAGAAAAAGGTTCCGTTCCCCGTGGAGAAGGTGATACCTGTCCCGGTGGAGAAACACGTGCCCATAACGGTGGAGAAGCACATACCGGTCCCCGTGGAGAAGCCTTATCCCATCCACGTGCCTGTGTACAAGCACGTGTTCCATCGGGTCAAGTCTCACGGTTACGGGTGGAGCCATTAAAGAGAGAAACTTATTTTAAGGATATTACGCGTGTAAACGTAACGTGTATTTAGCTCGCCCGATCTACGAAGAGAAGGAGGGATGACAGACGATGATCTTCCTTCCGCGACGATAACGAGTCTCGATTACATTTTGCTCGAGTGTAAAGGAAGCGTCGGGAAGGAGTGCGAATGAGATGAGATTGTTCGCGCAAGGGGGAATAAAATAGAGAGAGCCATTCTTCGAAGCTATTTTCGTTCATCGTGGTTCAATGTTCGTATATTTCGTTACCTTGTTGTACCAAATAAAAGATGTACGATTATTAACCAAGAGACTGTTTATTTACACTTTCTCCCCTCCCTCGTGTAACAGAGTTACTCGATCGATTACGCGCGAACCTTTCTCTCTCTCTTTTCATGGATGGGCCAGAGTCATCCATCAGAATTAAAAAAAATAACTGGTATATCGAAATGAGAGGAAGGATCTATTTATTATCTTCTTATCGATCGTGAGCGACAGGCAGTGTGTCACGATCGAATAGAAATTATATAATTAAGAATAGAGGCTGGTTCGATGCGGATATGCACTCGAATAATCGAAAGTTGTTTATAGCCTTGGCTATGTGCGAAGGTTTATTTATGTCTACGTAAATTGCCACGCATAATAATTCTTGCATTTTTATATAAGAGATAGAGTTTGATTAAGTCGCATTGATTTCCTAGAGAGAGAAAGAGAGAGAGAGAGAGAGAGAGAGAGAGAGAGAATGGTTGGGAAGGGATTCGACACCTCCTATTATTATACATTTTATACGTCTCGTAATTATCATAATTTTCTGTATAATAACGAACAGATAGCGCGTTTCGTGCCTCTAACTGCGTTCGTGTCTTGGGAATCTTCGTTATGCTCTCTCCACAAGCTCGGCTAAATTCAAATAAACAAATAAGTGGACTAGATTGTAGTAGGCTTGGATCTTGGTTGGTATATAAGATTGTCGTCTGACTATTAGGAGATTAAATGAATAACAGAAACGGACTTTTGCCAGATTCTTTGTAACAGTGTAACAATAAAAAAAAATAATAATAGTATTATTGCAATATAATGTACGATTTGGAAATTTTTTTTAGACGAGAGAAGTTAAATTAAGAAATTAACGAAGCTTGTAACTTTTTATCGGGTTTTTAATTTAATCGGATAAGATATTTACAATTATAATTACAAAAATCTGTAATAATATAACGTGACGAATATTTTATTAACAAATATAGATATTAATCATTTTTTTCATTTTTCTAGATAAAAGATAAAATTGACCGAAGGATTATTCCCGTATAAATTTAGCTTGTTTTTAAAAAATGCGTTTCAATGTTTTTAGTTCGCCTTTCGTTCTTTTTTTAAATTTTCAAGTTATTTTTTTTTTCAGGTTGATTTTTATACTTTCGAAATTAGTTTTTAGATTATTTTTTCCAATTTTTTTAAAACTTGCTTTTCATATTTTTTTCATCCATTTACTTTATTTTATTTTATTTATTTATTTATTCATTTTTTTCTATATTTTTTTCATTTTCCATTTTATATTTGTACGCGCTACAGGAAATCGGATGTCACGTGTATTACCATGCGCGCACATACGAAACGTGTTCAACTATTAGAAATTTTCACACGTGCGACATCGCGAAATTCACTAAACCACATTATTCTCTATTCTGTAATGGAAAGTAGTGTTAATTATTCGATGAAAGAAAATCTTCTTGCTCTCGAATTCAATTCAAAATTCGTAAAAATATGAAATGAATCGGGGAAAGGGGAAGGAGGGACATTATTCGAAATCAATTCGTGTTTGAATTTGAATTTGAATAAAGATATTGGATCGATGCTGTGAGTGACAGGCGGATGATGAAAATTGTGAACGTACGTATTGTGGGCCACTCACTTACGAATAGGAAAATGTCTAATTCGTATGGTTGCAAGAATGGCCAATACTTACGACGTGTTCGCCGAACCGATGCCAGGGGGAACACCGATTTATCTCTATCGAGGCGACGGACTAAACTAAATCGCCGACAGTGAAAGGCCCGATGGTATATTAAGACGGGCAATGAGCAAAGATGTATCAGTCGTTTGAAGAAACTTCTGCAAACTTCTAGCAGCCAGGTGTACAGTCCAAATACTGTCTAAACATGAACAAGATCGTGAGTAAACAATACGTGTATAATCACATTCACACGATTCTTCATGCTCGACCAATATAACCAATCGACTAGAAAATTCCTTAGCACCTTCTTCCAAAAAGAACCTGTCTTTTCGATCAGCGAGAATAACCAAATAAAAAATCCAATACCAAATAATCTTTATATCTATAATTTCCATACTCTTAAAATTTACGATACAAAATTTTCTCCAAATAACACTTCCTTCCATCTTCTCCAAAATGAGAAATTTCCAATTTCGAGAGACGAACGATCTTCGAAAGGAATTATATTATCATTTTTTCCAAACACTTCCTCCTCCATCCATTCAAAATATTTTCCCGTTCGCCAACTTGAACTTTACCTTCACGCAGGTGCTACTTTCCCTGGTGTCCTTGGCCGCGAGCGCGCCAGTGATCGTGCAAGATCACCACCAACACTTTCAGCCTCAACTTCACGGCGATTTCCACCCTTTGGAGAGGTCTGATCAGGAGAGTCTGGCCACGTCGTCAGGTAGTTACGGAGGCGGGGGCGACTACGGTGGCGCGGGTGGTGAATACGGCGGTGGTTACGGAGGGGGGGATTTCGGCGGGGGCCACGAAGCCGAATTCGGCGGAGGCCACGGCGGGGGCTTCGAGGGATCCTCCGGGGGGCATTTGGAGGTTGGCGGTGAGCACTCGGATTACTCGTCTCTGGGAGGAGGTGGCGGAGGCCACCTGGAAGGTGGAGACGAGGGTGGAGTTTCGTTGGACGGGGGTCATCACAGTGTAGTGCAAAGCGTTCCAGTGTCGGAGCACGTCGAGGTGACCAAGCCTGTGCCCGTCAAAGTGGTCAAACACATCGGTGAGCCCTTTAACGCAATTCCTTTTTTGCGTTCCAACAAGTTGTGGCTATTTTTTAATTGATATCGTTGTTTCGATCATCGTGTGTAATATTTAAGGAATTTTTGCTCCTCAGGGGTACCGGTTCCTCAAATCTTGAAGATAGGCGTACCCCATCCGGTGCCGGTCGGTGTTCCTCAACAGTATCCGGTGGCGCATCCGGTTCCAAAATTGGTCCCGGTGCAAGTGGTGAAGACGGTGGCCGTGCCTGTGGAGAAGAAGGTCCCTTTCCCGGTTGAGAAGCATATCCCGGTGCCCGTTGAGAAGCCGATCCCTATCACGATCGAGAAACACGTGCCGGTTCCGGTTATCAAACCGTACCCCATCAAAATACCCGTGTACAAGACGATCTATCACCACGCGAAGAAGCATTAAAAAAATTTGAAATTTCTTAAATCGTTTTAAACAATGCGACTGATAAGGCTGATAACACGGTTTTAGGATCGCTTTTAGGATTTCGATTCCATATTGAACGATCTCCGACGAAGTAGCGATGAATTTTAAACTTTGAGGCTTCTTTTTTTATCTTCTTCTTCGTGTATATAGTATATATGTATATGAAACATTGTTATCATTGTTGTATGTTTTTTATAATTTTATAATTGTTATTGTTTTATTGCTTCACGTTTTCAATAAAAAAGAAACATTTGAAGAGAAGATTGTGTATCTTTGATAAAAATTGATCGATCACCTGTGATTTCAACGCACAATTTCATACTTCATCGTGCATGTCAGACACGAATGATACTTTTCATCCAATGATTACGATTCCTCCAATGTTCGATCTTGAAATTATAGTGTAGAATAATTGCACTTTGCGTATTTAATCTGGAAAGAAGCTTTAGAGATCCGTTATTTCGAGAAGATTGTGAATATATTTTTCGAGAAGAGAAATCGATTAAGTCGAATCGAGGGAACACTTTCCACTCGAGGATAGATGGATGGAACGAATTTTTTTTTTTCCGGGAGTTGGTGGATTGCGGTCATCGCACCTCGACGATAGACACATCGAGGCTTGCAACGCGCTCGAGATCGTAATCGAAACTTTCACTCGCATTTTCGATGCATCAGCGATAGATTCCGTGGAAAGTGAGCGCTGGGAATGCACCAGTTGCAGGGATGAAAGGAACATTTGATCAGGGTAAATGAACCGTGAACAAAGAGGAAGTTCGTCAAGGTAATCAATTAATAATCCTTTATTACCTTTATTGCCCATCGTTAAACGAAATAAGGAACAACAGGAAGTGGACTGATTATCTTGGGGGAAAAAAATTGATTGCGGATGATTATTATAAAACTATGCATTTTTATGCAAGAATACAAGAGCAATTTAATGTTTGCGTAATTAATTCGTGATTAAATGTTAAAATAAGTATTCATTAAATTATTACAACCTGTTTCGAAATGATGCGTTTAAAAGCAATATGCGTCAGATGCGAGGCTATTATTATTGAAATATAAACTGGCTACACCAGGGAATAATTTCGTAATTTTTTAATTAAAATATCTTCCAAATTAATTCCTTTTTCATAATAAACGAGAATCGAATAAACTTGTTAAAAAATATATTACTTCGTTTAACGAGAAATTTATTCTCCTCTATCTCCGTAGAAAAGATTAATTATTCGAAGACGTGTTCCTTTGGTCATTTTCGTTTCGAAATATTTCTCGATATAATTTAATATTTATACAATATTGAAAAAAAATATATTACGGACGTCCATCGTATCGAACGATAACCCAATCAATTAAAATTAAATCGATATTAATATCGATAATAAGATTACATAAATTATCCTAATCTCTCAATTAGCTATATTCCTACAATCTCTAATCTATTCCAATTTATCTAACTTTTCCTCTGACTTTTTAATATTATTCTAACCTAAACCTATTGATCCAACTATTTATATAAAAAAAAAAGGAAATTTTAACTAATTTTATCTTAATCTTTATCTAATCTATTCCAATTTATCTAATTTTTGCTCTGACTTTTTAATATTATTCTAACCTAAACCTATTGATCCAACTATTTATAAAAAAAAAGGAAATTTTAACTAATTTTATCTTGATTATTATCAATACACATAATATATATATATATTTAAGAGCAATTTAATAAGATAAGAATATACATATTGTTATCAATGCTGGTGCAAACTCATTAATATATAATTCACTATATAACTTCAGGCAATCTACAATTCATTTCTCAACCGTATCTTTAAACTCCATCGTTTTTTATTACCCCACTTTCATGATCATTTACTCACGATATCCCAGCCATCGGCATGCCAACTTTACATTCTCAATTAATGTATCGGGTGACTAATCGGTATCAGGAAATAGGAAGTGCTCGATCGATGAAAACGTAGCCGATGATAACACTCTTTCGAGCAGGATCTACAATCGCGTAGATCGATTCCTCGCTTCTTTTCAAGATTGATTTTTAGAAAGGATTGACGGACGGACGGATGAACAATTTTAATCATCGGAAGGGGAAGAAGGATTCGAGGAAAGGAAGAGAAAAAAATCGTTGCTCGTCGCTCGGAAGATGGAAATGCTGGTATTACGTAACAGGTGGCAGACAGGTATACATATAAGGTGTTTGGAGAAATGTAACACGATAGTGAACGCGTCGAATAGGATTTCGCGGGGATGGTGGGGTTGCTTGTGTCCCTAGAGCGCCTATATAAAGTGTATCAACGCCGACGACTCGTCTCGAGTTGATCTCTTATTCGCCTCGCGCGCGTTGAATCCTTCGAGTTAAGGGAAAACGAAACAAAAAAAAAAAAAAAAAAAAAAGAAAGAAAAAGAAAAAGAAATGGAGAAATTCGTACGTACGAATTTATTTTTAAAGAATCGATCGAGTCGAACGAATTGCGAATTCGGGAATATTTCGAGATATTAGAATTTTTCAATTTTTCAAGAGAAACTTTGTTTGCTTTAAGGTTATAATCTTGATGGCCGCCGTCCCGAGTCTGGCCGGGGAATTGGAATTGAGCGGTCACGGATTGGGCGATCACGGATTGACTTTGGGAGAAATAGCAGTGGGCCACGAGGATGGAGATATCGGCTTGGAGGAAATAGGTTTGCTGAACGTTTTGTACACGTATCTTGTCTTGCGGTTTTTGACCTAAACGGTGTGCCATGTTATACGAGATCGTTTCACTTGTTAACAGGAGGACACGAAATTGGGGAATACGGAGGGCACGGTGGACATTATGTACCGATTGTGAAATCGATTGGTAAGTTTTAATAGATTCCGACCAAGATTCGATTTTCACCCTCGATTTACACGTAATCGATCGGGCAAACAGGTGTTCCGGTCCCGAAGAAGGTCCCCGTATTGATTCCGAAACTGGAGGTTGAATCCGTTCCACAGAATTATCCAGTTCCTGTAATCGTACCGAAACCCGTTCCTTACCAGGTGATGGAAAATGTTTTAATCATCGAGAAAATCTTCGTTGAAGCGTTAATGTTTGTTTTTTCTTTCTTTTTTTTTTGTCATCCTGTTCAGGTGGAGAAACAAGTGTTCAAGAAGGTGGAGAAGAAAGTGCCCACGCCCATCGAGAAAATAATCCCGGTGAAAATCGAGAAGCCGGTCCCATTCCACGTGGTTAAGCATGTTCCCGTCCCCGTGGTGAAGCCTATTCCAATTAAGATTCCAATTTACAAAACGGTGGTGCATAGCCACAAGGGCCATTAACGCGTTTGAAATTGCGTTGTTGATTGTTCTTCGCGTTAATCGTTGTTGCGCGTCGTCCAAATTATACTTTCCCTCCCTAATGTTTTTTTAAGTTATTAAGTTATCCTTTCATATCTATCCATAATCCTCGTAATTGTTCATTTCGAAATTATTTATAAATTTCCCATTGTTGTTAATTATCGTCGTTTATATCTCATTGTTGTAAGATTGTTATACGTTAATATGATAAATATAAATATTCGATTTATCCCAGATTCGTTTTATTTATTCACATTTTATTAATGACATTCAATAAAATTTAATCATTTCATTACAAATTCATTGTCAAAATAGCTTGGTAAATCATTAAATTATAATATTTCCCTATAATATATCCATCTATTAAATAATAAAATTGTTTTCAATTCATTACACCTGCGAATTATTCATTAACGTAGCGCGGTTGTTATTTCGTTTAAAATTGTAATGTCAATTAAATTATTGTTGGAATGAACAACAATAATTGCGTTTAACGATAAATTAAATCAATTAACCATTAATTAAGCATTTCATTTTCTATTATTCCATCGAACATGGAAATTTCTTCCGATTTGTACCACGTAATCGGAACGCTTCGATCGGAACTGCGTGCACCAATTAAATCCTGCGAGGAGGAACGTGTCTCCATTCAACGCCGTTATTTTCCCGATCATGGCTGTGAATAAACAGGAAGCTCGGTGCCTCGATATTACGTTAACAGAGCGTTACGTTTTATTGAATTTGCGTACCTTGCGACAAGCAACGGGGGGATGGAAGGGGATGGGGAGGAGAAAGGAGCGTTGTAGAGCGTTCGAAGCGAAAGTCATCATCAACGATTCCTTTCCTCTGTCACTGACCTTTGCAAATTCGATTGTGCGACAGCGCGCGAGGAATCCGCTCCGAAGAAAAATATCAACGCTCACCAGAGTTGAAAAAGTGAACGTAGTAGATCGAGCATAATTGAAATTCTTATTCTCCAGATAATCGAATAATGTCGAAAAATGAAAAAGCAAGTTCAAAGTCGACTTTCACTCTTCTCTCTCTCTCTCTCTCTCTTTCTCTCTCTTTTTCTCTCTCTTTCCGTCTTCCTACAATTTCGAACATCGAACGAAACGGCGAAAGGATTATCGATAAAATTGAAATAAAAAAAGGAAACTTACGGAAGAGTTACGACGGAGTGAGTCTCCTTTCTCTGTCTGAAGAGAAGATTGCATTAGCATAGAAGCGTGATGGAAAAAAAAAAGGAAAAAAAAAGGCCGGAAATGAAGAAAAGTTCGCGGAAGGAGAGTGTGCGAAAGTGTGGCGTAAAAGTGATGTGCCGTTTCGTTGATCTTGGCAATTACGAAGTCGTGGCAAGGGTGGCAAGTTTTGTTTGGTAAAACATCCATGTAAGAGATTCGAGCATTGATAATGATATCATTATCAACGTATTATTTCTTGCTTGAGAGAGAGAAATAAAAAATTAATCAAACTTTATATACATTATTATAGAAAAGTTGGAAGATAAATAAAGGATCGAGGATAATTGTTGGCGGGAAATTTTAATTAATAACGTTAACAAACGACATTCTTCCGATACTTCCGACCATGTTTTCCCACTTCATTACCGCGCTCTCGTTATCCGCTCGTGATAATCGATTAAATTATCCTGAAAAAAAAGAAAAAAAAGAAGAAGAAGAAAAAAAAAGAAACGTTGCTTAATTACCCGTTCAGAACTTCCTCTCACAATTCCTTTCGCATGCCTCTCTCGACCATCCTTCTCCCCCTGCTCCTTTTCCAACGATGTAACGAGCATTCGTTGAACAACATCTTTCTGGCATGTGTGCAGGAATCAAGAAAGAAAGAAGTGAAAGAAAGAAGTTTTGTTACGGGAAAAAGTTTTCCGGCGAAAGTAAAATTTAAAGCGTGGCAAGGCAATCTCCTCCGTTGAAGGTTTTTCTCCCCGTTGAAGAAAGAAGGAACCGTTTCCTTTGTAACCGTATTAAACGTTACACAAATGTTTCTGACATTTTTTTAATCTAGAACGCAGATTGGATTGGAATCCAGCAAGATCCTTCCCCTTTGAAAAATCTTGTTCGCGACGCGAATGCAAATAATCTTTTTTTTTTTCGACGAACAACGTCTAAAGAATTATAAAATTATAAAAATCTGTGCTGGTAAATTGTGGCGAATAATTTTGATAATCGAAGAATAATAATCGTTATTAGATATCGTTATTGAAACTTATTGAAAAATTTTAGAGGAGAGTTTAGTTATTCCTTCTCTTAAGACCGATCGATCATTTATCTTTACATTACTATTTAACGAACACTCGCTTGAAGATAAAAAAGAAAAATGGATTGAGCATACGAGCTTTCTTCCATGGCGGTAAACGGCAATCTTGCCGTGCGTCGATTTGCATTTTTTAATAGTTTGACACTCGCACAATTTCTCTTCGAGTTTTAATAGGCAAATGATAATAAAAAACGATCGAAAGAGTCACTTTCGCTTCTTCGTAAAGGAGAATTCGCTTCGATCGAATTTTGTCTCTATTTTTTATTTTTCCTTTTCCAAATCAGGAACAAAAGAGATCGTGGGCGTTGTTGAACTTTAAACATCGAACGAATAAAACATTGATTTCTTCGTTGTTCCGTTTAAGTATGGGGAAGTGTGTAATTTATTCCATCCAAGATGGCGTGCATCGCGTGCATCCCATTAGAGAGAGAGATTAAGTGCCGCTTAATAATAGCCGTCCAAGCTTTCTGATAAATAGTCAAATAAATCAAACAGTTAAAGAAGAGTTAAAAGACCGATCGGATCGCTTTCGTTTTCGTGATTAATCTCGTTTAAAACTAAATTAAGTGAAATAAGAGGAGCGTAAATTGTAAGCACTAGATTTGGCGTAAACGTTGTCCCTGCGCCGTGCGACGGGATAACGGAAATTTGAACAGTAACTGGAAACAGTATACTCTCGGAAATTTAACCGAAACTGAGACCGAAACTTTCCACGATGAAAATGATAGCTCATCAGTACCCTTGTTTCTCATCAAGAGATATTGTAATACATATTCATATTCGTGTTTACATTGAATTTGTGCCGTGACAGATACATTTAAGTTAGAGATCCATCCTTGTCTCTAGAACATTTTCGATTAATTTATATTTCGCGATCGAAAATAGGGAAGATAGAAGTTAGAAACATTTTTTCTCTCCTCTTCATCGTACATCTCTTACACTATAAATTGAAAACACGAATTAAGAATATCTCTTTCCTTTCTTTTTTTTTTTTCCATTCGCCACATTTCTTCTTCACGATTAATTCGATTGTTGAAAGTATTCTTCGAACTTACCCTCTCACTTTTGGATAGAAGGTAGAATGTAGATCGGAGAGAAAGATAAGCATACTTTTTTTTTTCTCGACACGTATCTCTTCTTTGCCATAAAAAAAAATCACAATTTTTACATTGGAGCAACGATCGGCGTATCAGATCGATTCTTCTTTTTCTTCTTTTTTTTTTTTTTTTCTCTCTTTTCATCGACAGTCCTTTCACACGGCGAACGCGTTTGGACTTTCATTTCGTCGACCCGAAAACTTTGATCCGCTTTGAGCCTCTTTACGCCGGTACACCTTCACTTCCGCTTTATATCATAGATTCGCAGAACGGAAACGAGCATGACCGATCGATCAGGCGAACAAATCGAAGAAATCGAATCGGCCTTCATCAGGCATCTCGACCAACCTTGCCAGATTCCAACCATGCGTGGAACGACGTGTGATAATTTATGCGCGGCGAGGTTCATCGATTCGATCCTTTCGAACCGTTTTCTAAATACGGCCATCCCGTTCCTCTCGAATTCCTCGTCGAATCCAGACGGAAATATCCCCAGACTGACGATTTTTGTTCGCCGCATTTCGTTTCCGGTGAATTTGCGGTTGCATCCGAAGTCACGTTTGATCTTCCGCTTTACCGACCATTGCACCCACCGCAAATAGTCGAAAAAGATTCTTCCACGCGGTGTGCTTCGTTTTCTGATTTCCAATTCTGATTATTATTTAAAATAGTACGATTTTCCTTTAGATTCGTTCCTTTTTTTTTTAATTTTTTTTTCTAGACTCGTTCACAAGCATAACTTCTTCTCCAAGTTATTAAATTGTTGTTATTATTCTTATTAAGAAGAGAGAACATTTTAGGAACATCGATTTTCCTTTAGATTCGTTACTTTTTTTTAATTTTTTCTAAGACTCGCTCACAAGCATAACCTCTTCTCCAAGTTATTAAATTGTTGTTATTATTTTTATTAAAAAGAGAGAACATTTTAAGAATGTCGCATTAATCAATGAATCGAGGAGGAATATCTTCCTCGAGTCTCTCTTCTGATTTCCAATTCTGATTATTATTTAAAATAGTAACGAATAACGATTTTCCTTTAGATTCGTTTCTTTTTTTTTTATTTTTTCTGAGACTCGCTCACAAGCATAATTTCTTCTGCAAGTTAAATTGTTGTTATTATTCTTATTAAAAAGAGAGAACATTTTAAGAACATCGCATTAATCAATGAATCGACGAGGAATATCTTCCGAGTCTCTCTTCTGATTTCCAATTCTGATTATTATTTAAAATAGTACGATTTTCCTTTACATTCGTTCAAATCTTTTTTTTTAAATTAGTTTTTTTCTGATATTCGCTCACAAGCATAATCTCCAAGTTAAATTGTTGTTATTATTCTTATTAAGAAGAGAGAACATTTTAAGAATGTCGCATTAATATCTTTCGAGTCTCTCTTCTGATTTCCAATTCTGATTATTATTTAAAATACGATTTTTCTTTAAGTTCGTTCTTTTTTTTTTTATTTTTTCTGAGACTAGCTCACAAGCATAATCTCTTCTCCAAGTTATTAAATTGTTGTTATTATTCTTATTAAGAAGAGAGAACATTTTAGGAACGTCGATTTTCCTTTAGATTCGTTCCTTTTTTTTTTATTATTTTTCTTTTTTGAGACTTGTTTACAAGTATAATCTCTTCTCCAAATTATTAAATTGTTGTTGTTATTATTCTTATTAAGAAGAAAGAACATTTTAAGAAAATGAATCGCATCAATCAATGAATCGACGAAGAATATCTTCCGATTTCCATTCTGATTATTATTTAAAATAGTACGATTTTCCTTTACATTCGTTCAAATCTTTTTTTTTAAATTAGTTTTTTTCTGATATTCGCTCACAAGCATAATCTCCAAGTTAAATTGTTGTTATTATTCTTATTAAGAAGAGAGAACATTTTAAGAATGTCGCATTAATATCTTTCGAATCTCTCTTCTGATTATTATTTAAAGTACGATTTTCCTTTAGATTCGTCCCTTTTTTTTATAATGTCTTCTCCAAGTTATTAAATTGTTGTTGTTATTATTCTTATTAAGAAGAGAGAACATTTTAGACAATGTCGCATCAATGAATCGAGGAATATCTTCCGAGTCTCGAAAAAAACGATCCGATACATCGAATGTGATCCATCGAAAAGAAAGTATTACCCGAGCGAGATAACTTACACTTCCCACTCGGCCCCGTAAATACACGTAATTTCGTCTTCCGGTTAACTCCGGTGGACGGAGAGCGGTCAATGGAAAATGAAACCTTTCCCATATTCATGGTACGCGCGCTAGGTGTAGTAGAGTTTGGATCGATGGTGGCACCGGTGTGCCGATATATCCTGGAAAGGGTCGGGACTCTAGCTGGACGGAATCGAGTGAAAGGTGGTGGAATCGATGTTACTATATAAGCTCGGGATATTCTATTCCGGAGTAGACACTCAAGACGTTTTGTGCTTAAAACACAATATATCCACCCTTCGTTGGAATACGACCAACCGACTATGAATCATATCGTAAGATTTATGTGACGACGTTCTTTTCTTAAATCTGTATAAACGATGCTCCTCTGAACTCGACACGATGAGAATTAACTTCGAGAAAATTCGTTTACGCGAGATTTGAATGAATTGAAGAAAAAAAAAAAAAGAATAGCAGAGAGAAAAAAGAATTATAATGTTCGCAGATCGCCTTCCTCGCCCTCGCCCTGGCGTCCGGAATCGTTTCTGCTGGATACATCGACGAGGATCACGGAAGCTCCACCTACGAGGAGAAAACTAAACCTGTGGAAATTCCTATATACAAAAAATACGGTAAATATTGGGAAACAAAAAGGGGAGAGGTATTGACATTTAAAAAGAGTTAAACGACTGTCGTGCGATATTACAGCGATCCCGATTCCTCATCCCGTGCCGGTCGAGATCCCGCAGAAGATCGAAATTCCTATTCCCCAACCTCAAAAGGTCCCCGTCGAAATTCCTCACCCTTACCCAGTCGAGGTCGTGAAGCACGTCGAGGTGCCGATCGAGAAGCCGGAACCTGTTATCGTTGAGAAGCACGTGAGTAAGAAAGAAAAAGGGATTAAAGAGAGAGAAGAAAATTAATAACTAAATCGTGTATCGTTGTAACGTGTAATTTCGTCGATTTTTCCCAGGTACCTTTTGTGGTGGAGAAGCCGTATCCAGTTTACGTCGAAAAGAAATTTCCCATTCCGGTCGCCAAGCCGTATCCAGTTCACGTGCCAGTTTATAAGCACGTATTCCATTACACTTCAAAAGGCAAAGGATGGCACTAAGGTGATCCTCCTATTACCCGCCCGGGGATTGTTTCTTCCACGGAGTGATCGTTTTACAAGAGAGTTTCTTTCCACCTGAAATCCAAACTTGCTTAATTTCAACGAAAATCCATTCGTCGTTTCTCGATCGTTTTTTTTCTTTTCTTTTTTTTTCTTCTTTCGTAAAGAGAGAATCTCGAAAAATCGAAGAAGAGAGAAGAAAAAATGCGAACGTGTTATATTTATAAGTTATTTACAGATACTATTTTGTTACTACTTTTATACACTTGTTAAGTTTTTCCTCTCCCTTTTTGTTTCTTCACCGAAATGTACACTTGTTAATAAATCGTATTGAAAAAAAAAAAAAGAAAAAGGAAAAAAGAAAAAGTGAACACAATTGCCACACTTTGTCCCTTGATCGAATAATAATCGAACCAGTTTGCTGTTGAAAAGTGCAGCGACGGACGAAATACCGGAAGAACGATCTACCGTTCTCTTCCTGTTGTTCCACACGCAAGAAGGAAACGCGTAAGATTCGTTCCTTCTCGTCATCCGGTGTTACGAATCTACTAGAAACGCTCTCAGGAATCCTGGCGCGATCTTGATTCGCCCATAATGAGCCCGACAACAGGCGCGTTCCTACAACTCGCGCCGTGGCAAAACCACTTTTACTCCGAGATATACTTTCACTGTTCCGCTAGCCGAGAGTATCGTGTACAATTCTAATCTTTCAAGCGACCTCTCTCTCCCATGACCACACCCCCTCGTGGGTCTACGCCCTCGTCTCCCGTCTTTGTTAAAAAAGAAAAAAAAAATAAAAATGAACATCTCCGGCATTCCATTCTTGAATCGAGTGATTTTCTTGTTTCTCTTTGGAAAAATATATACGTTGGAAGGAGAGGAAAAGTTTCTGTTCCATTCGAAAGTTCCAAGTTTTGTTGCAACGAGATGATCGATGCGCGATTTGAAGGATTGTGTATGTTATACGATCGGTGCGCCATCTAGATCGAGTTCGTGTATATTATAAATCGTATCTATAATTCAAAGCCTTTATCAACGCTAT
The DNA here is from genome assembly GCF_003254395.2 of Apis mellifera. Lineage (NCBI taxonomy): Eukaryota > Metazoa > Arthropoda > Insecta > Hymenoptera > Apidae > Apis > Apis mellifera. Next base: position 10,133,853 of record NC_037646.1, read on the forward strand.
TGTAACGCATGAACGGAAATAAAAGTCGGATAAAAATGATTTGTATTTATTGGAACGTACACGTTTTCTGTTATTATGTTCGTTAAGAGGTTATATATATAGGGGATCAGGGAAATTTCGTTTTCTTTAAAATTCGCACAATGCGTGCAGATAATTGAAAAAGAAGAAAAAAGAAATGAAAAGTATCCTCCCACGCAATACACATTCTTCGTATAGAAATTGTAATTAAAGGCTAATTCTTCGTTGGATCGCGTGTTGGATATCGATCTCACGGCGGCCGACATTAATTGACAAATTGTTAAATATGCGAATTAGACCACGACAGAGCCGTGTTGTGATCTCGATTGACTACCAGCTCGATTCTCGATTGTCTACTAGAAAGGTAGTCACGCTTGGGCATAATTAAAACTCTATTTACTTCTCTATCCTTGTAACTAACTGATAGAAATAAAATTAAACGCGTCTAATTACTCAATATCCCCGAGAAAATCGAGGAAGAAATAAGATACTTCCTATCTCACCATTGACCATTTATTTTTTGTTCGCGAATAATAATAATTCCATTCTTGCCGTAAATGGTGAAAATCGAAAGTGGTTCGGTATTCGGTGGAAAACTACTCGCGGTATAATATCATAAATTTCTTAGACACATCTTTCGTGTCACTGCCTGATAAATGAATGAACGAAATCCAACTCGATCGACCAAATTTTCAGATCAGATAATTAAAGAAAATGATATGCGAAAATGCATTGTTCGATTCGAGAAAGTAGCTTGTTTACCGTGTAATAAGGAAGAAAAAAAAAAGAAAGAAAGAAAGAAAAGAAAAAGAAAAAGAAAGAAAAAATTGAATAACTTGGGAGGAAGAAATGGTCGGAGACTCGATCATAGGCAGATGTAGTATATCTTCGCAGACAATCGTGAAGCGATCCTGTACGTGTGGAAATGACTACAACGAGTAATGAAGAGAAGGGAGAAAGTGACGTTGGTATATAAGCACTTGGCCGTGACTTTGAAAGCATCAAAGTGATCGTGGCGAGTTAACACTGCGAGTTGTTGCACGCTCAGAATTTCAGTTTTAGCGTGGATAAAGGTGCGGGGACCATGAGAGCTATTATAGTAAGTTTCGATCGCCGATTTCTCGCTTTCCATTTTTCCACATCGATGTTAAAAAAAAAAAAAAAAAAAAGAAAGAATTATCACGATCCCCTTAAAAATTAATCGAGATCGGATCATATCGTCGATAATTTTTCCCCAACTCACGACTTATGGATCATTATTATCGAATTAACGAGTGATATCGTCGATTATATCATTATAGATATTCGCCGGGCTAATTACATTGGTATACGCTTCTTACGAAGAGGATCATGGCAGCTCGACATACCACGAAATCTCCAAGCCCGTGGAAATTCCAGTTTACAAAAAATACGCCATACCTATTCCACATCCAGTTCCAGTCCCCATTCCTCAGCAAATTAAGGTACCCATTCCACAACCGTATCAAGTCGAGGTGCCAGTACCTCATCCAGTGCCGATAGAAGTCGTGAAACACGTCGAAATACCAGTGGAGAAGCCTGAGCCTTATGTGGTGGAGAAGAAGGTACGGTCGAAACGGAATGGAATTTTTCCATTTTAAATTTTTAACGTTGTTAAATATTAATAAAAAAAGAAAAGGAAAAAAAATTATTGAATATCCGTTTGAAAAAACAAATCACGCGATAACAAATCTCTTCTTTCTAAAAAATTTTTGATTTTTACCTATTTCAAGAATGCGAAAAAGAAAAATGAAAATTACGGGTAAACGATAAATGAACCGGTAAACGTTGGATAATATTGAAACGGAAATTGAATTATTTGATAACACGACGAAATTCGATAATATCGAGGGACGATAGATATAATTTAATCCCCGTATATAATTTAGCGTTAAATTACTCTCACTTTGATGCTCTGGTGTGTATAAATACTACGATTTAAACGATAATTGACATCGATGTCGCACAGGTGCCGTACGTTGTCGAGAAGCCATATCCGGTGACGGTGGAAAAGCACTTTCCTGTGCCCATCCCGAAACCGTATCCAGTTCACGTACCTGTCTACAAACACGTGTTCCATCACCAAAGCAAAGGAGGCTGGAAGCACTGATTTTTGTATCCATTTCTTCCAAAGCAATCGAACTACTAGCCAAATATAACCGAAGACAGAAACATTCCAGTTTCTCGGCATTATGACACTTGTATATAGACCGTTGTTGTTATATAGTCAATCTATTGTTACGTTGTTTACGAAATAAATTGTTTTTGTTTATATATATACATAATGTATATTGTTCCCTTATCTTTGATTTATCATCATGAAGGAATGAGCAATGTCCATCTTTTTCCTCTCATATCTCTTAATCAACTCGACGAAAATGTAAAAATTTAGATTCCGATGAAATAATTCAGAACTATATCCTTCTTCATTAATTGTTCTCCATCAATTAACACGCGATACTAAACTGTTAAATCACATCAATTTTCCATCTAAAATACCAAAGAAGAAGTATTTTCTACCAAAATTTTTTCTGACAAGGAGAAAGTGAAAATTGGCCATAAAGATTTCTATTCCCGTTCCCACTTTTTATAAAAATCCCTTTCGATGATATTCATTAACGATCCACCAGATCGTCGATCTATCGAACCAGACAGTTGTACGCGTAACACCAGATAGGTCTTAATAGCGGATAAATCGTGGCATGATTCAGTGGCGATCGGATGGAAAATCGGTAAGAGAGACACGTATAAATTGGTTTAAGAAAATAATTCCAACCGTTTTTCCTTTTTCTTCGTTCATTTTTTCCCCCTCGAATTTCCCGTAGGCGACACCCGGGGCGATCCAATCACCGTCGCCTCCTTCGGTTTTGTTCGTACGGAGGCCGGCCAATGGAGCCGATACGACACCGGTGGCGGTGTGTGTAAATGACGAACGTGCGTGTCCAACTACGACGACATAACAGGGCTGCCCGCCCGAGGTGCACAATTTATTCAGGAAATACCAACCGCTTGCATCATAGGCTCGACCGACGACCGCTTTTTACTCCGCTTAAGGGTATCGCATTGGACTCGGGCGGGCAAGAAACGTGCCCTGTTTAAGTGGTAGCAAAAGTTTATAAGACCGAGGGACACGCACGACGCGCTTTTAGTTTCGCCCGGGACATTAGAACCGACGTTCTAACGTGCAACAATCCGTCCAACAGAGGATCCGAAATCATGTTCAGATTACTGGTGAGTTCGAGGACGAATCGAAAATTACGGGAAGGGAGGAGGATGATTGATTTTCTCTTTCGAATCGTTTCGTGGGGAAATTTTTAAAAATTCGGAGAATCAAATAGTTCTATTCAAAGTTTTCAAAATATATAATGTAATATAATTCTTGAAATTCTCCTCCTGAAGAGAAAGAGAAATCTCTATATTGGATTCCTAATTTTCTTTTCGAATCTTCATCGATCGATTTTTATTAATTTCATATCACACTTACCTTCGAAGCCTTCTTCGTCCTTAAAAATTCTAAATTCTCACGTATTTGTCTCTCTAGATCCCGTGCCTGATATGGCTGTCGAGCGTTCGCTCGGAGACGGGCGTGAGCATGCACATGGCGGAGGGCATGATGGAGGACAAAGCGGCGATGAAAAGGGAGTCGTACTACAACCCCTGCCCTCCGACATACGCTCACCCGATCTCGTACTCACCGCCACCGCAAATTTACGTGAAACCGTACGTGCAGCAGGCCCCGTTACAGTACATCCCGAAGCCGAGCATCACCTACGTGAAACCGTCACCGCCCCCGGTGATCGTGCCGCCCGTGGTCAAGGCGGCCCCCGTAATCGTGAAACCGATCGCCCCTCAGCCGAAAGTGGTTTACCCGATCTACCACGAGAAACCGATGATATCGTACGCGCCTATCTACCAGAAGCCCGTCTACTACGCGCCCATGTACCAGAAGCTCATGTACCAGGCGCCCAAGGTTTACCTGAAGAAGTACGAATTGCCGGCGATCACCCAAGTGATCGCCCAGAAACCGCACGTCTCCTCCTATCCGATCCAGTATCACGAGCCGAAGGTGGTCCAAGTGCCCGCACCCCAGATCAATTACGTGAAGCTCGCCCAACCGATCGTCCATTCCCCGCCTGTCTACCAATCGGCCGTAAAGCCGTACTGCCCCTAAGGACGATATTTGACGAATGTTCGAACGAAACATCGGCTGAATTGAATCGCGCCGATCGATGCTCGCTTCGATCGTTTTTCTTATTTCTACTGTTTTTTTTTTTTTTTTTTTTTTTGTTTAGTTATTGTTTAGTTATTGTCTCGAAGAAAAGGTGGGGGAAGGAACGGGAGAGGATTCTTCTCTTCCTCATCCCTTGGTCGGGGGAGAACTTCTCGCCGGAACGGAACTCGAAACGTCGAAGCGGCAGCCTTGAGGGCAATGACGCCACCGACGTTCGAGCGATAATTTAGCGAAATCCACGAAAAAATTATACAATAAAGAAACGAAGGAACTGTCTGAATCTGGGTGTTCAATGTACCCTTGTCCGTGCGTATATCCCTTCTTAAAACTTTTCTTCCTCGCAATGATTCCGCAATCGTTGGCGCTTCCTCGATATCCAAGGGGACTCTGTCCTGGCTCTCGTAGTCGCAACAATGAGCGGCAGGATTGAAACTCCGTTAAAAGCTTATACCATTCTGTGGAGAGTTACGAAGGAGAAGTTTCGATGGCCGGCTGATTTTTCGCCCGAGAACTTTGCGCCGCGTGGAATAATGCTGATCCGCGTGGATTTCATAACAGATGATCTCTCTCTTTTTCTCTCTGCAACACGAGGATTACGAGTCGATACAACGAGATTGCTTCTCTCGAGAAAGAGAGAAAGAGAGAGAGAGATCTTAATCCGAAACTCGTGGAAACTCATTTTTCGATGAAACTTTCCCTCGATATTATTCCTGGCAAACGGAAATGGCGTTGCTCCTACGTTGGCCGTGTGTACACAATGTGTTCTCGGCCACTCCATCGATTTCGAGATGCCGCTTTTCCACCGGCAAACCTTTCCAACCTCGAGAAGCAAACTTTGCTGCTCGTTGCTCGCGGGCAATCTCGTTTTTTTCTGCCTCCATTTCATCATCCATGTTAAAGGTTAAATAGAGAGAAAAAGAGAGAGAGAGAGAGAGAGATACTTTTAAAATCATCAGGTTTTTCCATATATATATATATGGAATATTTTTCACCCTGTTTCCAATTACGTGAACGTGCAAAGTTACGCCACGACATCAAGGTGATCTACTCAACAAGATGTATAGTTTCTAAGTTTGGTAGACTCGATATTACAAGAAATGAAATTGATCGGCGATTAACTTTTGATTCGACGTAATGTACTCCGACAATATAAAAGTTGCTAGATTTAAAGAAAAATGCAAAGAAAAAAGATACCTGTGTACATGGGAGAAAAGCTGGGAGACGGTCTCGAACGCCTGGCAACGAATTTCCAGCATATCTTCGCCTTCCATCGACCAGGATTGCGCCAGTTCGGCGGCCAAGACTATGTAAGGAATTAATTACGAGCCGGTCTCGCTTTCGATTCCCGATTATTTCGATGAATCGCTCGTTTCCTCACCGCAATTCGCCGCAATCGTATTGCGCAAGTCGGCGGCAATGAAACGTATAGTTGCGCGATAAATGACGGATACGAGGGTGGTAATCTTTCCGTTTCCTCAACGTCAACGTCGGTTTTCGAAATTCTTTGCCAATGTCGTGTATAAAACGTGTATGCTCGCGCGGAGATCCTCTAGTGGGATCTTTTCAATAATTCTTTCGCCGGGCATCAGAGGCATTCGTTATGAAGTTTCATTGTCTGTTGGTGAGTGATGTTATTTATTCGAATTAAGTTTTTGCATCAATATCGCAAAAATTTTCCCCATAAAGAAAATTCTCGATCTTTCGAAACAAGGATTTATCTTGGTAAAACTTGGTTCCAGTTGTGTCTTGCGACGATTGTCGTTTGCCAAGCAAGGAGAATACCGAGAATACCTCAACATCCGTATTTTCCCAATTTCCAACAACACGTTTATCAGCCACGCAATTATCCGAACGAATTGCTAGGGGACCAGCATATCGGGCCGCCTTTCTTCGGGAATTATAGAACGCAAGAAGGGAATACGGGCGGAGGGAACACGGGGAGAGAAGAAGGCGTGGGACAGGATTATTACGATCATCGAATTCCGATCGACGGTCAACCGAATTTCCTTCATCCTTTCGCGGCAGGTAACGAGTAAAAGTTGATAACTATTTATTTCAAACGATATAGTAAACTTTTCCTCGTTTTCAGTCCCGTTCGACGATATCCATGTGAACAATGGGGACTTCAGGGGCCGAGACATCGACTCGCCCCATCGATACGAACGATTCAACCATCCGCCCAATTATAATAATCACCAATTGTAATAAAATTCTTTTCTTTATACGAAGAATTGAACGAAGAAATAGAAATTGAATCGCAATCGAATCAATCGAGTAGAGCTAGCAATCTCTTTATTTCTCCTCTTCTCTTTACTCCTTTATAATTCAATATATATATAATATATATTGAACGTTATATCGTTATAATATAAGTTAATATAATAATTTGTGTAAATAACGTTATTATTAAGAAAGAAAACAACGACGTGATAATGATTAACGCTAGGCTCCCCTTTCTCGTCGATTTTCTCATTTACACTTTAATATTTACAATGCTTTGTTTTCTTTTTTTTTTTTTTTGGCTCACGCTGTTTTATTTTTATTTTCTTTTTTCTCTTTCTTTTTTTTTTTTTACGACTTTGGACCATTCGGTACCGTTTCGAGACGGAGGAGAGAAAAAAGAACGAATCCTCGAAACGGGTACCTTCTCGATCTGTAAGATCGTTCCATGATCGAGGCTCTATCTCTAAGGCTCTAATAAAGGCGGCCGGTGTTGGTTTGCGCCATAATTGGCTTTCCATAATTCACTCTATCCGGCCGTAAAAAAAAAAAAAAAGAAAAAAAAAAAGAAAAAGCGAACGACGTAGAATCGTCACGACAAATTCCTTTTGGCATTTTTTTTTTTTTTTTTTTTTTTTTAGGCATGAAATACATACGCGCTCTTTTTTGCAGTCGCTCTTTATTCTCACGCATCACGGTACGATAGAATTCGGTAATAGCGTTTTTTTTAACAATCGAAAAATATTGAAATCGACGAATCACTCGGCACGCTCGATCCTCGTGATCCGTTTCTCATTTTATATTTTTATGTATATATATATATATAATAAATATATATATGTAATATATATATACTTATTAATATGTAAGAACTTGACTAGATCACTTTAGTTTTTTTTTTTATTGACTCCCTTATTTAGTCTAGGTACTTGCTCGTGCGACGACGGAGAGTATGAAGTTACAAGATGCTTCTTCTTCTTCTTCTTCTTCTTCTTTTTTTCTTCTTTTTTATAAAAAAATATTCAGGAGAATGAACTAGAATACGATTAACGCGGCTTGTCTGGTTGCTTCTGGTTGCTCCCAAAAAAGTTTTTGAGAACGGTGAGAGCTAACGAGGCTTGATCCCAATTCCAATTGTAATTAACGATAGGAGCGGATTCTATGAACGCAGCAGCACCTCAGGTTCGTGAGAATTTTGCCAGATTATCCGTCGATCGGCCATCACACGTAGCATTCGGTCTTAGGGCCCAACTCGTACTCCATTTCCTCGTTGTTGTACATATCCATTACCTGAGAGAATATTGTTTTCAAATAAATTTGTATATTTGTAAATTAATTGGAATAGATTATTCTTTCCAATTAATAATAATATAAATCACTATATTTTAAAGGATTTTCTCGTGAGTTCTTTATTTCTAATCTTAATAAGTGAATGTGAAATTGGAATCTTCCTTTTCGAGGAAGATGGCCAAAGATAAACAGAGAAGACGTTCGATTAATAATAATATAAATCACTATATTTTAAAGGATTTTCTCGTGAGTTCTTTATTTCTAATCTTGATAAGTGAGAATATGAAATTGATTTTTCGAGGAAAATGGCCAAAGGTAAACAGAGAAGATGTTTAATTATAATAAAAATTCCCCCCCTAGAAAAATTTAAAAATTACCGCATTCATGTCTTTTTGCAATTCCTCCAATTGCTTCTCGTGGATTACTTTCAGCTTCTCCTTCTCCCTGTTCTGGATCATTTGTGCGATTCTCCTCTCCTCCATGAATTTTTTCGTATTGTTCTGCTGCTTCTCCCTAAGCCGGCCCTCCTTTATCCCCCGGGTCTTCAAAGTTTTATCGTTCATCACCTCCCTCGTGCTCTCCACGGACAGCCTCGCCTGCCTCGCGTTCATTTCTTTGATCTCGCGCTCGTGCCGCGCCGTCAGCTGTTTCTGCTGAGCCAACTGAGCAGCCACACACAATTTTCTCAGAGTGTTCCTCCGCTCCTCCAAATGTGAACGTATCAGGTCACGTTCCTCTCGACGTTGCTTATCCGCCAATCGAGACCATTGAACCGTTTGCTCGGAAACTTCTCGACGAACGATCGGATCTCTCGACAGCTCCGCTTTGCTATCGAACCAAGAAAAAAAAAAAAAAATTTTAATTTTAGGAGAAAACTTCGAGAAAGAAACTTTTTCCGACTACTCCATGTCGTAAACTGTCCGATAATTATCCCTTTCTTTCATTCTTTCTACACTTTGAAAAGAAAGAAACGTTAACCAACCGCTACTTCTGTTGTCCAATAATCATCACCGACTTTTTCACGGTTAAAACGACGTTTGGTCGTGGAATATTGGAGAAAAGAAGAAAGTATGGAACTAGTCAGCGAGGCTTTCTGACTGTTTAAAGAGAAACATCGGATATATATATAAATAGAAAAGTAGGATATATATTTAGCATCCGTTTGGAGACGAAGAACGGACAGAAACACGGTCAATAATCAAGGAAAAAGTTCCTCGTTGCACCAGTTAAAAAAAAAAAAGGAATCACGTACTTTTTCCCTTTGATAATCTTCTCTATCGCTGTGCAATGTTGTTTCTGGACGGTAAGTTTCTCCTTCTGATGCCTCTTCTTCAAAGACTCCAAATCCTTCTGCTGCTTTCTCAACACTTTCTGATACCCCTTCTCTTGCCTCAACGATTCAGCCGTTATCGGATTGAATTTCATTTCCTCTAAAGGAAAAAAAGGAAAGGAAAAATTCTCCTATCTTCCTATACCATCCAATTCCAAATTCAATCGAAAATGAATTACCTCGAGGTTTAGGCGCTTCCCGATGATGAGCGGGCGCGGAGTCACAGTGCCCTTTGCTGTCGCTCTCCTCTATCCCAAGCCCGCGCATCTTATTCTGAGACGCGTTCTCCGACTTCTTGTAGGCCCGTGGCGCCGTGAGCGCGTCCATGAGCCCTGTCCAATCCCCAAATTCGATTAAAAATATCGAGCCATGTCGAAATATCGCGCTGAGACGCTTACCCTCGTACCCGTCCGGCACGTAAATCTTGATCTCTATGTTGCAGAACAGCATGGGCAAGGACATGGGGAAGTTCGCCTCCGTCCTCAGGGATATGTGCCTGTATCCCGACTGTAGACCGTCTAACGGGACGATCCTTTGGCCCAACAGCTTCCCGTTCGACTCGTCGTAAACAGCGAATCTGAGGGCGGCCAGATCCGGCAGCACGACTTTTCGAAACAGGAAAGGCTCCTCGTTGTAAACGGGATTCAAGCCGTTCGCAGGAACAACCCTGGTCCGAAATTCTTTCCTGATCGTGTCCGTCGGTAGACCGTACATCTCCACCTCCACGTAAGTGCCGACCTTCTTGTCGGATAAAAATTGACCAGCGATCACCTAGCGAACGAACAAATGTCAAAAAAGGATTCTATAAAAGTCAGTTTGTTTCCGTTTCACGTTTCTTAACCGCCTTTCGCTTTTTTACGGTTTTAACGGCCAGTCATTAGTCGTTAGACAGACCAGCTGAGCGCAAGTTTCGTCTTAATTGTCGAAAGTTAATTTAATCATTGTGGATTATTGTAGTATAATAATAATAATATAAGGATATAATTGTATGTAGGGTTTATAGTTCTTGTAATTAATATTTAATTTAAATTAACTTTGAGAATTAATAATTAGAATTAATTATTTTGTGAAATTTTATGAAATTTTGTGAACTGATTAATAATGGAATTATTATGTGAATCAAGTAAGTAATTAAATTATAAAATCATGATATTTTAGTAATTAGTGTTATGTATCTTGTTGAATATCTTGTATTTTATTTTTTTCATACTTCATTTTAAAAATTTGTTAGATCTATTCCCGATAACGATGTTATATCAAATCATGCAACAGCATGAAAATGGGAGATATATTTATTATCTATATTTATTTCTTTAAACGTTTACAGATTGAACAAAATATGCGTATGTAGACAGAGAACTAATCGATAACTGATCGATCACATTTCAATATTCCGTGAATTTATTAAGAAGTATTTAAAGATTTCAATTTTATAACGATATGACGTTTCGAAACGTCTATTTTAATTTAAATTGTTATAAATTGTGTAAAAAAAAATATAGATATTGAACTTCAGATCTTTGGAGTCAGATCTTTCGTCTCAAAAACATCATTATAACACCGCTTTCAAAAGTGTTAATAATTATTCATAACGGTGTATTTATAACTTTTCGATGAACATATTCAATTAAACGTTAAAATTAATTAAATTTTTACATTGCACAATAGCAATTATAATGATAACGTAATATCGAGCGATAAAACTTTTCGAATACGAAAATTATGCGATTAAAATTTCGAGTAAAGTTACGTGATCAAGTTGCAATAAATTTATCTGCTAAAGTTAACTGCTTACGATGCTTTGAATGAATTACATTCGAATAACTTTATCCTACCCTTAAAATTTTCCCTTAAAAGAAAGAACTATCGACTTAACTTGATGTAAAAGTTAAAGAAGTCATACGTTCTTGGAGGAAGACGTAGATAGTTCTTCGATTTGGAAATGCAGAATCGACCCTTTCTATAAATCAGAATTGGGAGAATAATTCAAGCAGATTACCTGAACGCTGCATTGGGTGGCGATCACACCGTCCACAGGGCTCTCCGCGAACGGGTCGAAGCTTCGATCGGCACGTCTCATGAAGTCAGGTTTGAGTAGGTAGCCGGACGAGCCGTTGTACTCGAACTTGCCCTGATTCAGTTGCATGGGCAGGTCCGCGGTTTGGAAATTCAACGACACCATTTGACAACCAGCGTTCCAGAAGACCTGTTTCGCAATCGATCGATCGGTTTTGGACGGAGGATTTTAGGCACGAGGATATCGGGGGAGGGGGAGGGAGAGGGGGGGGGGGATTACCTGTGGCATGTAATTCGATGAATCCGCTCGGGTTCCTTTCGGATAAATCCGGCTCATTTGCCGCTTGTTGTAATTGACGAACTCGATCGCTTGGGTCTTCAAGTAATTGAGGCCAGCGGTTTCCGCGAAGGAAGACATATTGTGATGAATATTCTTTTCTGTACAAGAGGGCACTATCATCAATCGTCTCTTTCGTTTAACCGTATAACCGAGGGAAATCTTTGCCTTACGTTCGGCAACATCGAAGCCTGGGAACTTGATGGGCTGCGCGTAGTTGACCATCGAGGACAACCATGGGTGGACGTTTGTCGTGCTTCCTGTATACGGAGGAACGGGTATGTCCAGAGTTTCGCCCAATCCCGTGCTCGAGCTCGACTGTTGCTGGTTCCCGGTCGTCGACGATGCGACTGACTCGGTCGTCGAAACCTCTTCCTGGAAATCGATCAAATTGTGATTGGGAAATTAATGCTGGAATATAATAAATTTCTTTTTTATTTTTGAATTGAATTTTTTTTATATATGTATTTCGTGATGGATAGTCGTATTACCTTTACCGATTGTTGTTCAACGACAACAGCGACGGAGGGAGGCGCGCTCGCGTCTTCCTTGACCTCGTCCTCGATGACGAATTGGCCTTGCCGGAACAATTCCAACTCGTGCTTCTCCACCTCGGGTTTCAAACGTTTGTTCTTTATCAGAATCTTACGTTTGAGCAGATTGGGCGACGGCAGAGGTACTCCTGGCTCCAGCTATTTTATCACAACAATATTCGTTATGTCTTTTTTTTTTTTTTTCAGTTCGATAATATGAAAATTCGCGATGATACATAATACAAGCAGATGTATAATTTAATCGAGCGATACTCGAACTCCGTATTACAGATAAATTTTTAGATAACGACGAGTGGCTACCTATGAGGATTTTATCGATATTGACGTATTTAATTCGTTATCGCGAGATATGAGAAAGTATCGAAGCCGGTGAAAGAAACGACGTTTCAATCCGGATAATAAAACTAGGAAAATAAACTTACTGGATAGTCTTTGAGCGGTTCCTTGAGAAGCAGATCGCCCAGAATTTCGTCGCAGTATTTGGCCAATTTGTACTGCTGCTTCTTGCTGCAATGGTTCTCGAAGCTAAGAATGACCGGATATTCCGACGTGACGAACGCTGTGTCCCTCACCGCGTAAATCACGTCCTTGAAGAGAATGTCCGTGCACATAGCTTTGCCATGCGTAATTATCGGCTCCTCGTCCTCCCCTTTTCCATCCCAACAATCCAACTCGACGCACCTTCAAGTTCCACGCGTTCTTCACACGCCTTCACAACTCGATCGTATCGATGTCGTCCCTGCATATCTTACCTGCAACCGGCCAACAACACCTGCCTGTACATCTCGACGCTGCTCTTCCCGCCGAATTGACGGCCGCACAGGTACGTGTTGTGGCTCGAGTTGATGTAGTAATGCGCGAGCGGTTGATCCATGTCCATGTAAACGTCCAGCCTGTCCAGGAATACGGGGGCATTTTCGTCTGACATCAGGTACCTTATGAAACCGTCCTTCGTCATCGTTTCTGAAAGGACGTGATTGCTTCTGAAAGGATCCCATTACACGAAAGGTACAAACTAAATTCGAGATAGACGATCGATGATGTTGAAGAGAGAAAGAGAGAGGGAGAGGAAAAAATTTTCGACGACGAAAAAAAAAAAATAACAACATTTCTTACTTTGATTCCTCGCTATCTCGTTCTGCTCGTAATCGTTTATTATCTCCAACGCCCTCTTCTCGTCGTACAACGGGTACAAGATCTCGTTCAACGTTGGATCTCGTTGCTTCTCGTTCAGGAACATGACCAATTGATCGAGATTGATCGTGTCCGCTTTGCCCTGGGTGCTGGAAATAAAGTTCAAGTTCGGATAAAGAACCATCACCACTTCGTTATTCACTTCGGAATCACTTACATGGATTGGAACAATTCCTCTATGTCGTTTCGAGGGCAGATTTTATGGTACAACGCGTAGAAAGCGTCGAAGGTGAAGTCTTCAGGCTCGATCACATCGTTCTGCAAATTCGTCAATTTCATCAAAACTTTTCGCCAAGGCAATACGTGTTTCTCTTTTTCTTTTTTTTTTATTTTTGTTTCTCTCGCCTCTTACCTTCCCGCTGGATAGACCTAAATCGGCGAGGCACTGATAAACAAGCTTTTCCGTTTTCCCAGATGCGAAAGTTCTCGCGACCACTTTCACCGGAACTTTTCCATTCGGATCGATCAGCATTCTAAGCCTCATCCAACTGGAACACGGCAAACATTTATTTACTCCTCGACGACCCTTCTTCAGAATCTTGAGCGAGATCGAGGTATAGGGTTCAAAATGTATATACGTATATTTTTTATAAAAAAAAAGTTATATATAAGATGCACGAAACTAGATCGTAATAATAATTTAGACGTTTAAGAAAAATTTAAATTTTATCAAAAAGAAAAAAAAAGTTATGTAAAGTTACAAAATATTCGGAGAGATTAAGTTTATTCGAAGGAAGAAAATTACGTTACATCTCTGGAGGATAAAAATACGTTGGATAATAATATCGCCGTTATATTCTCGATTGCTTTGACAAAAGAAAAACCAGGAAATGTTACGTGTTCTCCTCTCTCTCTCTCTCTATCTCTCGATATTTAAAATCGATATCGCAAATAAAGGGTTTACAGGTGTGGAATACTTGTTTCTGGCTAATTGTTTCATCGCGTTAATGTCAACGAGAGAATCGGCGAGTATATGTGTGTGTGTGTGTGTGTGTGTAATTGCATTAGGAAACTCACTGTTTCTTCAAGCACGTAAGCGGGCAAACGTTGTTGGCTTTCACGTTGTGCGTAATCGATCGTATGCCATCCAGCCATATCTGTCATGGGGCACAGCAAACACGTGGACATTATTGATCGTGATAATAATTGCTTAACCGAATGAATTGGAAAATTTCTTTTCTACTGTATCGATCTGTAAAATATTCCCCTCATCTCTCGTATTTTCCCCCCCTCTTCCTCGTATAATTCGGCGAATTACGTCACATAATCACGTGACATTACCGTCGAGAAAGTTTTAAATATATATATATATATATTATTATGAGAAACAATCCCAAAAGAGCTTAGGAGAAGCTTCAGGTTCATTTGCTAAATTTTCAGAGGGGAACATATATATCGAACAGAACGGGTTATATAACGAGTAAATTTACCTTGGCCGTAGCTGAATCCGGGCAAACGACATGCTGGTAATTAATATTGGTATAATCTACGCCCGAACAGATGGTTAAACATTTCTCCTCTAATTGCTCCCCGTGCTTTGTCACAAGCTTGTCGTACAGCTTCGGGTCCTATATTAAAGATTAGAAAACGATCATAACAATTCGTACGGTTGGCAAGACGGTTGATTAAGACGAGCGAGGCGTAGGTGCGTTATCGATCCGGTTTCTTATAAACTCTCTTTTCTTAGAAAAAGAGGGATAAAAAGAGCCGGGTGTCTGGTTGAATAATTTGCAAGTGGATATCGAAAAACTGGCCGGAGTGAAAAGTGTATTTTTAAAAAAATTAAAATTGTAATTTGAAACGAAAATTTTTACAGTTTGTAAGAAAAGAAGAAGAAGAATATAATAAAATATAATAAATATTTTTTCTGCAGATCCACATCGTACATGGAATCGTAAAAAAGAAAAAAACAAAATCGTAATAAAAATTTTATCTCCAATAGCGAATCAATAGCCGTCGAAACGATTATGTGTCTGTTTGAAATTTTGAACGTTTTTTTTCTTTTTTCTTTTTCTTTTTCTTTTTTTTTTGATGAAAAATGGATGTCACGTTCGAAACAGGATGACACACAATAGTTGGATACATGACATTCTTACCTTTGGTAATCCGCCGGCGCGTATATCGCTCACTTGACACAGCTCTATCACGTCCCCGTCCTATGCATATTTGAAACGTAAATACGAAACGTTTAAGCAATTAAACGCGGTAATTAAATGCGCATAATACGATGAAACCTGTCAAGATTTGTTTGTCAAGGTCAAGTTGCGAGATTCTAACCGGATGCTTGGCAATAGATAGATAATTTCTTTTAAATTTAAATATTAATCAAAAATCAAACATTTCTCGATCAATTTCGATCGATCAATTTAATCTCTTTACGATATGAATTATCATATTACGTAATTAAAAAATTTCTACGCTACTACGGAACGGGAAGGTTAATAATATTAAAATAACGACGTAGCAATGAGGTCGGGAGCTAAATGATTAAAAAGACAGGGATCAAGGATCGATACTAGTTTTTCTAGATTGCATTCGTTGCAAGCTTTAACGAGTGCACGAACAAAGACTATCCCAACGGGAATTTAGGAATTTTTCATTTAATTTTCCTTAACCTAAAATCACGCGAATACCGTAGATAGAATATTTATCATTCCGTATTTTCGCGTTCCAATTGCAGCTGGAATATATTCCCCTTCAGATTCCCAGAAGTCGTCGGTTGGAAAAAAAGAGGGAGAGATTATACTCCCGAATAAATCGGAATAAATCGGAATTGAAAGAAACAGGAATCGACTCACCCTTCCTTCGCTCTGCCAGTAGATGAAGAACCCATATTCGTCGACCTTGAACACGCAATTCAGCTCGAGCTCCGTGTTGTCCTTCTCTTCCGACCATCGATCGAACACGCATCCCTGACGGAGGGCTAAGGGTACCTCGATCTGCCAATTGAACTCGAATCTTTTCGTCATCTCTCTTCTCTCTCTCTCTTTCTCTCTCTCTCTTCACACCGACCGTATCAAGAGACGCGTGCCACGCGTCAGCCCCGTCAGCTCTTCGTCCAAATCCTGTCGAGAAACGACGAGAAAGAAAAAAAAAAGAATATTAAAATAGTTTTCTCTCGTCAATTTCCGAACCGTCATCCGCGTCCGTGACACGGATTCATTCACGCGGAGGCAATTCGCACGAATTACGCGTTCGCAGGGATAAAAGATTAGATAGTTTTCAACGCCGTTTAACTCTCCGCCGTCTCTCCACGAGCCGTTGCTCTCCACGAAAGATAAAACGTTTCCCAATTGAACGTGAGATGTAGTGAGATACTACGCCACTACTCACCGCCCCCTCGCCCACTCAAAATAATCGAATTACGTGACTAACCGATCTACATTTAGACACGAAGTTTGGTTTTTGAAATAATTAATGGGATATCGCAAGATCATACTAGTTAACGATTCCAACGTTGTTCCGATTCATCGGGATTACGAAAGTAATTCGTTGCTTCGAAAACAAATCTCGAGAATTACTCTTTGATGATGTTCACTTATTTAAAACTCGCGGCATTGAACACGAGGGGGAGAGGATCGATTGAACCACGTACAGTGTGTCTCTTAACGGTATTTCCCCGGGCCACAATCGAGTTAACCTGATCGAGAACGAGAGGGAGGGGGATACGTGCCACGGCCTCTTTAACCTGCATCAAAATCCGATTAAACCTCGTTCATCTCGTTACGCGAGACACTCAACGCTACCCGACAACGTTATCCTTAAACAATCTCTCGTTCGTGATCCCCGAAATCGAAAATCGCCTTCGTTCGTCGCGATGATCGAATGGATAGATCGTGGGGTCAAAGGGTACGTCGATTTTTGTTACTGGGAGCCATCATGGGGATTTTAACAGTATTTTCTCAACTTCCTACGGGAATCAAGTTAATCGCATTTTTCTATTTCGTTACACGTGGATCGATGGTGACGAGCGAACAGGATAAAAGAAGAAAAATCGAAATTGTTTTATTTTATTCTACGGAAGAATAGAACGCAAATTTTCTTTTGTACGGAAGAAGAAATAAAGCTCGAAGCGAATAAACACGTGAATACGCGTGCTCATGGAATTTTTAAATTCGATTTTCTCGGAAACGAGAATTTTGTTCCACCTTGTTTTTCAACTTGCGGAATAATATTAATATCCAATCGAAAATGGAGCTTCTTCTCCTCTCGCGAATTTCGATCCTCGTTATATAAAATGTACGACGAGATAAGGTTGTAAGGTTAAAGGGAAGTGAAGTCAACGAAGATGAAGTCACACCGCCTACGAGAATCCCCAATTAAATATACACTGTTGCAGGTGTATACAGCGTGCGGCACGAGATCGTCGTGAGATTTTTCATTTTTTTTTTCTTTTTTTTTTTTTTTTCGACCGGTCGATATCGTATCGAAGCGCAAAGAATTTACCGGCATCGTTGCACCGATTGACCTTTATTCCCTAGTTACAAAGTAGGACGAAGCATAGAAAGAGTTTAGGTGAAAAATAGAACGATACTAGAGAACGCACTCTATGCTCGCTCTAATCTCGAGCTTAGACGTCTTTCGTATGCAACCAAGTTTCATCGATTCGGGGGGATCATCTTTTTTTATTATTAGAGGATTAAAATTCGATCTCGTTTCTCGCGGGATCGAAGCAAGGAAGGGAGAGGTATAAAAGATAAACGGTGAATAATAAATGGTAAAGTTTTATCTTTCGTGTCGAGGGGGAGCAAACAAGGCGATAAAACTAGTGGTAAATGAGCCACTTACGAGCGTTAAGAACGTTTCTTCCTCGCTGGCTTGCACATCTCTTAGCTCTCCGCTTCACCTAGAAAACAAGAAAGAACAGAGGGCCCGGTTAATGCAAGTTTTCGTACACACACACACACACACACCTTGAACACGAACAGAAGTCAAGGTCTCGGGATTCTATACATAGAATTCGTATACAAATTGATTTCACCGAATTTTATGATCGAACTTCGGTATATATTTCAAACCGCTGTCAAACATCGTTTTCCTGCAACTCGTTGCCTCGTTTCCGGTCAACCGGACAACCGCTATCGTTCAATTTCTTTGACCGACACCGAATTCAAGGAATCGCACGGATGCCACCGTCAAACGTTATCTTTATTATAATATTTACACGAACGATCGATCAAGTCCAAAACATGTTATACTTCGCACAAAAGGAGTCGAGCATCGCAGTTGTGTATAATACTAATAATAATTCAACGTAGCACGAAGAAATATACATTGAAAATTAAAGGATTAAATAAAAATTAAAAAAAGAACTACAAACTAATCGCTCGCAATTTTCTTTATTCGAATAACAATTTACTTGACGTGAAGTTAAATTCTTAACTTTTTGAACGATCTCTCGAAATTTTCTTTTTTTTTTTCACATTGTAAAAATTTGACACTATGAACGTAAAATGGGAACGACGGATGAAACACTTTTTTGCAATCATTGTCTTTGCACGATGAACCGACATAGATGCACGGAACGAATTCTTTTCGTTCCATCTCAATTCTAATTTTCTCTTTACGCGAAAACGAAGAGAGAAAGCTGATAACTCTACTTACTGTACGATAACGCGACCGGGAATAATATAGTCGCCGCACGAAACTTTTGACATCGCCTCTGAAAGTCGCAAGAGCGGCGTACCGTAAACGAAAGTACAATTAAACGGGAGTGCTTATCGTTCAACATTCGGTGAAATGGATTTATCACTCGCGAACGAGAAAGGTCGAGCATCTATCGATGTTTCTCTATCGTATACGGATATCCCGCCTTATCTTAAAGCGTTGTTATCTTAATTGACGCAAAAGGAAGCTTTGAAAAAAAGAAAAAAAAATATACAATCAATGACGTTTGAAATTTATACGCTCGATAATTATGTGTAAAAAAAAAAAGGGACTTCGTGTTCTTTTGTTTCGATTCGAATGTTACAACTTCGTTAGATTAGATATCGAAAAGAAAAAAAGGAAGAGATCTGTAAAATGTAATAACGATACTTTTCCACGATCGGATTAGATATCGATTTGAAGAAAAGAAGAAGAAGAAGAGGAAGAAGAGGAAGGAGAAAGAAGGAAGAAACGCGAGGTCGAATGTCGAATTAGATATTCGTGAAAAATTTCAGAGATAGATACGGACACAATGGAGGTATATAATGGGCATGAGAAACACAACTGGACCGAACACGAGTAGCAACAAAGCCGGCGAAGCACAAAAGAAAAATAAAATAAAGAAAGCGGGGGAATAAGGTCGGGGGGGGGGATAAGTATAACGAAACGAACTCGTAGATATTTTCGGATTGCCTGGGTTTCAGAAATTTTCAGACGTCCACCAATCTGACTCGTACAAGAAGTATATACCCTGCTATAAATTCTTAAAGATTGACGTTGATTCTGCTTTTCGTCCGTTTATTCCGTTCGTGGGGAAATAAGTCTCCTGGATTTCGAACCATTAATCATAGTTAACTGTTCGAATTTCGAGTTTTTTCAATAGCGCGGCCAATCCCCAAATCGAGTTTCCGTGCGAATTTCGTTTCGAATTTAAATTTTCATTAACTAAAGAAAAAAAAATTGTAAAATGTTGCGAAAATTTCGACGACGACAACGAAAATAAGATGATAGATAAATTTAAGATTATATAAAACCTACGTAACCTATGAAAATAAGTATAGTACGGAAGTGTTCAAAACAACGTCCACATTGTAAGATATTTTTCTTCCCGTTCGCGATATTTATTTCTTTCTTTCACGGATAAACGAGAAAAGCGTTGAGAGTACGAGTTCCATTGGCCGCGCGTCAACAAATTGGTCGCGGAAGACTAACGAGCTAACATTTTAAAATTAAAGAAAAAAAATAGAAAAGATGATAAAAAATTGAAAAGCGCAGAGAAATTTAGACGAGTAAACCGTCTCATCTGTTGTACGTGTTTAATTTCTTCGACGTTTTTCTTCGCGATTCATCAAACGTGTAATTGATAAAATTGACGTCCGCGCACACACGCGCGTAATTACGGCCGATTTATTTCCCACACGACACATCTATACGTGTGCAGCTTGTGTACACGGAGAGGCGGCGCGTAAACAGAGGAACGTTACGAAAATAATGTAGGAGTTTGCGGCTCGTGCCGGTAGCTTCTTCCTTGGCACGATGAAAACGTTTCTGGCGTCTGACAGAGTAAACGAATTCTTCGTGAAGGGGAGAGCGGAGAGAAGGGAGCCCATGTAACGGCGTATCATAAGCACGAGCGCGCGCCACGGTTTACTTAATGGCAAAGTGGTGATCGAAGTATTTTGGTCGTGAAAGCGGAAGAACGCGGAATGTCGTAATATAGCTTATCCCTGTTGATAGTCCCCGCCGCATTCGCTAAACGGCAGCCCGCTCGTAAAACTTCTCTCGAGCTTGAAGCAGCGTTCCCATCGAGTCAACCAAATGGAGAGAGAAGCTCGATATTTTTGACAAATATCAGAGACGAGCTCTTGTTTTCCAACCAGTGTTTCCATTTCTCTTGGCTTCTGTTTTCGGTTTCAAGGTGACAGTGGAGGGGACGTTCCTTCCTATCGAGACGCGTCGACGCCAGACGGCTTATTTAAAAACGAGAAAAAAAAAAAAAGAAACGTGAGAAGCGAGAAAATAGAGAAATTTTTCTAAAAATTTTTTCCAACAATACGAAACAATGGTAAAGAAAAAAAAAAAGAGTTCGATAAATCGTTCGCTTCGGTAGGAACGCAGCTTAACGATTTCCGTTCCTTCGATCGAGATGTTTGTTTACACGATTTTCAAAACTCGATTGCACGCGTCTTATTCGACGAAACGAATTAAAAACGATGTAAAAATTCTCCAATTCCCCGAGACAGACTCTGTCGATCGTAAATATCTCCTAGTGTCGATACACTCCGTTACGTGTTATTTTTACGGAACCGGGGGGAGAGGAAAATGAACGAATAATGCAGCGTGAGAACGGGCTGGCCGTTGGATCGTTGAAAGAGAAGGAAGGTTATGTGCGCTTATGCAATATCGCGTAATATCTTCACCCTGTGTTCTTCAACCTCTCGGGATGAATGAAATTATCGGCTTTACGGACAATCTATCGATAAAGTAATATCGGAAAATCGGGGCGGAAGAAACTTCGTCCAGTTCGAACGACACCCTCTCCCCCTCCTCTTCTCCTCCACCTGTATCCCGCACGCGCGCGTTTTTCAACGAAGTTTTGGAACTTTTTAACAAACATTGCACGATACGCATTATCTCTGGTGGAATAGGCAGCTCATATACACGCTCGGTCGTAAATACAAGGCAAACATTTGCACTTTGATACACGCATAAATGGGACGTTGTTGGAAAAATATTTGCACAGTGGATGAATACCTCGGCTACTTGCGCGGATTCAGTGCAGAGCAGAGTTAGAGGGGCAGGTCAAGCGAGAATTTGTTCACGCGTTGGATTAATAGGCAAGTGGCTCGGTTACGCGGGCGATGGGTCGGATAATTACACGACTTCCGGCACAGGCTTTTGAAGGACGATGAGGAGGAGGAGGAGGAGGAGTATGCCGCGACATTGACCGCTCAATCGCTTAATGCGCTCGCCGGCCTCTTCGAGAAGAATGGGAAATAAATGAGGGTCGTGACCCGTATTGAGCAATAACGGCAATAGGAAAAGACGAGGTTATTACACACGTTTCGCGGGTCCTACCCTGTTGTAAACTCTGCGATTTCGATGAGTCCAAATCCCAGTTGAATTTCTAATTTAGATAACAATTTCGAATTTATCTTTATATTTTCCTTCCCTTCGTGATCGTGAATAGCGTAATTTTTAATTAAAAAAAAAAGAAAGATTCATCTCCATATTCGCGTGAAAAAAATCCTCATCGAAAGAATTCGATCGTAACGCAATATAATATATAATTTGTTTGCAATTTATCTCCTAGTTTAATTTTTTCCTTCCTTTTTTTTCCCCATCGAAACACAGCGTCATCGTATAAATCATCCGCGAGAACTTGTCAGCCTCATCGATCATCTTACGTCAATGATATAACGCATTTACGTTCGTAATCGAAAAAGTTAACAGACACGCTCGATATCCAGCACGGAGTTGGAAGAATATAGAAAAAAGTAGCAGTGAGAGGAAAAAAAGTAGCGATAAACGTTGACACGTTGATCGGGAGACGATTAACAATCACGGAGAATCTCCGTGAAGAGATGGCAATTGCGGTATTTCCGCGTCGCTAACGAGCGTAATTATCCGTGGTGGCTGTTTTCCTCGAGTCCCCTCCCCGAGATGAGAAGGTCAAAAGTCGGGAAAGGAGGAGAGAAAACGAGGGTTGAAATAGATAGAGCGGTGGCTCGCAGGCTGATACAGGGAACGCGGTGAAAGGACTCGATTTGGAGGCCGAAATCTCTCCTCTCGCGAATCCATATCGTCGAAGGTTATGCACCGGCCTCGTCATTATCGTTCCCTTGACCCCAAAAATCTCTCGGCTCTGCGATTATTAATCTCTCGCCCGTGCTCCTCTCTCGTCTTAATCCATGCCCGCTAATTAGCAAATCGTTGCCTGTGCGGTTAACCGTTGTGTAACGGAGCTACGATACATACGTGCGTGTACGTATGTTATAACGATAGTAGTAAAATGAAAGACGAGACGAGTGAAAGAGACCGAAGGGACGTGTACAACGCTCGCGTGGATCAGCACGCATGAGCGGTAACGTAAACGCAACGGGGAAAGAAAGGAAAACAGAGAAAGAGGCGGAGGAGAAGCAGGAAGAAGGAAAGGGACGGTGGGGAGAGGAGGCAGTGGGAAATGAAAGGGAGATGGAAAGGTTACGCAAAGAGAGAGAGAGAGAGGAGAAGAAGAACGAGGGAAGAAAAGTGAAAGGGAAAAAGATATCGCACGGATAGAGGGCCGTGACTGTGAACATGCGCGCGAGTGGATGTTGTTTCATGTTAATGGTTATCTAGCTGGAAGGAATCTAATTTATTCTGTATGAACAAGTGTATGAAAATTATTCCGTTCCAATACGAAAGACGAACGAAACGATCGAGTCGATCGAGTATCACCTTCCGTAGCAAAGTTCGAACTCGTTTCGTTCGCCTGGAAATCGAAGCATTTTTTCTTTTTTTTTTTTTTCTTTTTTTATATATATATGTATACACATCAGATTTCTTATATCCGGAGGTCTATGAACCGTTACGTAGTTAATTACGTTCATCTACTACACGGTATCTGACGTCCGTGATCCTACGTAAATTTCCCGACTGATACATAGTTTATACGAGAGCGTCCAAGGTTCCGGATGAAACGCAATGTGTCTGTGACGTGCAGTAACCATGAACGGTCGTGTACGATGACGGCTCGCGCGTGTATACACACACACACACACACATCTATACGCTCGAGTCGCGCGTGTATCCGAGCACACATGGGCGTACCACGCTCCTCGAACGATATTTCTGCAAGGTGTTACTCGCTCGCCTTACCCGTACGTGTATGCGTGAAATAACCGGCTGACTGACGGCTACGCTCTCGTGTCGGTTCGATTA
The DNA here is from genome assembly GCF_003254395.2 of Apis mellifera. NCBI lineage: Eukaryota > Metazoa > Arthropoda > Insecta > Hymenoptera > Apidae > Apis > Apis mellifera. Next base: position 10,157,630 of record NC_037646.1, read on the forward strand.
CATTCTCTTTCCCCTTTCTCTGTCACGGTTCCTTCCTTCCTTCCTTCCTTCCTTCCTCCGTTCTCGCACACACTCGTCACGCGCGTCACCTATCCGCGCTTGGTGGTGAAAAAATTAAAAAAAAAAAAAAAAATACGAACGGACAGTGTAGAAGAAGCGCGCGTTTCTTCGGCTCGACACTGAACGCCTTTCAGGCGCGGCGGAAGAAACTGACGGTGCGACACCGTCTGTTGACGGGCAAGCCACTAGCCTGGCTCGATACCGTCCTTTTCTCCTGCGCGCATGTGCCGCGCTCGGTTAATAAAAACGATACCTGCCTTTACCCTGCTTCCGTGGAAATTATTTACGTGAAATCTCGTTTATCGGGACGCGACAGGGAAGAAGCGTGCGAATTCTGATATAATAGGAATTTAATTTCACCCCTCTGATCCCTCTTGCACGATAATTGCTAGAGTTTCCGTGAAGAGGATATAGACTCTTCTTTTGAAATATTATTTTCCACGTATTATGTATATCTCGTACGATGCATTTTTGGTACAATTATTATTCGCGTCGTGGAATATTGGAATTGAAATTCGACGAAAAAATTATATTTATCTTTTCTACGACGCAATTTTGCGTCAAATGGGATGAATCGGAAAATTTGTCAATTTGTAAAAATTAAATCGAACAATTGTGAAAGTTAAATTACTTGATTTACGTTTCTCGTGTAATTATTTGCTCTTATTGATTTTGTTCCTACTTGACGCTACTTGAGCGATTAGGTAAGGAATCGAACGTTTCCGTGTCTGACCGCACGGTACGATTCCACTTTGGCATGAAGAATCGGAACCATGAAATGCGTTTCAATGGCAACGCGTTTCGAGAGGTGTATATAAAATTTAGGCGTGAATATCAATTCGTCAAGGTACGAATTATTCGTATATAACTTCAATCGGAAGGCGTAAAAGCGTGAAATTTCGTCTGTGAAAATTAATATTTGAACCGATTTAAAATTAAACGATCCCCGGTTTAGTTTCGAATATGTGTTCGAATTCGGGCCGATCGATCAATCAAAATTGATCTTTCTGGATTTTTGTAAAAAAAGTCGAATCGGAAACGGAATAATCACTAAAACTGCGTATCCCGTATTTGTGAAATACGAATCCTCTATATTTGAGACACTTAAATTGAAAAACAGCAATGGAGAGAACAGTTTCTTTGAATATGCAAATCTTTGAATAATGTACAGTAATTTTGTCATATTTGCGATTGCATTTCAATAAGGTAATGAAAATGTGTCATAGGATATAAATATCTACTCGAGTGAATAAAGTGAGGACAATTATATTTATATTTGCAGACAAATGTGTATAAAGTTAATATTTCAAATATTTCATTCATTTGCAAAGTTAAATTGGCTAAAGTTCAGAACGACGTCATTTGTTTTCAAAGATAACTTTTCATTTTGATAAAATTATTAAAATTATTCAGTTTCCTAATTTTTATATATACAACATAGAAATTCAGTTTCTCCAAGTTCTTAATACGAAACTTTCTTGCTGAAATTTGCATATAAAGTTCTGCTTAATCTTATTAAGCATTGAATCAAAGTTAGCGCGATCTCGAATTGCATCAAGTTACGAACGTCATGAAAGGATGAAATATATCGATAATGGATATAAAACAATACATGCAACTACTTACCAGACGTGTGTATTGTAGAAAACTTCGAATCTATAATTATAGATCAGAAATGGAATAGACGCGACATCTTATGAGATTTCGAATTACACATTTTGAAATACTGAAAAAAAAAAAAAAAAGATGAAAATATATTAATATCTAGCATGTTATAATCTAATAATAAATCTATATTTAATTACGTGATATTTTTTCAAACTATTTTAATAGATGATTCTTTTTTAAGTAATAAAATAAAATTTAAAAAATCAGAAAATTATTAAAATATAGAGAATTACGAAATAATACGATGCAATATATTATATATCGAGCAATGTTCAACAGTTCGTATCGTACAGAGGTTAAGTAAATATTTAATACCTTTTCAAGATAATGTTTTAATTTATTCCATATAATTTAATCTTTTTAGTTCACGATTTATCTTTTTTTTTATTTATATTTAAAAAAAATATATAAAAATGCTCATTAATAGGTTTCTTAACGAGGAAGTGACATAAAAAATACAAAGAATTATTAAAATTTTACTTAACGAAATTAAACAAATGTAAAAACATTTATTCTGTTAAGATTTTTAATCGATAAATTAAAGAATAATGCAAAAAATTATTCAGAAATCGTTCTCTTGTGCGTTTAAATTCATAGACTAAATATAGATAAGGAAAGCAATAAGTGGAAGAAGGATGGAGATAAGTTAAAAATAATGAATTCAGCGCCATCTGCAGAGTGCCGCAAATGAAACTCATAAAGAAAGGATAGAAAATAATAGAAGAAGGACAGAAACAGGATAACTGATCGCTAGTGCCCTCTCTTGGCCATGAGTTGTAAACATTCCTTCAAAAATGCTTAAGAGATGGCGCTAAACGTTCATTTTTACTCTATCTTGCCGTACTTTTGCGCTAGAGAGATGGCGCCAACGATCAATTTTTACATTTACCGAGTTTCATTTGCGGCACTCTCAAGATGGCGCTGAATTCATAATTTTTAATTTATCTCCATCCTTTTTCCACTTATTGCTTTCCTTATCTATCACTATCTGCTTTCTTTGTTCATATTCACGAATTCACTCGCTCAAAAGGACGACTTCTGAATACATTTTATGCATCGTTCTTCGATCACGAGGACTCTGATCACTCACACGAGGATACCTGTCCTTAGAAATAGAAAAATTCTTTTCGAACAAACGTCGATATGAGAACGAATACTAGAACCGTCTTTAGTTAAAATTTTAGTTAAAATTCCTATTTATTTATTTCATGGTTGATTATTAAAAGCTCATGTTGAAACTCCTTATTATGGATCGATAATTTTAGCTTCAATTATATTGAAGTTAGGTGGATATGGAATATTACGATTGATAATTATTTATAAAAATGAATTTATTTGAACTCAAAAAATTTTGGTAATAATTAAAATAATATCGATCGCTGTTGAAAAAGAATGAACTTTTTTCATATTACTTTGATCAACCAAAAAATTTTGTCGACGATATCGACAAAAAATCTTATACTTACCATTATCATTCGCTTTAGAGATCAATACTTTTTCCAATTTCTTCCAACGAATCATTCCTATTCGATCAGGAAGAGTCCAAAGGTCGAACAAGAATTCTCGAATCGAAATCTTCGAATCGTTTCAATCGGATATTATCAAATTCTCCAATTATGATGTTTGAAATACGAAAGAAATTTCACAAAGAACAAAACTCGATACCCAGACTAACAAACTTTAACCAAACTTTTTTCTTTAATGGAAAAGTGTACGCTCAGTAGTCGCGATCCCGTGGGATGCGATTAAACGACCCGATGATGTTAGCAACTTACCGCATCTCGTAACATTTTCTCCGCGACACATCCTCCCTCGTGGAAACGTATTGTGTATCAGTGTCGCGCGGTTAATCTTAAAATAAACGAACTTGCCCAAGGTATTTACCGGGGCCCGGTAATGCTCCCAGATAAATCTAGATCCACTTCCCAACTGGGTAGGAAATTTCGCTCCCAAACAATGGGAATCACGTACGTGCCGGTGGAAATATACGATCAACATCCATACGCTCAAGAAGTTCCTCCTTTAGTTCCTCTATTTTCTATTCTCTCTAACGTTGAACGCCATCCGATTCGCGTATCCTAAATAAGATCTCGTCCGTGTCGAAGAAAGAAACGATATATATATATAAAAATAACGATGACGATATTTGTAAATTTGCAATTCCAATTCAAGTTTCAATTTTAGGGGAGAGGGAAAAAAATTGGATGGAAAAGAAGAGGCGAGTGACAGCCGTAGCCCTACGTGAAAACGAGCGAGCGTCCTTTTTCTCTTTCTCGGTCGGACCTGCTAACTCGACAGACCACACGGGTGTAAACCCTCGTTTTGAATATGCATGACAGTTCTCTTTTTTCCTCTCTCTCTCTCTCTCTCTCTGCCGTCTGCTCGTTTCTCTCTCTCTCTCGGTTCCAAAGCATACTCTCCTCCCTCATCCCCCATTTCTCTTAACCCTCATTCTGGCTTCGCCCGCTACGAAATTAACTCGCATTCCGAGCTTCCTTTGATGTCACCCAAAGTGTCACTGACCATCGGCGATGCTCGTGGTGCTCGTAGTTCTATATATATATATATATATACGTGTGTGGGTGTATAAAATACACGGTCAGAGCCTTTATTCATTCCTGCTTGATTCGTTTACAATCTGTAAACAAATGTTCCCGGCTCTGCTCCACGACACTTCAACGCTGTGGGGGCGGAGATGCAAGGAGCGATTCTGACGAAATGTTTGCGTAAAATTTAGGATGATTTATGTAGGTGCGCGTGCGTGAGGATTAAATGTCGGCGCAGTTAGCGAGGATAGAGATAGGGATAATGTTCGAGAGAAAGAGAGAGAGAGTGCTAGCCTCGCCCATACTCGGCAAAGTAAAAAGGATTCGCTTAATTTTACTCACGGTATTACGAATTGAGATTAATCAGGGTTTGCTCCTCGCCGTTATTTCCGAGGAAGGCGTCATTTATGTAGAGAAAAATTTAGAGAAACTTCTAATACCTTTCTATCTTCGAAGAAGCTTGACTCGATTCCTAGAATTTAATTTTCCAACGATGAGAAGAAAAACTTTAACTTTAGAAGAAAAAAGCGAGGAATGATTAAAGGAATTTTTGGATCGGTAATTTTTAAATTTTCGTTTGGAAAAATCGAAAGAGAAAAAGAAAAAAAGAAAAAGAAAGAATGGTCGAATTAAGGGAAATTTCCATTTACGTTATTAAATACAGCTTAATATTAATAACAACTGTCGGTTATTCGGATCGAGATCAATTAAGCTTCGAGACGGGATCGAATCATTGAAGAATTTGGCGCGACGCGTTCGTTACTGTTACGGTACCTTTAAGGATCACGATTTGTAGACACGCATCACCACGACACGTGTCGTGGCGCGGCGTGCACGCGTGTTACATGCATGCATCGCATTGGCACCCGCATGTACGTTTCACGGAGGGACGTGTTTCGGAAAGGGGCGAAGCCATTTCGTAATTGCTTTCCTTCCCCTCCTTCCCATCGCCTCCCTTTCCCTCCCACCCCAAGGAAAACCAGGCAACCTACTCATCCTCGACACGAGCCACTGATTTACGTCAGTTACGAGACTTGTGCAAACCATTCTCCCTCTCCCTCTCTCTCTCTCGACTCAATTATTTCCCTCGATCTTCCCTTTATCTCTACGAATATCTCACGCCCTCTTCCCCTTTTTTCAACCTATCTACCCCTTTCTCCTTCGAAATTACTGCAGGAAGCGAGAAAAAAGAAAGAGAGAGAAATATATAAGATCGAAATTGCACGATTCTGTTTTCGGGAAACGCGTGGAAAAGATCGAACTCGTGATATTCGTCTGGATTTTCTGGGATCCCGAGGCTGTGGAAAATTATTATTGCGCGCGGTGGTGGGTCGTTTAGAACGGCGTAAGTAGGGGGGAGGGAGGACTCGGTTAATCGTCGGATTAACTGCATTAACGTAATTGCTTCCTTCCATGTCCCCTCTGGTACAATGCATTTACTTTCAATTACACGATGCCCCACCAATGATGAAAACCCAATGCGTTGGACAGGGAAAGTTGATACAATCGGTGGTTATTTTTCTTTTTTTATTCCTCCTTTGATTTCTCTCTCTCTTCCCTCTCTTTTCCTTAATTCCTCCGTCGCAACTCGATTCGCGTAATCGAATGATCATTTCCTCCCCCGCAAATCGATGCAATTAGGAGGCATCCGCTATTACTTTCAACCTGTGTGTCAATCAATTTCAAAGGCAAATTGGCAAATCGTTTCCCCGCTATTTTCGTTAACTCGCCCCGGTTATATGCTCACACCCGTCACTCGGGAATTTCGATTCTTGAATAAAGAGGCATTGTTCGACGTCGAATACGAACGAACAAACGAACGAACGAATCGAATCGAATCGAAACTACCCAGCACAGTCGTTTAACTCCATTGTCTTGAATATTATATTTCATGCAGCCGTGATTCACACGACAAATCTATCGAATATATTACCACGCTGGATATTCCTATTCGTGGACCGATCTCGATTCACGGTTATTTCACACGGGTCCATTAATTGATTTCCATAAAAATTTCACACCAAAGGGAGGAGAGAATGTTAAATTCGATCGATTTAAATATTTTTTTAAATTTATTCTTAGAATTATTTCATGGACGAAACGTCGCCTGTACGTCATCTGTCGTATCAAGTCACGTGACGACACGATAGATAGATAGATCTCCTCGTTCGTGAGATTCAACTCGTTATTAAACGAGGAGGCTGGGATATATCGGCCGAGCAATATTGTCCTCATTCGTCGTGCAAGGAAGCCCGTGTAACGCACGCGTGTAACCCGGCTAACATGTTCAAATTGGGCGCATGCATGGAACAGGAGAACGCGGAGAAATTCGTTCCCAAGAGGGAGGAGAAGTTGAACAACCGTGGCCCCCTAGGAAATTCTCTCGTCGAATGGATCATGCGTCGCGTTTGCGAATAACGCGCACAAAATTCTCCCCAACATCGTCATCGCGAATATATCGTATACTTGGATTCGTTTCTCTCGATAATTCGCCCGGTTGTCCACCTGATCCAAAATTCTCCCGAGGGTTCGTTCGACCATTCCCCTCATTCGTTCCGCTGGAAATTCGTCCCGATGGAATTTGCATCTCAACAGATATTTCCTACGTATCCATCGAAATAACTCTGATCGAGCAGCTTGATTTCCAATGCACGCGCGCGCCTCGAAAAAGGCTAAACGCCGCGATTCAACCAATAACGAAAGGAGAAATACGACTGGTAATGACTGATCGGATACACGAGTTTGCGTGTGTTATATAGGGGTTGCAATTGATACGATACGGTTCGAATTAGATTCGAGTTGAACTCTCGTTTAATCCCATATGCGTGGCACGGAGTTTTTAGGAATATTGGAAACCAGTTTGCGAGACCGCAACTGGAGGAGATCAAGGAAACGTATAAATGGAAAAAACTGCAAGCTTCTCTCTCTCTTTCTCTCTTCCTCGTTCTCTCTTTTTTTTTCTGTTAAAACTATTTTTTCTCTCCGTTTCCCCCTTTTTCTTATTATTATTTTACCGTTCCAATTTTCGCGTCGGAGTCGGCGAATAAAAGTTGAGGGACCAAGATGCAATCTTGATGGGCCGCGGTCCTCCACTCTTACCTCCATTATTCCCTATCCTCCCCGGCAATATGTATTCTCATCTCTACCTAATTTAAATTTTAACCCCCTTTTATCCTAACGCCACGCGTTACAAGTCCTTTAAATTCCCTGGATCGATCTTTGCATAGTTAAAATCCAATCGGAATCCGGTGATCCGGTTTGAATCACGGACCGTTCAAATTTTCATTCGAGTATGCACGCGAATATATTTTTAAAGCTTGTCGATATTCTAAACGAAGATGAATATCCGCGTCAAATTTGTCGCGAAAAATCGGTGGAGATAATTCTTTTTTTCTCTTTTTGTTTTTCTATATATAAAAAAGGGGGGAAAAACAGATCACATACCTCGAATCTTTGCAAAAATCGAAAAACGAATGAAAATTTTCTCTTTCGCGTGTTATTTTCAATTAGAGAAACGAGATTATTAATTATTTCACGGCGAAAATTTGGGAACGAAAATCCAGAAACGGGGGAAAGAGAGAGAGAGAGGGTGAAAATTTTAATTACTAATTTTTCATCCGCATGGTATGGCGGATCGATGAAATTTTTGATTCCGGAAATTATATAGAGAAACGACAAAAGCGTTATTCGCAAATTTCGCGATTGCACGGTCAGGTGCAAACGATTTAACGAGCTCTCCATATTTTTAGCTCGACAAATGCGTAAATTTTTGTCATCCTTTCCCGAATTCGAACACACGATTCGAACATATCTCGAAACGACAACCGAACAATTTTATGAGAATGACGTTTCGAGTAATCGCTTAATAGATCACGACTCGTTGGAAGAAGGCATTTTCGCACAAGCGCACAATAGCAAGCATTATCGTATTTCTCTGGATAATTAACGTCATCGATCAACGCGATTCGCAAGAGACACGATGGATACGAATATAAGGATTGCGGAACCGGTTGTGCCCCGTTTGGCAGTGAACTTGAACGATCTTGAGAATCTCGTTCCATCCGGATGGAGGCAAAAAAAAAAAGAAAAAAAGAAACTGTGCAACAAAGGTAAAGTAAATTAATTTCTTTCTCTCTTCTGTCGTCCTTCCTGACTGATACGTCGATGGATCGGGAAGAAGAGAAAATATACCCTGTGGAAAAGTTCTCTTGATCTTTTAATAAGTGTGAGAGGATGGATGGATGGATGGATGGTTCGCGCTTAAAGGATGGAGAGAAAAATTTATACGGGGTTAGGGGGGTGCTGCGCCTTCGTGCAAATGAACAAGAGGCGAATATAGGGGAATAAGGGGAAATAAATAAATAAATAAATAAATAAAATGATGGAGATATAAAATATCGTATTTACAGGTAAACTTTGGAAATGTTTGGACACCTGTGACGCGTTGTTGATTCCCATCGAGCATGAAACAACCGGTATTTGGAAAGAAATATCATAAATGGTATATAAAAATACAACTAGATTGTGAAAACGATATATGTGGAGATACACATGGTGACCCTGTGAGAAATAAAAGTTTAGAAACGATGCATTTTTCTTTCCTCCTTTTCTCTTTTTTTTTTTTGCTTGTTTTTCCGAATAAAAAATTACGATATTACCAAAGAAAAAATAATTTGAAATCTCCTGTTCCAACTCCTCGTAAATAGTAAATAGTTATTTGGTACCAATTCTTTTTCGAGTGTTGGCAATAATCGATCAAATTAAATTTAATTTCGTAACTTAGAACGATGATTCGATAAATTGAATCGCGAGTCACGATTTTTCGCCTCGATTAAAAATTTCATAAAATTTCATAAAATTATTCACGACATTAATGAAATCCTCTCTCTCTCTCTCTCTCTCTCTCTTCGTATTAATGAATCCGGACGCAACATCGGTCATTGTAATATTACATATTTCTCTGTATAAAATATTTCGAAATATTTCCACTGTCAATCGCAAATACGCAACTTGAAAGCTACTACCTCCGACAGAGTTTGTTCGACACCAGTTTCAGTTTTCTCTCCGTTGTTTCAACAAATAATCGTACAAATGCAAAAATTGTATTACTTCGTTGCTGATGGAATCGTTAATAGTTGATCATAAAATCGTAATAAAATGAATGCTATTCAAAAATAAAAAAAAAAAAAAAGATACGCGACAAGGAGTGAATAGGAAATTTTCCTTCCTAACGTTAATAACGCGATATATATATATATATATCGTTACAAACAGGATGAAATCCCATACGAATGAATCAACGCGTAACGTTAACATCGCTCAATGACGATTACTCGACGCTGGATTAATAATGCCACTACTGATAACGATTGCAAGTTCATAATCCGTTCGCTAATTAATTAACGCTATTAAGCTAAATCCTTGCCACGGAAAATGTCATCGTACCCGGCCTGCTCGAACAGGAAAATGGATTCGACGAACGCTATGATATATATATATATTGCCGCCCAGACTCTCCAGTGACGCAATCTAACGCAATTTCGATTGATTCGTTCGCGTACAACCAGCGTGTACACGTACGTGTGTACGTGTGTGCAACTTTTGAGGTCGCGTAAGAGGTGGTCGGTGGAAATTTGAAAAATTCCCCGTCCCGGTTCATTTGCTTAAAACACGATCACGAAAAATCGAAGAGATATCCGGTCGGTCGGGCGAGAAAGAAGAAGGAAGAGAGAGAGGAGAAGGAAAGTCGAGGAAAATTAAGAGCGTACGTATTCCGTCGAAGATAATGAATGGCAAGTTGGAATGGATTTGCGGCATCGATTATTCTTTCTTCTGATTTTTCTACTTTCTCTTCCTTCTTTTTTTCTACGAGTGTTTTACGAGTGAAAAATGATTTAAAATAGGTCGACGAAAAAATAATATATATATGTATGTACCATTTCTTTTGAATGTTGTTCGAATATGTATACACGTCGAATTGAAACTCGACACTGAAGCTTTCGTTGATAAAAGAAAATAGAGAGAGAGAGAGAGTAAAAACGAGAAAAATACGATAGACTTTTGGTAGGTGGTATTACAATTTAACTGAATATTGGGTTATTTTCTTTTTTTTTTTTTCAAAGATAGCCACGGTTAGTTAGGTTCGATTGCACGTTGGAAACGGTATCGATTGTTTAATTAGAGGGCACAATAGGCACACGTGTCTAACAATAGAAAGGACTTTCCGCCGGACAATGGATTCATTCGGCCAATTTTCTTCTTCAAAACATCCAATTAAGCGACTTACAAATCGCAATTTGAAACGGAAGATGGGCGCACAGGTTGTCGCAAGGTGTGTGGATATACGGTCTATAATTTTTTCTCAATCCTTTTTTTTCCCTTCGGTTATGTCTAGTTCCAGTAGATATTTCTACAGGGAGAAAGTGCCATCTGACCGGATCGACTTCTTTCTTTCCCGTCCGCGGCTGACGGCTCCCTAAAAAAGTATCGAGTCGAAGTCGATACTGTTCAATTATTCATTAGATCAACGCGACATCGACAATTATTTCGTTGCCGAATCTTTGCCGAGGAAATTAACTAACCCTCGTGTCACGTATAATAATTTAAAAGTTTTCTTCCCAATTCATGGTTTTTTCACTCACTTTCAAATGTTTGAATTATGGAAAAATTATGCGACGTTCTTGCAATTCGACGTTTCCAAAACTCGAGTATTATGTACGATTATTACATACGAATTTCGTTTAATTTTACAGTTAACGAAACCATTTTCGAATCATTTTTCCAAACGCATTAAACATTTCCCCCTTTCACGTACTTAATTCAAACGTATAAATACGCATTAAAATAATAAATGGTTTCATCTGGCGCAACGTGGCCATAGGATAGGGGAATAAGGAAAATTAATTAAATAAACTCACTCGGGCCGCAACGAACGGTTACATCGCGTTTCGAATATGTATACGTACACATGTACCCGTGTATATTAATCAACTTTTAATTATCTCACTTTTCCACGATCAAATATGCAAACAAAATTGTAACAGACGTTCATCTTGACGTTATTGTTTCATTTTAGATGAACAATAACTCTCTTTTCAATGCAACGTCTTATCAAAATTGATGATTGCCAGGTTTATTAATTATTAAACGTCAAGGGAGAGGGGGAAACAAGTTTACAAAGAATTGGCGGAAATCTTGCACCTAAACTTTCTTCTTAGAATGTCTTGGAACGGTTACTCGACACGCGATGTAATATTGAATGTAACATTGGCAAGACCTTTGCCGACCTTGCCGGCAAACTTGAATTTCAAATGATGTTGAAAACTCTTTGTTTGACTATCAACTGATCTTAAACGCGGTCTAATCTGACTATAAAGTGACCGTGAATAAAGCTTGTTTGACTTGATCCCGATCGATTTCCCGCCAATATTTAGAAATTCATTCTCCCGACGAATTTGATGGAATGGTCAATTTTGCGGTATATTTTTTAAATAAATATCCATCGATCCGTAAACATGAACAGTTAGGATAGCCTCGATAAAATTTTTATGATATAAAATTTCATAAAGGAACCGTAGAAGTGGATATTTTTCCGTTTATTTCTTCCCTGTAACTTAATCCTCCATCCAAATAGAATCCAAGCAATCTGATCCAGGCAATAAAATATATGTAATATTAAAAATTATTTACTTTTCCATATATTCGAAATCTAATCCTAGTAAATAAATCGATTTAAACAATGTATCATCGTTGCTAATTGAAGTCGATCTCATTTAATCATAATTACCGTTTCGAGATCGAAATATGACGATAAATATTTGCCTAAATCATCGAGGGATTTAAGAAGCTTCAGAATTTAAGAAACATAGGCAATTAGAGTTGAGAAAAGCGGTTGAAAAGTTAATTAAGATCGATAGCACTTAGCTCGAGAGCAATATTTGTTAATTGTTATAATCGATGCGTTGTGGTCGAAGATAAGAGAAATGATTCATTTCTCTTCGAGAATTATTCCTGATAAATGTACATTTTTATACTTTTAAATACTATTCGTAATAATTCATCTTGAATTTATTTAAATCTTCGTAAATAATATCTTCGTAATAATTTCTTGTGATAATTTGTTCGAATGCACGATTCGAATACCGATCCAATCTCTGAAAACGAGAAGATTGTTTGAACAAATATTTGGAGTACAAACAACGTTTTAGATATACACGTGTATAATGTATAATTTACATAATTTACAACTTCTTGTTCGTGATTGTTCGTGGTAGAAATACATGTTTACGATACCCAATTATCAAACGATAAATATTTATCGGTTAATTTTAAACATTTTGAATTAATTACGTCGCTCATGATCGCATTAATACGTTCATTAATTAATGTAAATAACTCATGATCAATTCTGTCGAATGAAATTCGTCGATCGATTTTTCTATTTCCATTTCGTTCCATTTCGTCGATAAGTTTATTAGACAGGCGAATAAGCTTTCTCTTTCGAGTTATCGACGTTTTATACGAGGCAAGGTCGAAAGTATATATATATATAAGTATGGCTCGACGTATAATTTTTATTACCATTTCCATTGCCTTCTTAAAAATCGACCGGCATACAGCCTTTATGGTTTTCGTTACAAACCTTACAATACCATCTTTATATATATATTGTTATTATTGTTCCGCCATTTTCGAAACATTCGTCGAAGATAGAGTAATTTCAGAAACAATGAATCTGTTTGGCTATGATCATTGAGTTAAAATTTATATGGAAAGATAAAATCGATGGACGTTTAAAATAAAAAATATATAATTAAATGAAAAAAAGAATACAAGATTCTAGATTTTGTCCTTATACACGCGAGAATGATACATTAAGTACTTGGCAATGAACCTATCATAGAAAGAGAAAGGAGTCGATGTTCCATGATACCGGATCCAGTTCTTGACCCGAACTGGAAGACGTACACAACTGGAAGAAATGGAAAAGATGCGAGTTACAGTTTTTTCCCCTCGTCTCGTAACTATATAAGAGAGTCGATCGCGGTGATCGAGACTCAGACTATCCTTGGTTGTTCAATTTCACTCTCATCCTCCGGAGCGTTTAAAAAAAAAAATATCAAATGAAGAGACTGGTGAGTTCATCCTCGTCTTCTAAAAAACTTAGATGAAGCTTCTAAAAAAAAAAAAAACGAAATTTCAAAAGTTCCTTAGAGAGAAATCGATTAATCGATCGGAAGGAAGCGTTAAAAATTTAAAACTTGGGAAATTCCGCAAAAGCGCGAAGCCGCTTGTGCGGAAGGAAAATTTAAGGAACGCAGAAAACTTTCGAAAGTTTCGCAATCTTCGTGAAGAAAAGAGAGAGAGAGAAAAAAATTGATTTCAGATCGTAATCGTGTCGATGGTGGCGATCGTCGCCTCATACGGGAAAGGGAGAAGAAGCGTCTCGTCGAGTTTGGAAAACTTTCCGCCTTATCAAAGACCCGTTTGGCATCCACCTTTGTACGAGCAACACCGTTCGTTCAGGGAGCTTCCGTCGAAAACGCAACAGTATCCACCGTACAGGCAACGATCCAATAGGCAGGATATACCACCGCCTCGCCCTGCCGAACAGTCGCCTTTCAGGGATCAACCGTATCAAGATTACCCGTCGAACAGATACCGTCCATCCTATTACGAAATCGATCCATCCTTTAAAAACGTTTCGGACTTGCACGGCCCGTCCTCGTACTTCGCCGACGCATCTTCGTATAGGTATCATCAAGAGAGGGATCATCAGATACCGTACGCGGGTAAACAGCCCTCGTATCATTATCAAGACGATCGGCAATCCTTTCGCGATGATTACCGATTCCCAGATCACTACGACAAGATTAACCATTACAAAGAACAATCGGGGCAGCAACAGGTCGAATCGTTTGGCAGGGATCCGGAATATTTGAAGCACGGTAAGCATCTTGTATCGAGAGGAGAGACTTTGTTGTCAAGGTTTGTCATAAGCAGATCAATCGTTACTGCGTTTAATGCTCCTTTTATCTCGTTTAGATTACAATTTTCTACATCACAGTTGGTACGTTTTCTATGGATATTTTTTTGAAACAAATTTTCTAATTTTTTTAATTTAGAAGCGTGGATTTTTAAGTAACACGATTATTAAAGAATAAGATAGATATTAATTAAGGAGGAGTTTGAAACGAATACGATAGGAAATTCGTTCTAAAAAGAAAAAGAAAAGAAAAGGAAAGGAGAATGTGTTCAATCTTCAGGAAACCATGGTCTCGGATATGCGTTTGTGCCACCCATTTCACCGTACGAGAACCCACTACCATTGAACGAGGAAACATCGACGACGATGGCACCGACCACCACCTCCCAGCCATTGCTCCAGTCCACCACCGCTGCGGCTATCACCCAAGTTCATACGTCTCCAACTTCCGAGCCGAAAATGGCTCCTCTCAAGCCTTTATATACACCGACCATGCCACCCGTCAAAGCAGCCACCGATAGGGTATCATACTTTTCCATCCAATAATTTTCTTAAAACGTGCAAATCGATGATCAACATTTTTATAAATTATTTATTTCTCACACTGTTAATATATATTATTTATATTCTCAAGAATAACGTACAAATTGCTCTTGAGAATTCTTTCAACTCGAAATTTATTTTAATCATCGCTGTTAACATATCCACTCTCCCGAGAGTTTTAAAATTCTCTCCTCCTCGAATGAAATTTCTTAAATTTCCCATCCCTTTGTTTTCACGCAATTTACCGATCGCGATTAAATCGAGAGTTCAATCCCCCTTCCTCTTCCCAGGCGTGAAAATTCCCTCGAACTCCTGCGAGGAGCTTTTTAATCAAACGATCCGAGATTTAATCATAACTTCCTCCACAACATTCTTCCGGATGCGAGGCAATGAATCTTGTAATATATAAATATCCGACGAAAGTTTGGTTTTAATTGGTTCACAGCCGGCTGACCACACCGCCACCACGCGCGCACCAACCCCCCTAATTTCTACGGTGACGGCGAAATTGGCCGATTCGACGAGCACCGAGAACAGCTTACCTGTCACGGCCACGGAACCACCGATCGTATCTTTCGGACGACAGTACGTAATGCCGTTGTCACGAGTCGTTACTTGCTCGATCGAATTTGCGGCCGAGTCGTCGCATCTATAACCGTTCTCAACGATTTTGTAAGAAACGTGGCTTTCTGCGCCATTGAATCGATCCTTCGATTCCCCGGAACGGAACCGATGATTCGGATCCTTCGAACTTTTCGATTCGTCGCGAGAGGATTGCGGCAATTTCCAATTGCAATTTTTGCTCGAGGCAAAGAGTGAAGAGTAATGGTCGAGAGTTATTTTTGCAGCTATACATTTCGTTACACGGTGATAATTACTCTAAGAAATTATTCGCAATTATTCTCGAGTTATTCTTAACGAAATTCGACGACGAAATCGTTTGCGTAAACCTTTTTCGATTATTCGAGATCGTGAAAGGTTAAATATTTAGATCAACTCTCTTCGCAAATGGAACAGAACGGATCTTTTCATTTTCCTAAAGTTAAATTTTCCTTTAAATTGATTCGTACGATATAAAAAATATAAATTCACGTTTCTCGTCACAGGTCAGCGGCTCCAGTCGAGTTTCCAACGGTCAAATTCACTTTGCCAACGTCTTATTACCTGCCTTCAAGCTCAAAGGAGAAGCTGCAGCAATCTGTGCTCAGCTACCTGTTATCGCAACACTCGAAAGACTCGGTGAAAAGCATCTTACCCACGAGCCACGAATTATCAGATACTTTAAACAACAGTCTGAACGGCAAACTGCAAGGCGCGGTGTTGAATTACGTGGTTCCAGAAGAATCGAAGGACTCGTTGAAGAGCACGTTGCAGAATTCGTTGTTGAACTATCTCCTCCAGCAACAATCCGGCCACGGATCCACGTTTCAACAACCTTCCCTGTTCGAGGCGACTTCGAATCACGTCCCGTTGACGCCGATCGTCGACAGGCCGAAGATGGCACTGCCGAGCATACCGATCGCTGCCTTGTCACCGGTTTCTCGCCCGTTCTCGCAAGCGATAAACTACATCCCGATATCGATGCCAAAAGTGTCCCCGTTCGCGGGTACTCAAGTCTCGTCCCCCGGCCTCCAGTTAGATATAAACTCTTTCCCGAGAATCGATAAACTTCAAGGTACGAATCGTTCCTCAACGAGAGAGAGAGAGAGAGACTCGCCTCGGGGGATACACGGTCGTTAAGAGAAATTTAATCTCTTTTATCGGCCGCGTATCTCACCGCGATCAAGTTTATTAGGAAACCCAGTTTCTGCTTAAACCAAACTTCTGCAATTCTGAAAATTCCATCCGGTTCCTCTCTCTCTCTCTCCTTTTCTTCGTGGGTCTTCGATGGATTTTCGATGGATATACTTCTTCCCAACGCTCTTTCTCGGCTTCATAGTTTTCAGTTTCGAAAGTTCGGATTTTAAATCCGGAAGAGCTGTGACGACAAGCACGCGTAGTCGCGAAATTTTGTTCTCTTGAAAGGGGTGATGTATGTTTGCGTTTCAGACACGAGTTTGCAACCCACCGGCCTGACCTCGAGCGTGTTCAACAGTTTACCTGGGGGGTTAAACGGCGGCATAAGTGGTAGCATATCCGAGGGCGTATCAACTGGCGTACCAACTTTGAACTTGGGCCAGAATTTCCAATATTTAGGCCAGGTGCGACCGTTTGAACCGGCGAGGAGTCAACCGTATTCCACAGGTATGTGATACACGTTAAAAGAATCATCGATTAAGAAGAATAGAAAAATGTTTCTCGTTTTCATGTTCGTATTTGTCCACGTGTACTAATCCAAAACGATGATCTTGTCGATCTAAATCTCGATGCATTAGTGTAGGTATAGAATTCAGAATATTCTAATCGACATGATATAAAAATTTGGTTAATCTTAATAATTTACAAGTGTAATTTATAAATGTGTTCAATGTTGGATTATTCTAAGATAACTTTATAAATAAAAATAATTTTTACGATTTTGAATATTCAAATTGTATCTCTTCCATCACTATTATGTAGTATGTAGAGTTAGAATTGACAACAAAGTATGAAATGGAGAATTTTTATTCAATAGTATGATGTTTGTAAAAATATGAGACACTTGGATTCTAGAGATTGAATTATAAGCATTTCAAGTTCACGTTGGATGAAACGAGGCGGAAACAGAATAGTATAATGCGATAAAATGAGAAGACAAAGTTATATTTGCTATACAAAAATGTCCTACATTTTTATAACCATCCATACATGTATCTAAATCTTTTCCAATAAGTTTCTCCTATAATATATCTCGTATAATCGATCGGGGAAATTAATTGCATAGCGATGGAACTCTTTCCTTTGAGATACTTAATCTTCAAATGACGGGTCTTTGGCGCAGGATTGCAGTTACAGCTGGGCGGTTTCGGAGGGATGGATTACTCGTTGCGCACCACTAATCCTGCCCCACGTTCCACCAACCTGGGCATTACAAAATTGGGCTTAAGTTTGCCAGAATTTCCACGCTTCCTACGTCCCACGATACCGGCTTCCTACGTTCTCTGAGGTAAATTTTCCATAAACCGCTCGTGTCAAACGATCGCCGGGACGAGCGTCTTCAACGTCTTGTATCGTCTCGTTATATTCACGATATTCCTTCGCTCTGGAATGAAACTTCTATCTTATTTGCGGTTCTTCGACAAATTTGTTTTCTTTTCTTTCTCTCTCTCTCTCTCTCTCTCTCGATATGGACTTTCTTATTCACGGTTACTCGCTGTACAGCACGGACCTCGAGAAGTTGGTAAATCCCCCTGTCGATGGAGTGGCGTGAAACTTGTACGATGCTCGGTATCGGGAAAGTTGGGGGTGTGTTCGCGCTCGGTTTTGCCGGCGAAATTTTTTTCCATCCCGGTGTACGAAAATTGTTATATTGTTCCGAGTACACGTGTAACGCGAGTTCCCGTAATCACTCGATGGAAGTTTGTCGTTCAACCGGCAACTATTACATAGGCCGTTGAAATTTTACGAAACTGTGCTTCGATCCCCGGAATGCTGGATTTTTACGGAGCAAAAAATTCTTTTTTTCTCCTTTTTTTTTTTTCTTTCCTTTTTCGTCGGAATACGTCGGATCGATTAATCAATTTCGAGGCCGAACAAGTCGTTACGTTCGAATATATTTTTTGCCAGATGTGATTAAGCGTATTCGTTTATTGCAAGCGAACGTAAAAGGTATAACGTGAAAATAATTTTCTTATCGCGTGTGTGTTGTAGGATGAATTGGAAACAACCTTTGACGAACGAAAATAGAAAATCCATCCGTTTGGAAAACAAGTGTTTATTGAGAAAAAGTGTGACAAAGTATTCTAGCAGACTGCCAAAGTGTAAAAATTTCTAGATTACACTGAGATATATATAATATCATAATGTTGTAATATTATAATTGTATTGTAATTTAATTTAATAAAGAGATAAGTGTTCGTGTATCTATTTAAAAATTGAAATTATGAAGTTAAAATATGATGTAATTTATCATACTACGTAATAGAACACAAGGATTATAATCAATATCGTATCAATTAAAAATAATACGATCAAATCCAACAAATCGATTCGATCTATCATTCGTTCTCATTTTTCACTTTGTCATCGTTCGATATTGATACATCGATATTATTTCCACTATATTTTTTCCATCCATCGTGTTCTTTCAACCGTAATATTCCCAGATTACAATCCCTATATCCTTACAACAAACCCCGTTCTATTCCTCCGAATATTCGTAAACGTCGTATCTGCGCGAAACGATTTCGTTGCAGATTGAATTTCGACAACGCTTCGTAACCACTTCTCTATGACCATTGTCAACGAGAATTCCATTGACTCGAACAAATACCACGAGAACATCGCAGACTTTTTCGCTTTCCATTGTTCTCGAAAAATCTGCAGATAGAAACGTATTCCCTAAAGTTTCAAGATAAAAAAAAAGAAAAATCGATATAACGTCTCGACAATTGTATCTTTCGCGAAATTCCATGAAATTTCTTCTCATGATGAAAATTGCGAATTGAGAGAAGAAAAAAAAAAGAAGAAAGAATTCGAGACGTTAAATCACACCATATCTTATTAATTTCGAACAAATTCGTTCGATTCATATATATGAACGACGACTTACTTACCTTTCGAAATTTTATCCTTTTTCCAGAATGAAAGTCTGAAAATGATGAGATTAAACATCACAAAAAGTTAATTTATACTATATTTTTATTAATTTCGACAAGTGTCCGTGTGTTTTCGATTTCTCTGATTGATTCTTCGTGTATGTGTCCCATGTGTTTTTTTTTTTTTGCACTCGCGTGTGAATATGTATACGGTATTGCCATCGGTACATACAGCGTTTTTTTTTTTTTTTTTTTTTGGTTTGAATAATTCATTTCACTTTTTTCCTTTTCTTCTTCTTCTTCTTCCTCCTCTTCCATTTGATTCGCCTCCTCGCTTATCATCTAATCGTCAAACTAAAGTTTCTTTTTTTTTTTTGTTTTTTTTTCTCACAATCTCTTACATCTATGCCCTGTATAGACCATTCGTAATAATGATTAAGAAATTCATAGGAAAAAACGTAATTCTCTCACGCCGAAGTGACACGCTCTCGTCAAACATGGACACTTATTAGACGTTTCCGCTCCGCTTTTATTTATTTACTTTTCGCGCTTTCCTCTATCTCTCGTTCCAAGGAGGTAGAAACCGGCCCCCCTCTCCCGAGAATTTCCGCGAAATTCGTACAATCGTTCGTGTATTTCTCGCGATTTCTTCATATCGATTAGATATACGTATATTTACACAGATGTACAGCGCTACCCTCGTTGTACTCTCGTTACAATACTGCTTTCCTTAGTCGAAATGTCGCAGCATTTCAAAATATTCAAAAAAGAAAAGAAAAAAGTTTAAGATTTTATTATTATTATTCTCTTTTCTAAATGATATCTTTATTTTTTAAATATCCAAACACAAAATACACTGTGTGCTTTTAAACTTGACATTTTCAAAAGTAACTTTTAAAGAGATATGGAGAATAAAATTTTCTCTGATAATTGAGAAAGTGAAAGATTGTTTTTCCAATTTAAATATTCTTGAAAAATAGAAGAAACGTTACGTAGGAGGACATTTCGACTAAGTAAGTCGGAGAGTACGGATATCTCTCGTGTATTGCACGCATACACGATGTTATGTACAGAAGAAGGAAGGGTTAGAAAAATACGGAGCGATCTTAGCAGGATTGTAAGAAAACTTTTATAATGCGTTTATCAGGTGCGTTGCGTTAAAACAATCCGCTAGGCTGTTTGTTGAGCTTCGCTCGCCGTGATAAATACTCTTTAATTTTTCCTCTTGTTTTGAATACAATGGTTGAGCGTAAAGGTGCTTAAAGAAAGAAGCTTTGGTCGTCGTTTCGAGAATTTTCTCGCGCGCTTAAAACAAAAGAAGAAGAAAAAGAAGAAGAGGAAGAAGAGGAAAGAAAGTAAGAAAATAAGGAGATCGGTAAGTGATTTCGTGGTATCGAGGGATCGATTTGAAACTTTCGCCTTAACGAACGACAAGAAATTTAATCCAATTAATAATCCAATCCTGATGTTGGATTTATTCTTTCTAAAAAAATGATCTCCGCGATGATACGAATACATTTAAAAGTAAACCTCTGGAAATTTATCTAGAGTTATTTTTATGTTGGTAGATACTTTTATTTTAAAATTATTATTGGATAAACGCTTCTATCTCAGTGTTGTAATCGTGAAAAATACCCGTCGAGAGAAATTTTTTTAAACAAAGCTCTCAACATATTCGAGGGTAAAATTTTCTCGAAAATTCCTTTTTTTTAAAAATCAATACGACGATGAATTTGAATACTAAAGTCTAACGTCTACTTCAGGCGAAAACTAATTTTCGAGAGAGACACTATAGAACTTTTACTC
The DNA here is from genome assembly GCF_003254395.2 of Apis mellifera. NCBI lineage: Eukaryota > Metazoa > Arthropoda > Insecta > Hymenoptera > Apidae > Apis > Apis mellifera. The sequence continues at coordinate 10,178,914 of NC_037646.1, forward strand.
TCAAATGGACTGCGTGCACCGTGAAAGTGACACCGCAGCGTCATCTGTCGAATCGAATTTAAATGTTGGCCGATGGGAAGGGAAAGTTTGTCGCGCCATTATTAAAGGACAGAAAGTTGGTCGATTCTGGCTGCGACGAGGATTCTGGCTGTAACGAAACGGATTTAACTGACGAGGATTTTAAGAGATTTCAGTTTAAAGAATTAGGGGTGAATTAAGAGATTGGATGGAAATTTTTATTTTTGTCGATCGATTTTGACGAGAAACGGGAAAAAGGGTGGAAGATCGGCGACGATTCGTAATGCGGGTTCATAAATCATAAATTATTACGAGGAAATTTAATGTTGAAACGGGGTAAAAGGTTACGTAACAAAACCTAGCTTTATCACAATTCATCGAGAAAAAAGTTTCCCTAAAGGTTTTGCCTAGCACATGCGCACTAGCTTTGTCCCTAGTAATTAGTAATTGCGGTGTATCTAGGTCTTACGAGGAATACGAGAGCGGATGGTCATCGTTTCTGGAATAATAAATAAGTGCTTCGAAGAAATCTCGCGAGATTTGAAGGATTGAAAGTGAATCCTGATGATGAAAAATCTTGTTCGAAACTAACTTTGGGAAATCTTGTTGTTTTCTTGCCAAATCGTGTTGCGAATCATGTTCGTGCGAAACATCTTGATCTTTGAAACTTTGCTTCTTTAACTCGTGTTGCGGTTTAAGTTAACTTTGGATACGGTCAAGTTTGCATTTGTATTTGGTATTTGGCAAAAGATGTTTTGCTTACTGGCCTCCTCTGTTAACGCTTTATTCAACTATTTTTGAGAAACGAGAGGAGGAATCGTGCGGAATTTTAAATTCGAATTCCTCTCGAAAACAAAGGTTCATTTTAACAATTTTTTTCATTAATAGTATTAGAATTTGTATGCCTGTAATAAATATTCCATAAATGATTTCCATCCACTTACGCAGTCCTTGTTAGCGGGCGATCTTCTATTCGCACGTATCGCTTTACAAACCGATTTGCACAGTTCGATCAATTCGTTAATATTACTACTAATTATGTACAAATATACATTGGAAGGTTTTAAAGTTATACAACGCGTTCACAGAAACTGATAAGAAAAGCTTTGATTGTAGTTATTGCAGGGTCAAACGCGCGAAACAACCGTGTTTCCTTTTGCGTTACAACGCGCGTGTGTCATCATTTTCCATCGTAGTCCATCCATTTGAGCTTTGCACGAAATACGAAGTCAAAAAGAAATCAATTTTGCATCCCATTTCTTAAGCTTCGATTTGATATTCGACACGAATGGAAAGATGCCGTCACTGTTCAGCTGATTTCCTCATCGAATAATTGCATAATATTGCACGTTTAACCAGCTGAATACGGATGATTAAGCGAGAATTTCTGGGGATTCGAAGCGAAACGAGGAGAGGAGATGAGCGTGTTACCCTGCGCGTACATTTTGCATACGTATCGAAAACGATTGGTTTGGTTTCAAGTTTCGTTCGAAGCTCCCTGAGATCCAATTTCCAAGAATCGATGGGGTAGCGATTTATAAACCGATCATAAAATGTTCGATACATAACGAAACTTCTTCCTTTTCGAATGTAATCGTAATACAACGTTCAGACGTTTCCTACATGAATAATAAATAATTCGGATTAATAAAATTCGATTTCTTTTCTGATCGTATCTCGTGCAGCACGTGTTCGACCAGCGCGTATATGACGGTTATACCTGTCATGCTTGTATTGATATGTTTGAAAATTCGGACGCCGGAAACTTTGGCAGACGTTGGTGGAGATGGGACGTGAAACGGAGCCGGTACAGGTGCTTCTGACGCGTCTATCTCGATTTTCCATTCTGTCGAACGCGTCACCTAAGTACACGATGTTTATCTTTGGAGGAGGAATCCCCCTCCTCCTCCTCCTCCTCCTCCTCCTCCTGCCCTCTTGCAGGCGGGATAGAAAGGCGAACGTGCCGGCTGATTTCCCTTCCCTCTATCGATTTTCGTTTCACCAACGTTCCAGAGACAATACATAAATCTTAATTAGTGGCTGGAACGAATGGCATTGCGCAGGGGGGATGATCGATAGATCGAAGAGAACGAGTTAATAATCTCGTTCCGTCACTTCGAAGTGATCTGGAATTTTTTTCAATCCAAAGACTATTTCGGAAATTGAGCGAATAATATCGAAGATTTGAGCAGTGCACTTGTTTTTTTGTAGAACACAAGTATTTACGAAACTCGTACAAGTGATCAAATTGTTACGAATATTTGAGAATTATGATTTATTCAAAGTTGAGAATTGAATCTTGTAAATAATAATTTTCTAAGCGATGATATTAAGAAAAGTGTGCATATTATACTTTTCACAATTATTCTTCTGAATAAAAAAAAAAAAAAAAGAAAAATATTAAGATTAGACTGCCTTATCGACGATATTAAGTGTGGATAAGAGAAATTGACAATAAACGATTTCTTAAGGGATTCGGGTCAGAATAGGACCAGGGGGAGGGGAGCGCACCGCTCGAAGGAAGCCTCGGAAATGGCATCGTGGATTCGATCATGGACACGTTCGACAGACTCGATTCCTTTTCCCCCCTTTTCGCGTGAATCAATTTTCCAGAATTCGAAAAACACGTTCCCGACGATATCGTGATGCGCAACCATTTTGCCTCCACGGATTTATAAAACTCGGGGTAAAATTGCGCCCGAGACTCGAGGACGAGACTTTCGTCTCGTTTCGTTGGGAAAAACTTGTTCCTCGGTCTCCTCGTTTCAGAAGGGCGAAAAACGGAGCGACGAATCTCGAATCGCGAAACGATTACGGGGGGGGTGGATCCGGTGCTTCAACCGGATAAATCGTACATAGTACAAAGGCGTTGGGGATTAGACTGCGCGACGCGCAGGTGTACAGTGACGCGTAACAGTATGCCAGCGGAACTGGTGCTCTCCCGTTCCTCCGCTTCTTGAGCCGAAAAAATTTCTCTATACCTTACGAGCTACGATAATACTGCCACGGTATAATTCAATATCCAACAAGGTATATATATATATATATACGTAATTTTATATATACTATATATATATCATTTGCTCGTCAAACACGCCTTCGATCGATTTTACGCTTTAACCCGATGTTTATCGCTGCTTTTATTCTTAAACTCTCGTGTTCTTTATCCGTGTTATTTATACGAAGCCAGAGTAGCTGGAAATGGCAGGGAAACGCAAATTTCTCGACGCGTTCGACGCACTTAACAACACATCGCGCTTTAAAACACACACCGTGACTTCGTTTTTCTTCTTCATTTTTAATCCTCCGATATATCTATACTTATCGTTAGCTTAAATATTTATTTGGTAATTCAGCTCTAACATCGATGCACATCGCCCCCCCCCCGGTATCGATATCGAACGAAATGATCTCGCGGCGAGGAAGGTGGACGATGATAAAGTGCCTGTGAGAGAATATTAACGATGATCTTTCGATAAAAGGACAAGTAAAAAGTGCATGGAGGATGTAATTCTATTCTTCATAAAAAGCTTCGATTCGGCTCAATTTCGCACACGATCGATCCACCGCGTCGCGTTTAATCTTTCTCTTCTGTTTTTTTTTTTTAATTTCGCTATTTTTGTTTTATTTATTACAATCAGGAGAAAACTCGATCTCGTTCCCGTATTGTCCATCTGTAAAAGGCTCGAGGGGCACGAAAAGATATATATATATATACATATATACCTTGAGCCGAACAAATGTTGAGCTATTCGATTGTCCAATTGCCTCGTTGCTGTTCCTCCTTGTTCGAGATAAAACGTGACTCGATAAAACGAAATTGAGATACGCCTAGAAGCTGACAAGTTTATGAAAGGCTTTGCGAAATTCCGGATTGAACACAGTGTAAATCACGGGATTTACGAAGCTGTTCATGTACCCTAGCCAAGAGGTCACTATGAATGCGGTGACGCCTGGTTGACAGTCGGCAGTCAGCTTCGTGCAAATAGCGTCCATGATGTTGCACGTGAAGAACGGCAGCCAACAGATCAGAAACACACCTGTAAACGTGAAACAAATTTCTTCTGTATACGAACAAACAAAAAAGAAAAGAAATCAAAGATGACAATCTATCTATACGCGACATTCTTACACAGTTTGATAACATCCCGAAATATGTCGATCTTTCTCAACTGAAAGGAAAAGAAATCATGAAAATATATAAAGAAATCACACTGATAGATAAACTACATAATAAACTCGTTTTCCCGCCAAAATTCCCCCAAAATCGGACGTACCAAGAACAATGGCCAACGTTTTCGTGGCCTTGCGCTCCTTCTTCGCCGAGCTTTTCTCCCGTTTCTTCTTGCTCGCCTTGTTCGCCTTGTATATGGTGAAACGGGATCCTGAACCGGCATTCTTCTTGTCCTTCTTGCAGGTGGACGAGGCGGACATGACGCTCGGCGTACGCGCGAGCGGGAGGGGGAGAAGGGAGACGGTGCTCTTCAACCTCTTCAATTCCTGCTTGTTCGTTTCGCCGCCGTTCCTCTTCGAGGATTGGCCGGCCGCGGCCGCGCCCTTGGCGGGCGGCGAGGACGAGGTGGAGGACGACGGGGCGGACGCGATCCGCGGGTTCGGGCTCGGGCTCGAATTCGTTTCCACCACGGGCTCGTGTATCACCGCTGTGCTCGCCGCACCGTCGTATCCCGAATCCTTTCTGCCGTTCTGCCGTTCCCCGCCCAGCTGAGCTTGAGCCACTGCGCTGAAACGACAACTGCAATTCGAGTATCAGTGGCGCCGACGTCCACGATATTTACACTGCACCTGGAGGGTATATCTCGTAAGTTATACGGCAAATGTGTGAGGAGAATTGCCTCGCTTCGGTATTATTCGATAGTAATAATAAGATGTATTGGGTTGGCAACTAAGTAATTGCGGATTTCAGTTGAAGTCGGTGACGATCTAATCAAAGCAATAATCGATTTGGATCGTCACAGTATAACTCGTGAGATTGCAGAGAAGCTTCACGTATCACATACATGTATTGAAAACCATTTAAAACAACTTGGCTATGTTCAAAAATGTTCGATACATGGGTTCCTCACGAACTGAAAGAAAAGCATTTAACGCAACGCATTAACAGCTGCGATTTGCTAAAGAAACGTAATGAAAATCCATTTTTAAAACGACTGGCGATGAAAAATGGGTTGTTTACAACAATATCAAGCGGAAAAGATCGTGGAGCAGGTCACGTGAACCAGCTCGAACAACATCAAAAGCTATTCATTGAAAGAAGGTTTTGTTATCAGTTTGGTGGGATTACAAAGGAATTGTCTATTTTGAATTCTTACCATCCAACCGAACGATCTGTTGTCTACATTGAACAACTAACGAAATTAAACAATGCAGTTGAAGAAAAGCGGCCCGAATTGACAAATCGAAAAGATGTTGTATTCCATCATGCAATGCAAGGCCACACACATCTTTGGTCACTCGGCAAAAATTATTGGAGCTTGGTTGGGATGTTTTGCCACATCCACCATATAGTCCTGACCTAGCACCATCTGATTACTTTTTGTTTCGATCTTTACAAAACTCCTTGAATGGTAAAAATTTCAATAATGATGATGATATCAAATCGTACCTGATTCAGTTTTTTGCTAATAAAAACCACAAGTTTTATGAACGTGGGATTATGATGCTGCCTGAAAGATGGCAAAAGGTCATTGATCAAAATAGGCAACACATTACAGAATAAAGTTATTTAGTTCTATGAAAAAATTGTCTTTGATTTTCTAAAAAAAATCCGCAATTACTTAGTTGCCAACCCAATATATTTTGTTGACGATTAATATTTGGATTACGGGGATGCGTTTACGCGATTGGTTCAATTGGAAGGGGAGATGGGGAGCGAGATAGAGGGAATAATGGTATATTTTAATATTATTATATTTTTCTTGCCATCTTCTGCGGAGGAATAGGTAGAATTCTCTGCCGCACAATGAAACTTGCCTCGAGGGAAGCAAGTTTGCCTCCGTTACTTGCATCGTGACTAGTAATGGAGATTGTTTGGCGTACTCGAATTTAGTATTTCGAATTTCTGTTTTGTGTACGATCGTGAGACAGAGAGAGAGCTCGTTCGGTGTATTCGGATCGATCGAGATCCGAGTATAAATTGGATAACGAAAATTGAAACGGAAACTTGTAGTGAAATCGAAATTTAATATTGGTTTGACCGCTCGAGTGGGTAAGAACTACGAGTGTAAAGCATAGTTGAGTTGTGTAGCGAGAGTTGTTTCTATCCGGTTCTATCACCTGCCCCGCAGCTACCGCGTCTCATCGTGTACACTACTCGTAGGTAGGAGAAGGTTGGCGAGAAATTACTTCTCGTCGTAACGAAACGACACACGTTTCGTTCGAAACCGATCGAACAATGAGCTACCGCCGCGTGCATTAACGTACCGTCCATTGGCCGTGTACGGCCAACAACAAACCCGTCCGTGTAATTAAACTTGCTTGCACCGCCGATGGAACCGCTCTCGGCGATTAGTCTCAAAGACATCTCGCTGCGTGGACCACCACCGTTCCCACGCGCCATACGTATCGATCGTGCGATTAGCCGGCATGTATGGCAGGTATTATCATCGCGTTACATTGGGTTATCATTGCCCATCTCTGCGTAACGCTACTCTTTTCGTGTCGAAATTTATTCCTAACATTTGATTTGACATTTTGTGGAATATATTTTAACCGTGGAATTATTAACAAATAAATCTAACATTTACTTTCATTCAAAATTTTCAATTCGTCAAAGTATCTACATACGTTATTGTACATACAAATGGATGAACGTTTCGATTAATCAGTTAATTTGTACACTCTGACAAAATTGAAATGTAAGAATTAATGAAAAATAGCGTAGGCACGTTATATCTCGGCCAACCAAAGAAATCGAATCATTTCCAATCCCTTCTTCGTTATCCCTTGCATTGTGTACAGGGAACGTGAATATACTATAAGCTTTTTCCTTTTTAATCACTTATCGTTTTGTTATCGTTAAGCTATCGATCGAGGCGACGTGTCTTCCGCGTTCAATCAATACTTGGTTACTACTCCAACTTGCTGGACCAGTGGACGTTCCACAAACAAACGAATCGATTTCACAGTGGACCGAGTTTATCGGTGTTTTCTTCCTATTTTTATCGAATGTGTCGGCGCAGTAATTCTTTACGCCAATGAATTATCGACTCCGCGGCCAATATATATATATATATATATATATATATATATATATATATATATATATTTAAAAGGAAAAAAAAGTTCAACCCTTCCTTTCGTCCAATTTTACGCAGGCAAATATATGATTCCAATTTTCCATCCTCTCGTTTCGTAAGTTTAACGTCCTCCTCTCCTGAGATCTCCCTATCTCGTTCAATGGAAGATAAAAGGGGCAATTAGTCGGTGACCCGAGGAATTTTGAAAGGAAGACGGCGTTTCGACATAAAACACCGGCAAATAAGAACCGATGCTATCTTAATTCGCAGATCTAACCAATTAAGATGGAACTTTAGATCGACTCAACTCCGCCGCTCCTTCCAAACTCCTAACCGAAAATTCATTTCCTCCTGATGAACAGGAAAATAGTATTCCCCCCTTCTCCCCCCTTCTCCCCTTTCTACCCCAATGTTACGCCTCCCGTTTTCAATGCTAATTGATTCCATCCACCCCTTTGTCCTTCTCCATTATTGTTTTTTCTTTCTTTCTTTCTTTCTTTCTTTTTTTCGCTCTCGTTAATTTTCCCGGCAAAGTTTCAACGCCTCCGCGTCTCGCCAATTCCCTTCATTCGTCCAGAAAAACGGATCCACATCGGCCCGTCCTTTTTACCAACCTCTGCCAAGAACATTTTTAACTTCGTTCTAACCCTTGTTATACGTTTTTGCTTGGACTTATCACGCGGTGAAATTCATTAATTAGAAATTCTCGGGTGAGGAAGAGGAAATTAGGTACGAGGGATTTGTATAAAAAGAGAAAGGGAGGGAGAGAGAGGGAGAAGGAATGGAGAGATAAATAGACTGCTGGATTTTCAGGCAAATATATATTTGTCGCATTATATCTTTTTTATATAAATATAGGATGTGCAGCTACAAGTGTCCAAAAATTATATAATCTAGAAAATCCGCTCGATATAATTAAACGAAGATTCAATTTACTTTAAGCAAAGAATTTTCCCGAAGTCATTATTAAAATCATTCCAAGCGATATTTATCCAAAAATAAATTTATACAGCTTGATCTCCTTTGATTAAATTTCCTATCAAAATTAGGAAAACTTCGAAGCGCTGTAACTTCGAAGATACTAACTTCCGGTTAACTAGTGAACGATCGTTAAAAGCTTGGAATCTTACCCTTTAAAACGTTCTTTTATTCATCTCGATACAACTTCCCGTTCCCGAGATATCGTCGCGTAATGAAAAACTAATTTTCAACTATTTATTTCAAACCCCGACTATTAATCTTATTAAAATTCGGAAAACTTTAAACCGCTGTAACTCCGAAGATACTTACTTCCGGTCAACGAGTGAACGATCGTTAGAAGCGTGAAATCTTACCCTTTGAATCGTTTTTTCACTCATCTCGATACGACTTCCCGTTCCCGAGATATCGTAGTGCAAAGAAAAACCTAATTTTTAAATCGTTTACTATCTTCCTTCTTATCGTTTACTCGGATCTCTTACTCGCGCCTTCTCTCGCTGACTTATCTCGAGACTCCAGACGCGATACACTGGAAACAGTGTACATTTCCAAGAGAAAATATAGAACTCTAGCCATTCGTAATCTTCCCACCATCTTAAATACCGCGAAAACTTTAATTCTTCGGTATCGAGATAATGAATGAAAATGGCGTCAAAATTTTCGATTCTACTTGTGAAATTGTCTTCTTTTCTGTGATCTACATGTTGTGACACAAAGATACAATTTGTTTCAACGATATCGATCGAATCTATACATATCCACGTGAGAATCCACAGTCCAAAGATTTGAAATTTGATTTGAATTCTTACGCTGCTTCCTCGACGACGGTGGCCAGAAAGAACTCGGTGCTCTTGTCGTTGGAGATGACCACAACAGGATCAAGGGGCGTCTCGTCCTCGTCCTCGTTGCTGCCGGAAGCGGTGTTGGTCGGCTCTTCCATGCCGGGAGCCACGAGAGCCGCCGCCCCCAGCGCCGTCTCCGCAAACCTTGCCACAGAATACCCACTACGTGATCTTAGTCAAAAGCCTCTAAAAAAAAGCTTCTACACTTAGCATGCTTTTAGTATTTCCTCGGCGGCGCGCTAATCCGGCAAAAGGGGGAAAAGTTAATCTATCATGCACAAAGCGAGAGGCATGGCGGGCCACGCTTGCGCCTAGGCTCGCGCCACTTTCGTTCCACGAACTTTGCCACGAACAAAGAACCCCCGGCCTTTTACTTCGTTCAATGTATCCTTCGCGATTCTCGAAAGTGATCCTCGGCTACCCTCGTTGAAATGAAAGTAATTCTTCTGCGAGAAGAGGAGAGGGGGAGGAGAAAAAGAGCGAGAGAAAAAAAGGTAGGAGCTGTTCTCGAGGAACATTTGATATTTCAATTGGCTCGCTTTCTATCGATGGAATGGAGGCCAATTATGTCGAAAAAAGAGCGATTTTTAGACTTAGTTTCGAATAGGATATTTTTATCGTTTCTTTTTTATCATCTCGGTGGTAATAATAGGGGGTTAATTTTTTTTTTTAGATTTATCGCTATCTTTTCGAGATTATTTGCGCGTGAATAATTTGATGAACGAGTGATCGTATATTCCGTATAATTCTAACCTTTGACATTTCGAACGAAACGTCCAGTTTCGATCGATTAATAATAATTCGAAGAGTTAATATAATAATTATCGAAAAAGGGGGACGTTTCGAGGAAGGGAGAAAGTTTTTTCGTTCACGTGTTTCGATTTATTAGTTTCTTGAAAATTGAGATCATTGAGAAATGTCTTTTTAATTATCGGTATTAGTCGAAGGGTAGGGTGGGGTAATTTTGTGCGTGAATAATATGGACATTGGAAACCGGTCTATTCCGGAATAATCGGATTATCGGGGATCCGATTACGTTACAGGTTGGCAATCGGCAAATGACTTAGTATTCAGAGTTCAATCTAAACGATAGCTCCTCAAACTTTGCGTCATTTACTCGGTCATTTCACTTTCGCTTCTGGTGATGATCGATTACGACTTCGATGATATCTCTCGAAAGTGATTTCTGAAATTTTGCCAGATAAAAAGAATTGAAAAAAAAAAAACTCTCCTTTAATATCCTCCAATTAATCTTACAAATAGAAATCGGGATCGACGTTTGTTTTAACAACAATCTGAAATAGAGATAAATCGATGTGATTGAATGTGCGTAGATTGCAGTATCAGCGTCATACAAGTTATCTCGGGTCAGGTCAGGTCAGGTCAGGAAGATTCTACGTATAGGGATGAATTTGATACAGAAACGATAAAATTCTTTCGTTCTGAATTTCGAGATAATTATTTTAAAACGTTTTCGTGTAAAGTGCGCGTTTACAACTTCCAATTAATTTCAAATTCAATTTTCTCAGAGGAAAGGGAAAATAAAAAAGGAAAAACAAGAAAAACGAACCGTAAAAAATTCTTATTCCCCGCGTTTCGAAGGGACGACCAGATAATATCAATACAGATGCAGATTCCACGTGTATGTAATAAGGGAAGCGTGGAAGAGGCTTGGATTTCACGGAAATTTTGGGCCGAGATTACGTTAAATACATGGGACCCAAGGGAAAAGACGAGCCGTGCAGCCAAAATGTGACCGTTCCCATAAACATCTAAGTCTAATTTATCGATAATGCCCGTAACACGTAACCGTAGGAAGTGACCTATAAATAATAATCAGGGCGAGCGAAAGGGCACAGTTAATACTATACAAATTACCCGTGCACCCGCGCGCGTAATTGCATTTCTAGCCGTACACGCGCACTCACGCACTCACGCAAGCACTCACACATCCCTACATCTTCGCCACGTACAACGCTCCAATCTCTCTCTCTTTTCCAATCCAATCGATTCGAAACAATCCACTTCAAAATCCTTTTCATACCAACGTTCCGCGAGCAATCGACGTCTAGCATTCATAATAATGATAATAACAATAATAATAATAATAATAATAATAATAATAATAATATCCTCAAAGAAGCGTGAAGAAGTGTAAAAGATGGAAAGAGTGAGGAGGAGTGCGGAGGTCGAATAGTCATCGTTCGCCGCCTCGAGATGAAATCTCACCTTCCGAGAGTATATCTGTATATCTCTCTCTTTCTTCTTATTCTTCCGTGGAATAAGGAAGGAGAGAAGAAAAAGAAGAAGAAAAAGAAGTTGACAGCAGCGGTATTAAATCATCTTGAAACCGACAAACAACAAGACTGGGCGCCTTTCAATCCGGGGACGACAAATCGGTTCTTCCCTCTGCACGCTTCATTCTCATTTCTCATCGATGAACGGATGCGCGACACTCGAAGAAGGGGAGAGGGCGGGGCACAAAAGCCGGCAATTAAAGAAAAGTTGTTGGCCATTCAAGACAAGTAGTCACCGACACAAACGGAAACGAAGATATTATATAGGGGAGAGATGCTTGAATATCTTCTCACGTTCTCTCCTTTCTCCCTCCCTCCATCCTCCTTCTTATTTTTCTATATATATTCTTTTCTCTTCCCTCTTCTCTCTCTTTCAGCGGCATTCCTGGCGGAAGAGAAGAGGAGAGGGGGAAGTAGAAGGGGAGGCGTCAATCTCTTTGCGAAATCGTCTCGTTGGAATGCAAGAGGAGAGCGCGAGAAAATTGAAAAAAATGACTCGATGGAGGAGCACGCGACACATTCGGAATGAAGGGCGGCATTCGTCTTTGTCCGCGAATCCCCCCCTCCCCTGAACAGATCGCTTCCCTCTTTCCAATGAATTTATATTCATCCTATGTTTAAACAGCCAGCTCTCCTCTTTGATCTGCGAGAAGCGAGAAATCGCGCGGAGTGATTGAATATCGATTCACCTGGCTCACGAGAAACTGGTGGTTGATCAGAGAAACTGAGCTGTGTACATCTATCGAGATGTAGATGTTTTGTCGTCCTCGAGCATAATAAAGAGATACGGGGATTCGATCGATGTTATCCTGCCCAACCCTCTCGGAAGGCTTTCGAAGGGCAGAATTTCTTTCTGTACGTGAACGAGACGTTCAATTGGAAACAACGGCCTTTGTCGATTTTCTTAAAAGGAGAATAGACGTACGAATTTTACTTCTTTACGTAATTCATTTTAATTATACTTAAGATTTTTGTTCGATAAATTTGAGTTTTCTGTAATAATATTAATAATAATGATATTTGTTGTTCAAATTCTTTGCGATCTTAATCTGAGAATCGATTGAAATGAATGGACAAAGGTCGTGTTCGTTCATTATGAAAATTTCGATTGATAAGGGAGTTCATTTTAATTGTCCTTAAGATCCTTGTTCGATAAATTTGAATTTTCTGTAATAATATTAATAATAATAATAATATTTGTTGTTCAAATTCTTTGCGATCTTAATCTGAGAATCGATTGAAATGAATGGACAAAGGTCGTGTTCGTTCATTATGAAAGTTTCGATTGATAAGGGAGTGTTTGCGTAGTGGAAGTATGAATTATATTACAGAATCACGCTACTAACAACCACGATGCTTAACTCCATGCAACATGCAACGGAATGACACGTGCAAGTGATGAATACAAACATGCCGTTCCCCCCTGCATTTATATCAACCAAGTATCAGCTTTGATTCCTCGATTCTCTTCCAACGAATTCAAAAAATTTTAACACATTAATTACTTTTTATCTCTATTGTTGTACATTAATCGTGAAAATTCATTTCTTATCATAGAATAGCTATGCTTTTTTTTTTTTCTAGATAATTTCTAATCTACGTTCACTTCCTTCTTTGACCTTGGCGTCGATTCGAATGAAATTCTTAATAAATTGTTGGTAATCTGTTCTTAAAGAATCTTAACATATAATACGTGTATAAAATATAAGCTCACCTGCGAGTGTGCGCTATGTTCTCTATTATGCTGCCCGGCTTAATGTCGCCCAAATTAGGCTTCCTATTGGCCCTCGCTTTCCTCGCTCTGTTTCGCAGCGCCTGGAAATGGCAAATTGTGAAATGATCGTCTCGAGACAAATCGGGAAAAATCGGTGACGAAATAAATCTTTTCGCGTGACGTACCCGTAACATATGTATCACCGCTGTATTGACAAAAATATCGACATTTGTCGAGATATTTTTTTTTCTTTTTATTCTATTTTCTAGAATGCATAGTATAATTTTTTTTTTTTAAATTTTTCGATCAATTCTAATTTTTCTAAGCGAATAATGATTGTCTCTTACGGAGAGACAATATGATATATTATTAATCGGATATTATTGTCGAGGAAGATGTCTTATTTATGGAAAACAGATCAAAGCAATATCGGATAATCGAATCGAGCTTTTGAATTTCGAGCCTAATAAATTTATACATCTTTATAAAGATATAAAATCCGGGTAATTTCATATCTTTTCAATCTGTGCGCGCAAACGGACGCAACGATTGTTAATACCCTCCCTATTTGAACTCCGTTTCGCGTAATTATTATAGCGATATTTCGCGTCATCGGAAATTAATATCATAACGAATGAAAGCAACCATGCAAACAAAATTGTTTATGTATTCCGGCCAATGTAGAATAGCGAAGCAGCCGTATTTATGATTAACCGCAACGTAATCGCAAAAGCCAGCATATCTGCCGAACACTTTGCTCCATATGGCGTTAAAATTATATCTACGTAATTCGGCCGAATTTTACTTGCTACGATGAAATTATAAGTCACGGTTAATCGAGCAAATAAACCGATCAATATCTCCATTTATTTATCCCCCTTCATAAATCCCATTCACTTATTTCTCAATCAACCGTTTCTCGTATTTACTTATTTTTCCGATTCATTTACATCACTCGATGATTCGTTTCTTCTCTTTTCTCGATATCCCCTTTCCACCACACACGACTTAAGAAAAATTGTATTCTTAATCGTTTTAATTTTTAAATGTAAACCCTATAAAAAGAAAATTATTAAAGTTATTAACATTATCAATGATTCTTCTCTTTTCTCGATATTCCTTTTCCTCCACGCACGACTTAAGAAAAATTGAACGAAAAATTTATTTTTAACCGTTTTAATTTTTAAATGTAAACTCTATAAAAAGAAAGTTATTAAAGTTATTAACACTCAGTATCGAAGATTTATTTCTTTTTTCGATATCCTCTTTCCTCCACACACGACTTAAGAAAAATTGTACGAAGAATATTCTTAACCATTATTTATCATTATTATTCTTTCTTAACCGTTAATTTTTAAATGTAAACCCTATAAAAAGAAAGTTATTAAAGTTATTAACACTCAGAATCGAAGATTCGTTTCTTTTCTTAATATCTCCCTTCCTCCATGCATGACTTGAGAAAAATTTATTATTAACCATTAATTTTTAAACGTAGACGCTATAAAAAAAAGTCATTAAAAAATTGAAAACGGATTGAGAATCGCTGCTCAATTCCAAAGGAACAAATTCTTTTTCTCTTTCTCTCTCTCTCTCCGCATTCGAAACGAGCGAGAAGGAAGGTTCTTACCTTGAATATGTTGTAATAGAGAAACACCATGATGATGCAAGGTATGTAGAAGCTGGATAGGCTCGAGTATATGATAAAGTCTGTATTGTAGAAGAGGCATTGGTCCGGTGTCCGGTCGGGGGTGTTATTCAAGCCGAGAACAATCGGGCTGCCGATCGCGGCAGATATCGCCCAGACCAACAGTATCGTCAACCACACTCTTCTATTGTTCTTGTGCTTGGCGTATTTTATCGGCTGGGTCACTGCTATGTATCTGCAATTCAAATTCATCCCGCGTATCGTACACTGTCCCCTCCCTCCTCCCTCTCGCTTGATGGGCATTACGTTACCGCAAATCGACGATGGATCCACTAACACCTTGCTAACTCCCTCCCCCTCCCTCTTTCCCCGGCGAACGGCTCGTTCAATTTATTATTTTCTACTAGCTACCGACCGACGAGAATTTTATAATGGTAATTCCGTTTTCCCCTCTTCGAGAAGAGAGGTATTTCTTTTTGGAAAACTTTCAATTTTGTAATAATGGAGGACAAGGATCGAAAGTTGTCGCGATACTATAATATTTTTAAATGATCGAAGTGAATGAAGGAACAATCGTGAACGAATATAGAAATTGAGATATTGGAAAAATTTTGTATTACTACGGTTTTGTTCGAGTTATATATCCGGAAAAGAATGGAAGTTGAACTCGATCGAGATAATCGGTAATATTAACTTTTAGTTACTAATAAAATTGTATCTTCAAATAATTCTCTCAAGTTAATTTCACGGGAGAGAAGAAAATTCCGATTTTATTCCGATCGATCAAGATTGTCTAATTCCCTCTCTTCTTCTTAATTGCTAACGCCATCTCGCGACGAGACGAAATTAATCACATCGAATCGGGAAGCGGAAAGAAAATCATGATTAATTAAGTTAAATTACTGGTGCTTGTTCTTGAGGATTTCTGGAAGACGGATGACAAGGGACGGATTTAGATTCTCCAACTTTAAGGGAGAGATCTCGCGGCAGAGATCTTTAATAAAGTGCACCCATTTTTCCGCATCGCGACACGAATATTTTAACATGCAAATGCGAAAAACTCGGTATTAATCATTCGACTGTATCATTTCGCCGAATGAATGAATTCCTCCCTTCTTACGACTCGATGTGTCCAATGTTATTTTCAATCTGTATCGATAGGAATTTATGAGATGGTTTTTGATACACAGTTCCAAAGGGACTACGAAAAAAAAAAGAAGAAGAAGAACAAGAAGAAGAAGAGAAAAAGAAGAAAAAAATCTAATTCTCGTCTGGCAACTTTGATATCGAATAAATTCTATGAATTGCTCGTAAGTTGGTCTATCGGATTTTATTCCGACCACGTTTCGTTTCGCAAAAACAAACGATAGGTTTCGTAAATTTGAAAGAATGACGAAAAGAAAAGGAAAAAGAAAAAATTACGAAACCGATCGACCTCCCTTTCGACGATAGTTATTTCGAAACCTTGACGAAACTTGATTTACAGAAATAGCAGACATCCCTTTCAACTCTAGATCGTTTCACAGAACAAACTCTCGTCCTTTTCTCTCCGGAGTTTCGTCCGAATTATTCGTGTCACGTAAACCGGTTAAATCAAGCTCCATCCTTTTTCAAGATTTTCGCTGCTTTCTCGACAATCCCGGCTACATAATTTTCCCGCAATCGTGCAAAACAAATGCAATACGGGCGGCAGTTGTATTTTTATTTCGTGGAAAGAGCTTCGAATTTACGTTTATTACGTCCCCTCCTCTGTCCATCACTTTCGACCATCGACGTCGTAGGAAACGTTCGTAAATCGGTTCGACCCACGAATCTTTTGCGTGTCTCTTTTGGCTCCTCCTTTTGGTTGCACGGTATATCAGGGCAAGGTATTTATGGGAAGGTAGGATTGACAAAACGATCGTGAATGGATTTCGAAGAAAGGGATCAGCCTCTCTTCCCTTTTCTTCTTTTTTCTTCTTTTTTTTTTCTTTTTTTTTTTTTTTGAAAATGGGACGCTCACCTGTCTATCGAGATTGCTACGAGATTGAAGATGGAACTGGTGCTGCACGTGACGTCCATTGCGATGTAAAAGTCACAGACAAAGCCGGGCAAGCTCCACGACCCGTTTACCTGAAAAATGAATGAACCAACTGTGAAGATTAAAACTCACCACCAATCGTGCCAATTCGGATTAGCCTCCCTTGTTCTACGGATTCGGGGATGGATCCAACCGTTTCTCAACGAATTATCGATCGTACGATTCATCGAGCTCTCCGTCCATGCGAATAAACAGGCGGGTAAACGGCATAACTATTATCAAAGGAGTCGATTCAAATTGTAAATCTTTAAGAAAAGGAAAAAGAATTATTTATTCGATATATAACCGATTTATATTATTTGTTTTGAAATTGGATTTTTCCAAAAAAAAAAAATTAATTAATTAAAATTTCGAATTAAGTTATTTTAAGTTAGTTAAATGACAACTTCATTTAAAATGCTATATGTATAGCATTTATTTTATATAATAATTCTCTCCTCTGAATCATGAGGAGTGGCTTTTCTACTCGTCCGGCTATAACGCTATTTATACTACTTATCCGCTTCTCGCGCATGTTCGTCTGATCCTGATTGACCCATGCTACTCCTCTCACTCTGATTACATTACTCGATTAACCATGATTTACTCGTGCCTCATCGCTTGCTCCACCATCCTCGAGAATATACCATTCCACCGAATCGAATCTACAATTCCTCCACGGATTCTCAAAAAATAAAAAAAAAACACCTATTGGAAATGAGAAGATAAAATTGTTTTCGCTTCGAGTGCACGATCGAACAATCATCTCTGAACAATATACCGAAAAAAAAAAAAAAAGGGAGGGAAAAAAGATCGGTAATTTTTTTTTCAAACAAACGATATTCCTCGTTTCTGTCTTTATGCTTCCGCAAGCGTCATCCGTCTTTTTATTTTCGAAATCACATCCGTGCTCGCGATAGCTCTCCTTCCGTGCGTATCTATAACAAAGCCTGTTCCGTGATTTATTTGGAACAGCCGTGCCTCGAGTACGAAATCGGGCGCGGCCGAAAACGCGCCTATCACCACCGCCGGCTATGCGTACACGCTGTCTCCATTTTCTGTTAAACCGGCGGATTTCACAGCGTTGAATTTCCTACCCGTGTTATTATTCACCGCGTGGATATGCACGAAGGGAAGGGATCCACCATTTCTCGTTTCGGTTAAATTATTCGATGCTTTCGCCAATGCTTTCGCTATTCTTCCTCGATGCTCCCTTTTCTCCTTTCTTCTCAATATAATTCCACGTTCTCTCCTTTCCTCCTCATAATTTCGAACGATTCGGACGCAAAGATTCGAAAGAAGCTTCTCGAAGATGAAAATTTAATTTTCACGCCCGCGTGTAGGAAGGAAGGAAATTAACCTGCCGGATTTTCAATCTCTTTATCGATCGACACGAACGATAAATTCTTCGGAGAGAGAGAGAAAGAGGGAGAGAGAGGGAGAGGGATTTGAGAAAATGGCATTAAGTTGCGTATCTCGTAGTCCGGACATCATATTGATCGAACTGCTATATTTTACGTATAAGCAGAGCAGAAACACGACCAGACTATCGATATTTTGTGACACTGTTACATCACTGAAATATATAACCGAGCATTCTTGCTTTCTCAAATAGTTTTGATTTACTAACTTTACTTTCAGAGGGGCGTTATTCTTCTCTTTTTTCCTTTTTTCTATTCTTTTTTTTTTTAATATCGTATTTCGGTGTTTTTGCAATACTTTTCGAGCGTTTTGGATTATTTATTTTTTTTTTTTCGACAAAAATCGGAGAGATATATATACACGTATGACGTTAAACGTAGACATTTATAACGCGGCTAACGATTAATTATTCTTTATCAGAGCTACTCATTCATCCATATCAATTAAACAAGGAAATTTGTACGAAAAAAAATATGATAAAAAAAAAAAAACAGAGAAAAATCATTGTCTGGATACAGCTTTTACACATAAAATATACCGAAATTCGCCATGTAAATTTTTTGAAATAATCGTAACGTTTTGAACATTTTGACGCATCGATTTGCACAATGTTACGTCTCTAACAATCGAACGATTGTTATTGCATTGTTTTGTATCAGTTGCGCAAACGAGTTTTATCCAATTATAACGTGTAACTCGTACGTTTCAAACGAAAATATATTTCTTTCCCCAAAGAGGAAGTCTCTAGGCAAAGGAAAACTCAACAAACCGCGTTTGTTAATCGTTAATTCTGATCAAAAACATTTTTTTACACTTTTGTTTCGCATATTGCCACCTTTATATATATTCGTTTACCCGCTTTTCAACTGCGCCCGCATTGAAATAGAAATTTTAAATCGCTTTTTAAAGAAGAGAGATCGAAGTTGTGAAAGAATACGAGGTGTTAAACGAGTAGAATAAATCTTTATAGCAAGTCTTTATGCTTTTACTTAACTCTTTTAATTAATTTCACGAACGAGCATCACTTTTTTAAAAGTAACGCGGAGATGAACAAAAGAAAAAAGTGTCGTTTTACAGTTTGAAAAAAAGTAATATATATTATCCTTCAGAAACAGATGTCGTTAAATTTTCTCTCGTACGAAGAACGAAATTTCATTGCAATTTCACAAATTGATTTCGTGGTCGCATTTCTGAAACATTCGCTCGATTATTTCAACCGCGAGTCTCCAAGCCGATTCGTTCGCGTTTTCAGAGTCGAGCACCGATTTGGTTGATGAGCAAATTGATCACGTAGACGACACGTCGTTAATTGGGGGGGGGAGGGGGGCACAATCGCAAATCCCTGTGGCGTGGCCTGTATACACAGGAGTAAACAACGGTTGTAATCTTTGCGCTAAGTTGAGCCCCGGCCAAAACGCCAATAAACTATTTAGGACGAAGTAATTTAAGAGAGACGTGAGCAACTCGGAACAGCTGCTCTGTAACCAACACTTGTTATCCGATCCGCATTGTTCCACTTCCGTTATCCTTATTACTTATGAAACAAAGCATGCAAAATTCCATCCGACGTTGTTTCACTCCGTAATCTGACAAAGCCTCGTTTTAAAAGCCTGCAAATACAGATTATTATCGCATTCCCTAATTTTCTTTGATGAATAATTACACGCTTAACCCGCTTAATCAACCCCAACAGAGAGGCACAACGACTTTAGCGGGGAATTTTAGAAATTGACCGTGAACCAATTATAAAACGGCTCATCGTATAATATCATATAATTTTTCTTCAAAATTCTCCTATTATATCTCGAATCGAATTTCCAATCATTTTATCCAAATTTCCAACGACTTATTTATTTCGTGATATCGATACAATTTTTTCTTTGCAATCTTCCAATCTTTATTTTACCAATTTACCATACACTTGAGCTGTATTATGGCTGTTCTCAGCTAGCCCACACGTTTACAGCACGGTATTAATAACAACCGGGAAGATAAAGTAGAGGAGCGACGAAAGATTATGCTCGCTCAGTTTCTAGCCGCGGAGAAGGTGCGTTTTATATCTTCCAGCCGTCCAGCTTTACATTTTAACCGTATACCATCGCATTCGAAGCCCTTCCTCTC
Organism: Apis mellifera; assembly: GCF_003254395.2. Lineage (NCBI taxonomy): Eukaryota > Metazoa > Arthropoda > Insecta > Hymenoptera > Apidae > Apis > Apis mellifera. The sequence continues at coordinate 10,199,266 of NC_037646.1, forward strand.
TCCCTGCCACGGGGCTAAATGAGCCATAACTCCTCGTTGCGCGTTGCTCGGTAACGCAACTCTCTCTCCCTTGTCGAGTCGCGTCGACGCGCTTTCTAAATAGACGACAACAATGTCGGGCAATTAATCATATTCGAATACGTCGAATAAATAATAATCCAACTGCTTGATCGTCTTAACACGCCGATTAATGCGCCGTGTTTCCAACCAAATTTCCTTCAAGCGCGTTTCTTTTAAAGATATTTTGATAATGCGAGTCGCAAGAATAATCTGCATCATTTGTGTTAAGATCCTCGCTTGATTTACAGTAACAGTTTAAAGGTTTGTTGAACAATGAGTGGCAGAACTGTTGAAATTTTTATCCTAATTCGTTCTAATCTCGAAAATGGAGAAATGGAAGAGTTAATAAGTCATATAGGGACAACAACTTTTTGTTATTATCCTCTCATCTTCGTACAGAATGCTTTAAAGTTTTAAGTTCTAAATAATTTTTTTAATGAACCATTTCTGTATTGTAACAATTCAATAATTTTATCACACTCCATGTATTTTTCCAAATATCTACGACGATCGCAAATGATAAATGCGTTAATCATAAATGCTCTCCCAGTGGAACAATATTATGCTGAATTTAACCGAAGAATCTTAAAAATTTGCGTCACTCTCTGCGCGATTAATTAATTCAATCGTCGCTCGAATTTACGCGAAAAGGAAGAAACTATAAATGGAGATGGCTTGTGAAGGATCGCAATTGGAGTGAGATCACGATTTAATATTCAATTACTGATAAATAATTTGAAAGTATAATTTCTAATTGCTTTTTGATCTTTAATGTCAGACTACCAATATAGACTTAGGAAAGATTAAAACGACACTTCTTTCTCTTTGTCTTCTCGCAATTAAATGATTTGTAGCCAAGAAGATTATAATTGGAAAGATTATGAGATTATAATGGGCCGGTCAACCTTATTTCAGTGAGCTTAAAGAGGGATGTATAAGGAGGAGGCAGTTAATCTCTTGTTAATCTCGATACGCGATGAGGATATCAAGACACATGTCTCGAAATTTCATTCTCTGTTCAAACGATACACAATTAATTGTACCTCAAATCGCAGGGAAGGGGATAATTTGCATTATAAAGATACTGCACACTTGACGATATAGCCAGGTTGAAATCTAGAATACAATAGGAAGACGAGGTTTACAATAGGCAGAGGTATTTTCATTATTTGTATTGCATCAGTGTGTGGAGATAAGTTGGCGATTGTTTCGTATATATGTATAATATATTTTGTTAATTCTCGTAACATCAAGGAAATACGTATTTATCTTATTTCAAGAATTGATACAACATTCTTCCCCAATTTTATTTATAAATAAATAAATATAAATAGATATGTAAAGAGATAAATATTGGTTACTTAATGTAAGGCCTCGAACGACGGGATAGATAGGAAATTAAGAAGCTAGGCGGAAATAAATTAGCTCCATGGAAAGTTGCGCTTCGTGGTACTCTTGTTTCGATCTACTACGTATAATGTACTCGAACGTGGTGTATAATACAGATCATATATGCACTACGCTTGATTGGTTGCACAGGACGTCAAGGACACGCGGTAACACACTCGAAATTGACTCGAGCATCGATATCAAGAGTTTAAGAGACAATACGGTTATTAATTTTCCTATGAAATGCATATTCCCACGTAGTAATCTCGTACCAACTTGGAAAGAAATTTCTTTCATCGTCTTTATCTACAATTATATCAATATATAATATCTAAAAATCGTTAATAATTAAAATTTCTCTATCTTGTTCCTCTGTTTCCTAATAAAGAAAAAAAATTTCTCTGTTTACTTTCAACGCGAATACATGATCGACGACAGGATTTCCTTTTTCCCCGAGTTCTATTCGCGAAAAATATTATCCTCTTATATGTACATTAAATCCGAAAGCCAGTCAAAAATTCTCAAATTTTAACGAACCACTCTATTTCATATGTTCGCCAACGACCCCTGTAGATCCATCGGGAGAAAGAGAGAGAGAGAGAGAAAGAGAGCAGCTGCGAATATCGTTGTTTGATGGTCGTTTGGAAAATGAAGCCGTGAAAGTTTCAGAGAAAAACAGCGCGAACGTTGCTGCTGAAATTTAACGATGTTGAAAGAAGGGAAAGAAAAGAGGGAACGTTTATTTTTTATATATAATAAACTGAGATTTAGAATACAATTATTGTTACTCAAAATCTCTTTGTTAAAAACAAGGAAAGTAATTGATTCCTCGAACGTTCGAAATAAATTTTAATAATTTGCAACTTGTCGATTCAGATCGTTTCGATGTACTTTTATAATTTTATATATATATTTTAGTAAATTATAAAAAAGAGTTATAAAAATGGATCTTTGATTTTATTTTTTAAATAAAAATATCAGGAAGGGGGGAGAATAAAACGCGTATATATTCAAAGATCGGCAAACATAGTTTCACGGCAAGTCAACAGACGTGTTTTTTATATTTCGACATATTTTGATCGTTGTTCCCGATGAACGGATTACGTATGCAAACCGTTCGTTTGGACATTCATATTAAACCGGTGAATATTAACTTGTTGTCAGCTTCATTTGTACCGATTATTCCAGTTTTTCTTTTTTCCCTTTTTTTTTTTTATCTACCCGCCGGAATATTCACTTCCTTCCTTTCAAACCCGGTTGATATTTAAATCGAACGATCGTTTTTCTGCATTCCCCCGTATCTCGCGAAAAAATATTTCCCGCGTAATATACCCACCATCCATTGACAATTTTCGATTCTCGTGACTTGATTAAATTTACCCCGATATTTAATGTATCACTTTTCAACGTGCACCATATTTAAAACGCGCCCAGAATTCAATCCGGCCGATTGAACGAATTTCCATTTTTTCGTACAATTTCTCGCCGTCGAAAAATATCTCGAAAGGAGACGTGATATTATAGATTCCACTAGGAGTTGATTTTAATTACAATAATAATCTCTCTCAAAAAGAAAGTCTTGCTACTTTTCGCCAATTAACAAATAGGAGAATACGAAAACTTCACGACTTGAAGAAAAAAAGAGGAGGTATTCTCAATCTGAGTTTTATCTCCACGAATGAAACGCCGCGTTGAAATTAACCAAAGATAAAAATAATCGTCGTTCTGATTATCCTCGCAAAAAAAAAAGAAAAAGAAAAAAGAAGAAGAGAAAAAAAATAATCCTCGAGATCAATCCTCTCCACCTCCCTGAAATATACATACGTAGGGGTTAGACCATAAATAACCGTGCGATGGAAAGCGGAAGCGGGCGACTGTATTCTCCACGTACGCGTTGGGTATCATGTCGGCCGCTTAAACGCGTCCCTATTAATTCTCGTATCGAGCGGATGCTCGTACTCGAAGCGATTCACCCGCTTCGTAATTCAATGACACGCGCGGCGGGAGGGTGGCAGAGGCGACGAGGGTTGCTGTGCCACGAGGACGCGAAGGCCTAAAATTGATTTCGAATTGATATAATCGGCAAAGGTAAGCCGAGAGGAGGAGGGGATCTCTCGTGCACGTGGATCGAAGGGATCGAATTTCGAGAAATTAGGGAGGATGGGTGAACGACGAGGATGGATGGATCGACGAGGGCGCGAAACCTCGGAGGGGGTAGCAAGTGGAGATAAGGGATATCTCGTCGTGGAGTTGATGAGAGAGGGAAGGGATAGAAGGTTGGATAGAAATGGTGGAAACGAGTCGAAGCGACGGGAAGATGGAAGGGTCTTGGTATTATCTATCGGTGGGGGTGGAATCGTGAGAATCGAGAATTATTTGCAAAGCGTAATGGATAGGATGTTCGACTCGCGGGAATCGGCGAATTCCTCCACCGTCAAAGGGTGCATTTGACGCGAGTGAAACTTTATCTCGTCGGGAATACTATAAAGGTGACGGAGCTACGAGGAGCGTACGGGTAAACACGAGGGTGAATTTCAGGGCCCTGTAAAATTCCGCGCAGACTCGTTCCTTAACCTCGAACGTTGTCGTGGCGCGAGAAATGATCGATCAGAGAAAGTCGAACGTATGGTAAGTGTCGACTTGCTAGATAATTGATTTCTGAAACTTCCTCTTCGTTTCGATCTGAACAGGAATTGCTCTTTTCGTGATAAATTTAGCAGCGAAGATCGGTGGTGTATTAATACTGTTGATGATTGTGCGAGTGTGGTGTAGTCTTTCTTTGAAAAATTTTGCCGTTCTTTATTCTTTCTTTGTGAAAAATTTCATTGCAACTGATGGAAATGTTAATTATTAATTTGAACGACTGTAATATTAAGTAAAGGGATTGGGGATATTGAGAGGTTGGGAAATAAAGTTTTACTTTTCACGATAGAAGAGAAAATAACATCAATGAACGATTTAATATAGGTCGAAACTTGACACGTGGATAAAAGTGGAAGTTGTTATTATTTTTAAAATACTTTGTGTCGATCCGTCGACAAAGGATAATCACTAAACTATGTGTTTACTAAAGTTATGATATTTTCCGTGTGCTATTTTTTTCTTTGAAGCGCAAAGTTAAACAAACGAACATTTGTCTCGTTCTTTTTTCTTCTTTCTCATTTTCATAGCCTGAAATAATTTTTTCAACGAATATCCTCCATCGTTAATCGTCGGTATTTAACCCGAAGAAAACTAAACTAAATTTTTATTCGAGACATTTTTTTTTCGGTTTTTTCGCTCTCGTATTTTCGTATTTTTTCGCAAACTCTACACGTGCCGTGAATTACGAAAATTCTATAGCTTATTTCTTTCGAGAAGACATTTTATCCACGTGATTACTTAGCGTGACTTCGACTCTGAAAACCGAAAGAATCCATCGACGCCCGTTGGCGGAATAAAAATTCTTAGCGGTGTTCCACGGCCATTGCGAAAGTAATGGACCATCCTACCATCGCCCAGAAATACCAAGCCGACATTAAAAAGCCATTAAGTCGGTTAACGTGGAATTCCTTGATCCATGATTTTTTTTTTTTTTCAACTCGTTGGTACAAGTTGCCTTCTTGCCGCGTCACATTATTTTTCCAGGTTAAACTCAATTCCCCTAATGGTCTTCGTTCTCCTTTCGAGATAAAATGGATTTCGTTATCTCATAGCCCCATCCGTGTCTTTCGTATTTCGCCTCGAATCGAAGCTAAGACTTCGAAGATGACCAATAATCATCGAATCGTCTCCAATCGAGACGTCTCTTGTTTACAAAATTTTCCTCCGATAAAAAAGAATTTTTTCCCTTCGAGTATGTGCTTTTCCCGCAAAAGGTACACGAAGCACGTCCGTTTCAACGACTCAACGTCTATCCAACTTGTCCAAAATGCGCACGAAACGCTCCTCGAGGATGTTTGGCCCCCTGAAACTCGCGTTCTCGATTATTAGGTTCGAGAAAAAAGAGAAAGAAGAAAAAGAAACGCGTCGAATTTCATTTCGACGCACGCGATATTTCGACGAGCAAGCGACGCGAAAGAGTCGCGTGTCGTGTCGTTTCTCGCGCGAAAAATACACTCATCGATCGATTCTATTTATCACTTGCGCCCTGGTGAAAATTATCCTCGACGAGGGAGAAAGGAGAAAGCGTGGGAGAACTCGGGGGAATTGGATAAGTGATTCAGTCGCGTCAGAAAGTTATCTTGGCAATCAATTTCGCCAACAACGAAATAAACGGCCGAGGTAATAACCTTTTTCTTGCATCCAACGTCGTATTTTGAAAATGGATATGACACGCTATATCGACCCGCAATATCGCTTCCTCCAGATTTTATCGCGGATATCGGATGAAGGGCCGATATTGCTTTCGCCCGTTTCCGTCTGGCCAGACGCCGACCATTATCACTTATACGTTTTCTTTCGAACCAGTTCTTTTTCTACTTCTTCTTCCTCTTTTTCATTCTTTTGGATCAGGAGTTGCGAAAGAAGTAAGCCACTGGGAATCGATTTATTATTCATCAGGAACAAGCGAAAATTCTCATAATTAATCGAGCGGATACTCTCGATTTCAAATGACATGGAAACTATGGAAACTCTCTTGGATATATAATTCAAAAGTTTCCAAGATCTCTTAAAAAAAAAAATTTCAAACTATATTAGCTCGATATCAGAGTTGGGAATTGACCTAACTGACTTGAAAAAGCAACTAGTTAAAAATAAAGTTTACTTTACCAAGTAGTTAAAATGAATTGAATAATATTTATTCTCACTAGTTGTTGATCCTCTTTCTTTTTCGTATAACGTTACAATTATTTCCAATTATTTATTATTGTTTCGAACAATAATTGAATTCCCCATTCATATTCTTCACCTTGGAACTCATCCATTTTTCGTTCCTACCTTTTCCAATAGATCTAAGCTTCTTTCCTCCCCTCTTTCTTCCCGAACGAACAACGATTGCAACACGCAAAACTCTCCTTCCGTCCAACTTTTTCTTGCGAATTTCCCGTTGCAAATCGCGGCTACGTGGTAAACAAGAAACCGTTTGTTAATCCTCGTTGTCACGTTGCGAAGGTAAAGTTGAGTAGTGGAGGTAATTCGTTGGGCGGACGGTTTCACGAATGTTGAGGCGGTTCCACGGTTGGGTCAGGGCTGTTTCAGGTTTCGGACACGTAGTTACGACTAAGTCGGGGATCCGATTGAATTTACCTACCCTTCTAAACGTGGTACTCGTAGCACGAGAAGAGGACCGGGAGATGACGCGAAGGAACTTTCCGCCAAACATTCGGGGTTAAACTTGTATTAATTTAGACGGCCGCCAAGTCCGTCCAACTGTTTCCTCGACGTATTATTAAGAAGTAATTGGAAAATTTCTATCAATATGAAAGAGAGAGAAAAAATTCGCCAAAAAATCATATTCAAGATAAAGCATTCGTATTCGATATCGAATAAGAAAAAAGAAAGGAAAAATTGAACGATCGAAAAAATAATATTGAGAGAAAGGAGGAATTTTATCGATCAATATTGATACCAAGTTGAAACGGAGTTAATTAATTGTGCGATAAACGGTAAAACGCACATCGTTCGGACGAGGAAACGAGGAAATGATACATTTACACTTAATATGTTTGATATTGAAAGCGAAATATCGTTGACTAGGAAATCGTATCGGAATTTGTATCCCGCCACCATTTTCATATCCCGACGATAATTATAAATAGTCGCCTCCAATGATGCCAATTCTAATTTGATCTCTAATTTCTAGCTAATTTTAACGATGATGAGCGAGTATTAATTGCAATTGTAACGCGAATAGATGCGGCTTAACGGGGGGGGGGGGATGAGGGAGGAATAATGTATCGTAGTCGCGTTTCAATTTTGAAGCGTGTTACACGCGTGCACGCTATCGATACACGTCGTCTCGATGGATTTCATTTATTTTAGCATACAGAATACGAATTCGATTAAACAGATTGACGTTCAAACAGATTTTACCAGATTATTCAAATATTTCAAGCGGGCAGTATTTTTACCGTGGTACGATTAATTAAAACGTTTGTCCTCCCCCCTCCCTCCCCTCCACTTGATTTATAAGTAAACAATGGTGTTGCAATAAAACGACTTATGCGAATGGTTTTAACTGCGTTAAGCATTCGTCCCGTCTATCAACGAAAAAACCTTTTGTCAATTTATCTGACAGGTTGACAGGACATTGCGTTTTCACCACCTCGTCGCGTCCTCTCCCCAGACGCGTGAATCCATCTCGTCATACATCGAGGAGAATATCTCGAGCTATCTGGATTTCGAACGGTTTATTTTCTTTTACAAAGGAATTTACACATTTTTTTGGAAATGTGTTCTCCCTGTGGAAATTCGATCGATTCGATCGATCCATCCATTTATTTCGTGGAGAAATTGAATGCCTCTCGGAATTATTTCATTTTGAAATATCGATCGAATTTGGAAAATACATCATTTTACATAAAATTGAAAATTGAAAATTATTTGCGGGAACGAAGATAAGGAAGGTTTAATTGGACAGCCGCAAAGTTTCCATCTTACCGTAGCGAAGGAAAAGCGTTTAAGAATAATAATTATTCGAGGCCAATTCGAGGATTCGGAATAAGGTGGTAGCGAAACCGGTAATTTCTTCTGTCTCTTCTCGGCTGCAACGATCATCTTTCCGGAAAATGAGACGATAATCGCGACGAGATCGATAATAACAGAAGGAAAGAGAAGGAGGATGGGAGCATCAAGGTTCTCGTCGGAGGATCCTGTTACCAACTTCTGAGAATACTCGTTAGCATACAAGTCTTTGGCGATAATGCTCATCTCACCTCGCATCCTGTCGAAATCCGAACCGCGTACACGACGACTTGGCACAGTGTGTGCTCTAGTTTTGCACCATCTCGATCAATCCGGATGGAAAAATAGCACGATTATTTTCATTTTATAAAAATTTGTTTCAATGTGAATATAATTTTCACAGTGAGATGAAGATTTTTTTTTTTTAAGCTATTGGGGAAAAGTAGTTTTAAATTATTATCATATAATTTTTGCGATTTCGAAAAGGATGGAGGATGCGCAAATGCATGCATTAACGAATTAGACGGAAATCGATCAAGTTAATCAGCAATACGGGGATGGAACAGGAATTACCGAACTTCTGTGCATTCGAATCTCATAGGGGTTATAGTTGGTTCGTGGCAATTCTGCTTTGAAACTGGACACCGTCATGGTGCTTAAACCTCAATGTTCGCTCGTTATGTGACAGGAAACATGTCCATTGATAGTTGGTCCCTGTTTCAAGGAATTTGGCAGTTGCTAAAGCTATACCAAGTCCTCTAATATCTGATATCAAGTGTATAATATAATTCCAAATATATCTTATACTTGGAATCGATCGAAACTGTTTAAACTATTTATTAAAAAATAAAATTCTGGAGAACAACAGAGAGAAGTTATCATAAGACAGATTTTTATTGAATTTCTAAGGTTTCCAATTAATAGGAATTGATCCTAATTTCTCGAATTTCGTTTAAAATTTTTTTCATCTAATAAAACGAGGAATGGAACGAGTTTTCTGCGCGACTGTCACCTCTGATACAAAGTATCTTTTCTCGTGGCATTAATGATCCACAAAACGAGAACCTAATGACCCCTTTGTCGAGAAGTTTTCGAAAGAGCGAAGGGAAACGAAACCGGCTCGCCCCTATGAAATCGAATCATTAAGGGCGACTCGTGGAGAGAAAGTTGGGCGAAAGGCGTCGAAGACGAATGAAAGAAAGGGGGGGGGGGGGACTTGTTGTAAAAGTTTCGAGATATTGGATCCATGGAGTCTCGTAGCCTCCTGCGTCTGGTTAACGTCGAATTCCTTCCTTTAACGACTTTAATTTACGGCCATAAGTCGATCCTTTGATTCTCTCGCAACTTGGCCGAGTTTTGTAATTAATTTATTTTTAAAGCCGCGTTTAACCTCCCCCTTTGTTTCCTCAATTTCCTCTCCAAGTCTGTCTCTCGTTTCAATCGGTGGTATAATCTCTTTCTTATTGGATTGATCGAAAAGTTTCTACTGGATTTTTCTCCTTCCTTATACATTTATTGGAAGTTTGCTTTAAGGATCCGTTCGAAAGGTAATTGAAATATATATAGAGATGACGTTTCAACCGGTGGATAATACAATACAAAGGTTGTGAGAAAGTAATATTGGAAAGAATGAAAATATAACTTGACGAAATGATCTCTAACGATCTCCTTCGAGTGCTAATTTGTTCGAACATGAATTTTTCGAAAAAAAATTGGATCGAAATTAACGAGTAAAAGTAATTTTTAACGAATACAAATGGATATTCGTATCGTGTTTAATTTAATATCAATTCTAACCATTTCTTTGAAAAATAATGATAAATCTTTCGTTTTAAGATTTTCCATCTGAAGTTTCAACGAAACAATACTCTATTAAGACGAATGAGAAATTATTAACAATACAATGCATCATGTTGAAGCGTTTATCATGTGAAACGCGGTGTAACGAACACGATCATAGATCTCCTAATCTCCGATTGTCTTGACGAGCATAATGCGAATTATGCATGATCTCTTCCAAAAGAGGCTTTCCCAAATATTTGCTCACACAAGAATCTACAAATTGGACCAATAGAATTCCCTTTCCAATTCATTTCTCTATCTCCTTACAAAATTTGAAAAGCCATCTTTAAATGTAATTTCCCTTTCGTAGTATCGAAAAAAAAAAAATAAATATCCAAGCTCTCCAAATATCTTACATATTTCTTCTCTATATTTGTGCAAAAATCAATGAATCTAATGGAATCTGATTCTCCATAAATTTTCACACATTCCATGCGTGACTTTATTTAAAAATAATCGCGGCAAACTTCTCCGGGAATTGTGATTCCCCGGATTGGAAATATTTCCGAGATTTATAACTCATATACGGTGGCTATGTTTATTCGAGCTACATTTATTCGAATACGCGCCGACGAATGTGTTTCAAGAAAGAGGAAAACAATGCGGCAAATCGGAAAACTTTGGGAAAACGACTTCTTACCCCGGGAAGGACAAATGATCCACAATCATGGAGATTCCAACTTTACCAATCGCACGCTAGAGACATTGCTGCAACTTGGCCTGGCAACTTTGTTAAAGCACTTTAATCATAAAAGTTTCCTCGCGTATTTACCCTCTATAGCCATTTCATTAAATCGTAGAAGCGATACGACTTGTTCGATGGCAACGAGACATTTTCATCGGTATTCATTTTCTCGAAATTAATCCTTTATTCTTCTTTTATCATCGTGTACACTGTTTTTATTTCCGGGAATTGGATAATAATTATTCGAAGCTATTAATAAGAACTGGGAAGAAAATGGAGAATGGAGAAGATTCCAATTTACGCTTGATCCTATTTAATAATCTCTATAAATATTTTTTCAACATTCGTAACGTCAATTGGGCGATCCCTCGAAATGAGAATTTTTTTCAATTAGAAAAATATCCATTAAATGTATATTTTTTTTTACAGATTACATTATATTTTTTCCGTTTATAAAAATTCAATTTATAAAATCTATAATTGGGCGAGAAGGGAAACAAAAATTTAAAAAGGACAAAAATATTTTAATTATTATAAAATTGTAATTCTATTTCCCCCTCTATATTTTTTGATATTTTTTATTTACATCACGAGAAAAAAAAATATGATATTAATTAACAAAGTGTACAGAATTTTATTTATCATTTAATTCATATGGAAATAGGGAACTGGACGGTGTTATAAAAAAAAAAAAAGGAAAAAAAGAAGGTTTATTATAAAAATTTTTTTCGGGGAAAAAGTGGGTATGCGTATGGGTATAATGGGTCGAAAAAGCAACTTCATCACCGACCGAAACAAGGACCGAGGCGTGATACCGGAACGTGTGAAATTCATCACACGGGTTTATGCTCGAAATATTACTTCGTTAGCAAGCATGGCAAACAAGGGCGACGAATCGGAAACGAGCGTAGTTGGAAATTCTTTTCGTCTTTCAATAGATCATGAACAAACGGGGAACAGAGACAAAAAGCATCGTTTGCTCATGGCTCAATTCTCGTATAGATAATTCATTCGACCCGTGCAAGAAAACAGCACCCGTTTCCTCTTATCGGAAATAGAAAGATGGAAGATAATCTCGAACGATGGACGTTGACGTTGGAACTTTGATGTTTGACGAGGATGAATCGTTATTTCATCGTCATTTATCATGGCAAAATTATCTCTTAAAAGAAAAGAAAAAAAAATATGTTACAAATTTTCACGATTTCTCTATTTTCGTATGAAAAACGTATTCTCGTTGATAAATAAAGACTTAAAACGTACAATTATATACCAATTTGAATTTTAATTTTAAATGATCGGAATAAAATTGATGGAGTATTTTAGTAAGTAGATTGACAAGTGTAATAAATTAAATTTAAAAGAATGATTAATACGAGAGACATATGTTGTACTCTTTTGTATGATTTTGATAAGGTTTTATAATCTAAATAATTCTATATTTATTTATACAATGTTGATTTATATAATTTATATGATTTAAATAAAATAATTGATTGCTTCTCGTTTCTTGTTGCGTTCAATTATCTAACTCGTATCGAACTATCTTTAAAAAAGCAGGATATTCGAAGCGAAGTTCATTCATTTCTTTTGTTTTTCATCGATCTCGAGTTTTCCTATTATTCGTTCGTAAAGAACAAGAATTTTTTTTCTACGATTCATGAAGAAATGTATGATCGATGAAAAATCGATGGAAATATATCCAGTATATTTGAACTTTCTAAGGAAGTTAAGAAAAACCTTCTATCGTTCTTGGATAGGATCTTTCAGAATATTTTTAAAGGATATTTTGAAAGAAAATTTTTAAATAACTTTCTTTGAAATTACGAATCTTTGAAATAATCCTTGGTTTAATATTTTTCATTACAAAACAGTTTTTGATGAGGCGATACAGTTTAAAAAATAAAATAGAAAAACAGAAATATTATCAAAAATATATAATATTGAAATTAATGTGATTTTACGCTATAATAAAATTTTGTTTTATATATAAAACAAAAGAAAAAATACGTAATCAGTGCGATAATATAAATCCTTTCTTCGGCTTTTTCAAAATGTTGCAGCGGGAGTTGTTTCGATCTTTTCTCACATAGTCCCAGAACAACTCGAGTGGTCAATTTGCTGAAAAGTCCCGATCTACGGATATCGGTTTCTCTCTCCCCAAGGATATACTACGTGCGTCAAATTGATTGATTTTACTCCAAATACGCTAAATTCGACGTATAGATTACCAATAAATATAAACTATTACCAGAGAAGTTGATAAAAAAAAAGAAAAGTTCTTCCAAATTGACAATAGATAATATTTAAAAAATTATTTTTAATGATTTAATTTTGTTGAGAATACGCGGAATATTAAATTTCAACGTCGATGATTCGTGCGTTCGAAACATATAGCATGTATACATTACGTACGAAATTTTATAAGCGAGTGGTGACCTCAAGCGGACATAATTAATACGAACGAGGAAAGTCGTAGGCAGAGTTCCAATATGGCGCGCGAGTGTAAACACGTGTGGCGCGAATCATCCGTGACGTGTTCCTAATTTTTCATCTTTCGTGTTTATTTCGTTTTAAAATGTATCCTGATGTTCATTTTCGTCAATGTGATCGATTAATAGTGCATTCTTGTGATATTTTGCGAACATTTACGTGAAACGGGATTCAACTCGGCGTTTTCAATTGGCTTCTATTCCTCCAAATCAGCTACGTTTACTGCGCAACAGGAAAGGTGAGTGTCTACAAAAACGTATACAAATAATACAATTTACGCATAACCTACCAATGTTTCGTTTCCAATGTTGTTATGTATGTTCATTTATATACGTTCTAAACATATTATATCGATATCCCGTTCGTATTCATTAATATTTCTTTATTTATATCGTTATCAATGTTCTCTCGTACGATTTAACCAATACTTTTTAGAGTACAAATAAATTCGAAAGTCAGTTCAAAATTATTATTAAACGATTATTCTCAAAATAATATCCACTTACGAGAACGACTTTCAAGTACAGTTTTATTCTCGTATCCTTTAAAATATCGAAACGTAAATCTTTAAACGAAAGTAAGGATAATCGAACGACGCGTCATCTACACTCGCACCTTCGAAATACAATCGAAACGGAAATCTAACTTTCGATTGAAGCATGAATCGAACCATAGTCCATTTATATTAGAGAAAAGTAATCGTGTGCCGCGAGATATACACGAGCGAGGCGTAGTTCGTTAATATCCCCGAAGAATGAGCGATGAACTAGCCGGGTATCATTAAATTGCACCGCTTCAACTTGTAATCCGCACGGTTCACGAAGTTAGGGATCGGCGCGTATGTTGGTGCGCATGTGTGTACAGTTGATTGGTCGGTACACTGAAAATGTGCTTTGCTGGCGTCACCGTTGCCAATCGAATTAACGCTGATTACGGTTCATTTGATATCATCCTCTGCACCGCGCTATTGTGCAATATGACAACCGAGCTTGAAATATTTCTGCATAAATTTACGATGCCAATGAAAGACAAAATGGGAGAATAATGAGGGGCGCGATGTACACGCGCGTATGCGAGTAATTACCCGAATATAAAGTCGCTTAAACGATCAATTAACATTGTTGCGAGCGATAAACGTTGCGGGCTATGTTTTGGGCGAATTTGTTTTGCTAAATCGAGAGGCCGGCCCATTGAATCGCGAAAACTCGAAATTGAATAATGAATAGCTACACCTCCGATGACCGGAACCGGAAATTTGAGTTGCGGCGGTGTGGCTGATCGTAAAATCTATGATCGTAGAATAGATAGACATAGAATGGCGAGAATAGTTCATTTACAACGTAAATCTTGCGTAAGAATATTAAAGAAATAATACATTCTTAGAATTTTAAATTCCTGATAATATTCGAACGCAAAAAAAATCGATATTTCAATTTGCATTGGTTCGTGACTTTTCTAGACTTATTCGAAGAATCGATATTGAAGCATGCTTTTAAACCTTTTCGCGATTATAAACGAAATTTTGCTTTTAATCGAACATTATGATCGTTTTTTATAAAAAAAATTCTCAATTATATTTTTATTTCTGCTCATAATGAAGGGAATTGATATCGATACGAGGGAAAGTGATGGAAAATTTACATTATAAAATTACATAAATTAAAATTTTATAAAAATTCTTGATTTATAAATCGTTTTTCCATTCAATAAATCTTCCTATTCCTATAATCAACTATTGTACAACGATTTTACCATCGTATTCATTATGAAATATCACTTCCATCATTTTTCTCATCACCACGGTTAATTGTCCTCCTTACAATGAATTGGCTATTGTTACGTATCTCTTGGCGAAGCGAATGAAAAATTCGTAAAAAAATTTCGAGTATTCAAGGGATTCTATCCAATAATTGGTTTCATTTCCATATATAAAAGATCTCGCAAAAGAAATTTCTTCGTGGGCAGAAATTGCAATTGGAATAAGCAGATTCAATTGTTTCAAAATCGATCGATATCGATGTAAATTGCGCCAATCAAACTATTATTTCAAAAAATCAAACGAAAGAATATCGCGAAATCCTCTCCTTGGCGCAATTTAAATTGCAAACATATTTTCTTGGAAATACCTAAGCGTGACTAGTCGCAATGAAAGAGCGGGGAATAGAATATAATCTCACCGCGAAATTTGTCATCGAGTCGTAATCACCACGAAATGAACAATTCAACGGTGGTGGCGTTAATTACTTAAACGAAAGTGAAGCAATTTGTTTAACGATGGAACTTGGACTGGAAACAGCGTAACCCAGTTACCCTGCCTTACCATCTATGGGAAGATGAGCGATGCTCGACGCGAGTATGTATGAACTTCGGTTACGTACTTTCCATTCTGCGTAAATCCTTCGCCTATTACTTTTGAAAGTTGGTGCCATTAATATCGCTGTAAACAGCGAGATCTTTCATTGCAACGCAATATATAATCGCACATATTCGAGCGAATAGACAATAACTCGTTGCTGACACGAGAAGAATTTAAAAAAGAGGTATATCGAAGAGAAACAAAAAAAGCAAAGAATTTTTGTCCCATTTCGAGAATAAAGATAGGTTTCGAGGAATTAGAAGAAGAGGCGGATGAAATTTCGCATTGGAGCGAACACGCTATAAAAGAAGAGAAAGTTTCGTACTTGAACGAAACTTATCTATTTTGCGGAACATGCTGACACACTTGCTGAAACAGAAGCTTTGAACGCAAAGTTTTAATTGTAGTCTTAACAACTTGTTATCTACCCAACTGCTTCTCTCGTTCGAATATAAAGGTGCTCTTCGCATATTCGTATACGTATATATTTGGCCAAGTTACGATATAATGCGCGTGCTTCCAAGAACGAAGAAACAGTCACGCATATTCAATTGGCATCTAATTGTTATCTACGACCTATATAAAATTTTCGAGGCCACGAGACAAGTTTATAAAGAGCGAAGTGAAATTCTCTTGTTCGTCAATGTAGTCAATTTTATCACGAACGAGTTGGAAACTTTCGATGCGATTTAACGATGTACTTTAGAAGGAAAGTTAAGGAAAGTTATTTTTCACCGATTGATTATCGATCAACGCATTAAAAATTTTATTCTCTTCGTTCAAGCCGTTAGAAATCCTTTAAGCTATGAAAGTATCGACAAATAAATTGAAAGATTGGAATAGTGGAATAGTGGATAGTGCAGCTTTCTTTAATTCATTGCTTCGATATTTTTATAATCTTCGAGTTCGTAACTTCAACAGATATAAATTTTTTTCCTTAAATCATTGCTAATCTTTCTAAATAATCTAAATAATCTTTGAATGTATTGGAGTAACAGACCAGGATCATTTATTACCTTGGAACAATGAATATAGAATATTTAAATATTCGATATTATTTACTTATATATTTAAAAGTATATATAAATGAATCTTTTCGAATTTTTTTGGAACCTGAAAATTAACTTATTGAAAAGATAATAATTATTTTTTTTGAAAGATTTATTTTTGAAAAAAAGTTGATCAAAAATATATTGAATTCGAGTAAAAAAAAAATCGTATGTTGCCATTTTTTCATTATTCGGTCGACTAATTGAAATTAATAACAATTAAATGTTAATAGAGAATACAAGTGTAACCATTAAATTACACCCAACAAACAACATCTATGGTTCGTAAAATGATATATCGCGTAATCAACAGGAAAACAGAATTTGCAATATATCAAGCTTTAAATGTTAGATTATTAAAAAGTGGAATTTATTTGTCAACAACGTAATAAAATGAAACTTTGTGAGCATGTCAGCGAGCAGCTTATAGCTTTAGTCTACTTTGCGTAAATTTTACTGCCACGGTTGAAAGGTATTTATTATTCGATGATATGCAATTTAACACTGAATAATTGAAAAGAAAAATTAAATTTCTAGTCGAGTTATGCGAGAAACTTTTAAACCACTTCTTATTATATAGATCGTATTCTTTTGTCCTTTTATCATCGATTCAAAAGCGTTCTTTCTTCGTGTTTCGTCTTTGAGACAAGATCCTTTGAAAAATGAACTAGAAACTTATAAGATATTTTTTATTAGATTAGTGCACGATAAATAAATTTTCCAACTTCGAAGATTTGTTTTTGGCGAAATTAAATAAAAATATTTTTTTAAGTTTCTATAATTTTTTTCTCGTATTTTCTATCCTCTTGGCGTAGGATAATTTTGGAAAGTCGTGGACAGTGGAAGATAGGAAAACCTCTTCTTTTCGTTTTTCCGAAATTTAATTAACCCTCCTCTCTTTTCTTCTCTTTTTTTCGCAAAACGAAATATTCGGCCAAGATTTACTTTTGGTTAATATCATTTGAAATACGTGGAAATACGACCGGATTCGTCTGAAAAATTGCAAAAGAATTTCGGTTTTCCATCGTCGTTTGTAACATTCCGCAACCGATCCACCACCATTTCCCAAAATAAAAACCGCAAAAAAAGGAGCGGAGGTAAAACAGCAGTTGCTGTAAAAAAAAAGAGAGGATCTGAAAAAGAGGGAAAAACCTTGTTCCAAAGTTGTCCAATATCTTGGATATGAAAGAAGGGGGAACCACGAAATGATGAGAGTGAAACTACCTACTTTCTCTCTTAACTCTTGTTCTCCGAGTTAAGCCTAAAAACTTGGATCACGAAATGAACACGTTGCATTTTTCTCGATACTTTTGTCGAATTTTTTTAAACTTCTTATCTAATTTCGTGTAAAAAAATTCGATTATACTTCATACATGCGATTAAATTGAAATAAACTTACAAGCTCTCTTCTATCCATTTTATTCCTTTCTCTCTCGCATAACTCCATTCGTTAACCAACGATACAAATAGAAAATTGTGTGCTGGTATGGAAGCGCAAGTTTCTACAGAAAATTTCGCAGTTTTAGATTGCCCATTTTCCTTTTTTTCTTGCTTCGAAAAAAGTATTGTCTTTCCTCCTCTCTCATTTTCTTCCCCATGTTTCGAGGATAGAGATCATTTCAACTGAATATTCGCGCAATGCTATTTTTCATAATATCTCATTAATTTTTTATATCCTGACGAATACACTGCGGATTTTTACGTGATTTGTTTCGTTGAAACAAATTCAAATGTTTGATTAATACGTTGAAAATATATCGTTGATAATTATAATAATTCCCCGTTGTTATTCAAAATTGATATTGTAAATTGATATTAATTGAATTATCTAAAATATTTGTATAAGTAATTTAATTTTTTCACAAATTGCAATTGTTTAAAAAAAAATTGGACCGAGAAGAGATCTTTCTACATCGCGTAATATAATATTGCTTCGAGTTCCTTCCCCCCTTTTTTTTTTACAAATAAACTATTCAAAATTTTTCCAGATTTCAATATATCTTAACCAAAAGTTTCATTAAGAACTCGTATTTATTCACCTTTACGGTAACATAAAACGGAAAAACGTACTTACTCGGACGAAAAACGCGTACAAAAATCCGCAGTCAGAGTTTCGGATTCGCTTCATGCATTTTTATAGAAAAAAATTTTTATAAACCCTGAAAGACTCGCGATTGATCTGAATTATTCCCAGGAACAAATTTTGCGCGTCCATTGCCCATCCATTTTAATCGCGACACGCGAAAAACAAACAAAAAAAGGAAAAAAAAAAAACACGCAAACGAAAAACAAAAAAATTTCTTCAATACGTAAAAACAAACCATTCTTCCATCACAAAGGATAAAAAGTTGAATGTTAAAGGCCAGGTGGCTCTCGATGCCGTGAAACATGTCGGGGATGCATGTGCACGTGCACACCACACGCGCTCGAAAAATTGGTGCAACATGGTGTAGCGAGTGAGCACGTTATTCGATGCAACCGTGCATTAAAATTGATTTTCGACGCGGCGATCAGGTTAAAGAGCATTCGTATGCATGGAATATCGAAGAAGTTGGAACGGTGACAGGGTGGTTTGCACGAAGGGTGGCGACGAAAGGAAAAAGTATACCGTATACCTGCTATCACCGTGATCCACGTGACAACGTAACGGGGGTGGAAACGTAACGATTTCTTCGAGAGGATTTCGACAAGCCAGCCCTTTCAATGGGACCGAGTGGGTCTTCAATGGCAAATATTATGTTAAATCTCTCGTGAATGGGGGACAATGGCAAGAGTCTATTATCCAGATCCTAAATACGAGTATAAGGCATCATCGTGTATTGAAGCCACATTGTGTTGTGCGGCAGAAGGCCTGTGATAAAAGGGGAGTAATCTCTGTAGATTATATGATGAGATACGACGAGAGGGACGGGAAATTTATCCAAGGTAATTGGGCGAACTTTGTCGAAACCGATGAAAGGATGAAAGGCGGTCATGCCATCGAACGGACGGAGTTTCGATCATCGTTGTCTCGTCGCGGTCACCACGTGTTTCCTTCCTTCCTTCCTTTTTTTTTTTTTTTTTTTTAATCATCGGATCATCCATTTTTCTCATTCGAGAAAGAAGATAGATCCTCTCTTTCGAATCGCTTTTGAATCGTGCTCGCTCGAGAATGATGAGTAATTTGATGGAGATTAATTGGAAATTATCTCTGCGTGCAATCAAAGCGATTATTATCGTTTGTTAACGCGAGGGACGACTGTTAATCTGCTTCTAGCGTATAATTATTAAGTTAATTATTCCCTGTTGTCTTACGTAGCCAGGATGTCACTATCGTTATTTCCTTTGAACCGTGTCACACGAGGTCAGAGTGTACAGGGTATGCTTGGGTATGGAGGTCTTCCAAATAGGAAGAAATTTACGGATCCCTGGCGAGGATTTTAAAGGAAATGGCGAGGGAGAGGAAGAGTGTACGATTTTAGATAGCGTGTACTTCGTACATCGTCGATATATTCCGGGGAAAAAGGGGAGAGAATTTGGTGCAAGTCGAAGACTTAATCGAATAAAAGAGAGAGAGAGAGAGAGAGAGTCTTTGCACCTTTTCTTAACTCGAATTACACATTTATAATGAAATAATAATAGAAATTCTTTAAGATATAATATATAGAATTAATTTGCAGTAACAATAGCTTTATAATTTTTTTTTTTACTAAATCTATGGTATTCTTATAAGAAAGAATTATATTTCACTCGAAGCTTATGTTATGAATTATTATCGGTATTCATAATCACGTAAATATTGGCAAAGGAGAGAAATTAATTTTCTTCTTGCGTAGTGTGTAAAACGATTCCTGTATTTCGATTCCTGTGTATTTTGGCCGAGTACCAACTTGTACGCCAAGTCATTTGTCAATGTGCTGTACGCCATTACATATATCTGTCTAATATTTTATTGATACTGCGCCTATTTTGTTGCAACTTTGACGCAGCGACCAATAAAATTGTCTAGAGATAAATTTATAATGTATATTTTTCACACATGTAAAATCTGTAAGAAGTTTTCATCATTATCGTTATCATCATTTTTTATACATAGCGTGTTTATTATTCATAATGATTTTATTTGATTTAAAATTTGATTGAGAAAGAGAAGGAATAAAAGAAAAAGAAGAAAAAAAAAGAAACTTGTAAGAAATTAGAGCATACGATCTTGTTTCATTTGGATTATTTTTTCGAAATTTTTTGAATTGCCTTCAGATCGTTTTAATATATATCTCGTTTTAATGTTGACATAATTACGAAACCTGCGCGTATTTACACGTTATTACATTAAATAACAAACGATAATCTGCGAATTAACACCATTTCATAATCGTATCATCAGCAATCTAGCGTTCATAATCATTATATAATCCCAACGAGCTCGTATGACATTTGAAATTATTCTTTTATTCCTTTATTCTTATTTCGTTAATATAATTCGTTATATTAAGAAACGAACAATCTTCTTTGGAAACTTTGAGAATTGAAAGTTCGTGAATTCGAATTTAGAAAGGAATTTAAAAAAAACTGAAATCTCATCAAATCTCATTTCGAAATAAATTGTACGTGGAATATTGCAATGGTTTTCTAAAAAGAAATTAATATTAAGTATCCTTTGTTTTTCTTTTTCCTAAAATTTACGAAGAAGATCAATTCAGGAATCAGAATATTACGTTATCGTTTTAAATTATCAGATCCGGAATAGATTAATTCATTTATCACATAGATTCCGGTCGTTGATCACCAATGAATAACGTTTATGCTCACTTGTTTCCATTTGAATGCGTTGCGTTAAGCAATATCGGCGATCGACTATCGAATTGTACATCATAAATGAATCAATCTATTTCAATATTTGGCAATTAAAATGATAGGTGATTTTGATTATGATTTTATATTCTTCATTTTTTCTCTTTTTTTTAATTCAGTTTACATTCGATCATTTTCATCCCGATTATATTTCACAGTGCGAAAAAATTAATTTTACGCCAAATCTTTTTCGCGGAAATATAGTCGAGAGTGAGATATGATATTTCGAAGACCGAAGCAAGGTTAAAAATTGCGAAGGGAAAAAATTTCAGGTTGAGAAATGCAAAACAATTTGAGTCTTCCATTTTTTTTTTTTTTTAATATATAAAAAGAGATATTTTTCCGTAAAACATTTTTCATTTCCAACGAGATATCAATATCAGTTCAAATATCGTACAGTCACAAAAGTCTTCGGAAAAAAAAAAAAAAAAAAAATGGAAAATTCTGTTTTTAACGAAACTTTGTGGATTATACGCGGAGTAATTTTTTGTTAACGAAGTAATACTTTGAGGATTTAAATAAACCGTTTAAATTTTCCAAATGTCCTGATTTTTTTTAAATAGACTTTTATAAAATAGTGCGAGATAAAACTAAAATTTAAATATAAAAAAAATATTTTTTAATGCTTCGTGATTCCAAAAGATTGTAAAAGAATTTTCGATTTTAAATATTTCCAATATTTCGAAATTGTATTGAAAATTCGACAAAAAAGGGGGGGAAAAAAAGAAATTTAGAAATTTTTAGACTCCTTTGTTTGTTTCATTCTTCGAGAGAAAATTTTTTTCCCGAATTTAAAACCTCTTTCTACGTTCAATTTCATGATTCGTTATAAATTTCATTCAATTTCATTCAAGTAGGAAAGAAAACTTATACGATAGATCGAAATTATATACCGATTAAATCTTCTCATATCCAACGTATCCATGGAAACGTTCGTGTAACGGCGAAAACGGATAAATAATTCGGCTATAAAGGGAATTGAATTGATTCATCGTATCCCGGATCGCCACTTCTTCACCGTAAAGAACCGGTAAGAAGAAGCGGTTAAACGAAACGTTGAAAATCTGGCGAGGCATAAACAAACACACACACACGTACACACGCGTATACGCACGTATTACATACCAAAAAAAAAAAAGAAAAGAGAAAGGGAAAAGAGAAAGATCGGGGGAGAAATGGTTGCAAGAATACTTTTCAACTGCTCCGCGGAATTTGGCGTCTTACATTCGCTGAACGTGAATTAATATAGAAAACGCTTCGACTCTTCAGCTGTGGGGAGAAACTTTCAAAAAGGAAGAATTCGATTTGCAAACTGTTGGGCGTTTGGGAAAGAATAATTTCCCAAATTCTTTAAAGATCCGATGTAAAAGTGTGGTGGGATCGAGGGTGAAAATTGGAGGAAAGAATTTGATGATATTTGCCGATTAATTCTCGTTCGCTCGAGTTTGTTAGACGGTCGACTTGTAGACTATCTTTCTTCGTACGTTATGGCGTGGCCTCAAAGCTCGGTAAAGTCTCGCCTCTTTACTTTGAAAACAGACCAGCTTTGCACGAAGAAGAAGGGGGGGGGGGAGGCGGGGAGGGGAGACTAAG
This sequence comes from Apis mellifera, assembly GCF_003254395.2. NCBI lineage: Eukaryota > Metazoa > Arthropoda > Insecta > Hymenoptera > Apidae > Apis > Apis mellifera. Next base: position 10,222,169 of record NC_037646.1, read on the forward strand.
TTTTAATTAAAGGTCTCGGTCGTTTTTCAAAGCCTGCAACCATCTTTCTCACGCGTTCACGCGTTTTTAAAAAGAGATTTTAATTTGTTACAAAACTTGCGGGATAGCAACGCCCCTCGCTCCCTTTTATACAATCTTTTCAGCGAAGAATGTTGGTTGATTGAAATAACGTAATGAGGCTTGGCCGGGGCTACATTAGCTACGAGATACCGGAAATTAATGTCGTCCTTTCTTAATGTACCCTTATCGTAAAATTTTCACCTCGCTTCGATAAATATTCCCTTGATAATTTTCTTCATATCTAATTCTTTCGAAAAACTGGATTCCACATTTTCAGCGAAACGAAACTATCTTCGATCAATTCTCTTTCATTTTCCTCCCTCCCTCTCTTATTCTTATCTTGTCGAATTATATCGTGGACGTCTATTTTCGATGCAGATCCAAATGTACAAAGAAAGGGATGGAGAAATAGAGACGGGACACTATTTTCCCCGATCGGATCGCGTAATTTTTTTCAATTTCAAATCTAATCTACCCTGTCACGTATATCTGTCCGTGTTGCACGCATCTGTATATATATATATATATATATATATATATATATATATATAGAGAGAGAGAGACAGAGAAAGTGGAAAAAGCAGTGGAACAGAGGGGCACAGGATGGAAAAGAGGTGACCGGATCATTCGCTCAGAGTCGGGATATTTTTTTTCCTTTATTCGCTCGGTTCCCTCGCTCTGGCAATTACGTGCCATTTACGTGACAGCCAAGCTGTCGCTTCTAATGCGGTTTTTCCGGCCACGCGCGCGCGCGCGATTTCGATCCGATTTGGACATTGGTTCCGGCCTCCACCCACCCGAAATCTGAAATGCCGGAATCGATTATGCTTGTTTACAGGCATGCCTCGTCAATCAACCCTCGGATTTTTCAATCGCACGCTTTCCTACACCTCCACGTGCACAGAAGACAACGAACGACTACGACTACTGCGTAAAGTCAATGTTCGACAAACCGTTTTCCAACGCCGTCCACCCAGAAAATCGCGCCCGAAAAAAGCTTCGTCAAACCTTTTATCACTCCGCGTTGTTTGTTAGTGAAAAAAAAAAAGATTCGTGGAATCGCCATGTCCGTCAGAGGGTTGTCTCGTTGGATAATTGGCTCGTCCACATCGTCGAGTCGATGAATTATTATTTCATCATCGGGAATTGGAAAAATTGGCAAGCTGCTTGCTATACGGAGTCGTTTATTTTATTCTAATCATTGCGAAGATCGAGGATAGGATCAGGATTATCATTCTTTCTGTTCGAAAGGGAAGTGATGTAATGTACGTGTGTAAAAAAGAGAAGAAAAATATTTTATCTTTATTTGAAGAATAAGACTTTGACTTGTGTCTATTCTATTAAGATTAAAATTCACGTTCTTTGTTTTAATTATTATATAATTTTAAAGTTCGTGTTTTGTATTTACTCCACTTTCACATTATTTTATAATTGGTATTACGTAAAAGTAAGAGTTTCGAAAATAAATCGATAAACAGACTTAGTGTTTATATTCGAAGACTCGTCTTGAATAAAAATAATATTAGAATCAATTCAATTCATTTAAATACAGTTAACGAAAAGAAGAGTGTAATCTGTTGAAACGTAGATTCTGAGTTTATATTTAAAAAAAAAAAAAGGAAAATCGAGTTGATTCAAGGAATTTGTTCCGTATATCCGATGATTCGTTGTTCGGTAAGCTGACACGAGAGCGTCTTGCAGGCTCTCGGCCATTGTCACGACAGGAAATTGGCCCTTGAAATGGGCTAAAGTGTTTTGCGCTTCGACAAACTGTCGTCCATCCTTCGCGATTCACGCTTTCCCAGTGATTTCACCTTTCCATTAATCAATCTTTTGCGCCGTGATAGATCCTCGGGCTCCTCTGATATCTTCTTCCATCAAATCCTCAGGATTAGGAAGCTCGCGTTAAGAACCAATTACTTTCACATAATTTCGGTAATGGTGGTTTCTTAATTAACCATCTTCTCTCTCCTTGAGGGGCAACGAACACCCCCTAAACACGGGGCTCGAAGAAAGGTCGAGCAAACGAGTGAATCAATTTAAGTTGGAAACTCGTTCCATTTCCAGAAGCCAGTGAATGAACGTGTACACTTTACATTATCATCGACCAATCGTATTTCCTAGTCAATAATTTTTCACGAGGTCAAAAAGTTTTTGACAAACTTTTTGTTTTTCAATGTGTTACGATTTGTTCAATTACCCGCAGATAGATTCTCTCTCTTGTCGAGATTTATTATCGCGCGAAATATTCGATTTTCGGTATTTAATCAATAATCTCTCCACGTGCCGACATTTATATCGCGTGCAAGATTTATGCCACGAAGAATCGTTGGAGAATAAAGAGAAACCTGTTAAATCCATCTCGTTCGATCCGTCCGAATTGCATAACCTCACTTGCCTTGATTGACAATAAGCTCCAATTTTCTTATCATATTTACTTACTCTATGACATAAAGATATAAAGATGCTAAAATTACAACGAAGAGGATACGAGAAGATTATTTAAGTTTACCAATAATTGCGTAACAAATGTTTTTCGAGCTCGTAAATCGTATATTTTAATTCAAAGTTCACTGAAATTTTATTTGTGAATATTGCCAACAACTATTTCATAATTAAAGTATCTATTTGTTCCTCTTCGATGCATATACTTCCTGTAAACAGATACACACAATTACGTATAATTAAATATACGTATTCATTCAGCCAAATCATACCACATTTTGTTTATTGTTTTCACCGACCAGTCAACAATATATTTATCCAGTGAAACGCACATTGGGAAACAGGGTAACAAGAATATTGAGATGCGACCAAAGTGGATGATCTTAAATTATTGTATCCAATGATCAAGTTTCAAGAAAGGGAAAAGGGAAACAAAAAAGGAAGACACGAGTCGTGAGACAAAAAGAGATCCCCCGATGGGGAGGATGTTCTTACAAGGAGAAGATAAGAAGGGGGGCACTATACCGCGGCATAAATTCGCTCGCGTTTATGATACTTGGAGCCGAAACTATATTTCCTCCCTCTTTTTACTCTTTCCCTTATCTACTTGTTTATCCATTCAGCCAAGAATTTGATGCAATTTCCCCGCAACTTCCGTGAACTGTATGCACTTTCGACAAAGAAATCATCAAATTCGGTGTACACGTATACCGTGTCCTCCCCTTTGCGAATATATCTATCCTCTCTTTAAAAAAGAACAAGCACACACAGTGTGTATATATATTTCGACAGTTGTACTCGAGGAAGACACGTATGAAAGATTCAAAATGCCTCGTGCTTTTTTTTCTTCCTTCATCGTGAAAAGCTCTGTGTCTTCCTTCGAGACATCATTTTTATATTTAATCCTTGGGAACATCTGCTCGAATTTTGTATTTTTCCTCCTTTTTTCTTTTTTAAGAAGAGTGACACGAGAAATAATATACTTGTTTCATGGACAAGGGTTGATGTATCGATGATGTTATTTCGACACTTTTCATCCCCAAGACTTTTTGTTTTGAAGAGTTGTCGCGAATAATTGTCGAAACACAACTTTTAATCCGAATGTAAATCCGCTTGTGTATTTTTCTTTGTCAAACGAAGGGAAGGAAGGAGCAACTGCGAGCACAAAAATTGCCATAAGTCTTTAATTAAAAATCTACCGGTGTAGCCGCGTTCCTTTGCAACTCAACAACCTCTCGCTTCGTGGAATAAAAAGAATTATTTCTTTGTGAAACAAACTGAATCTGAGAAAGACACTTCTTTCCTTCTCCCTCTCTTTTCCCTTTTTATCCTGAGATACAAAAGAATAGCTCGTAACTCTCTTTCAAGATGGACTTGTTCTCGTATGTCTTGGTACATGGAGAAAGAAGAAGAAGAAGAAGATTCGCTTAAAATTTTCATGAAAGAAGAGAGATGTTGATGCAAGAAGATTATGAATATTGAATATTGTTATTGGTGAATAACACGCTCGAGACGAAGATTGTTTTTAATAGTTGTAACAATAAGCGTTTAACTTGATCTTTTAATTTTTTTTCATTACGCGTTATTTTTTATCGCGTCCCTTTCGCTTTGCCCAATGATGCAATAATTATTTTCCATCCTATTACAATATTATTACCTTATCTCCTTTTCCTCGCAATTGAATTGTTATTCAACAATCGTTCCCCTCGACTTGGTAATTAACCCTTAACATTATACCTCGATGCCTTCTCTTTCCACCGTAATTGGCGCATACCATCCATCGCGATCATCGAGATTCATCGCGGTTCTCTTCGCTCCTTTAACTCTTCTAACCGATAATATCCCCGATATGCGTCATCATCCCCTCCCTCGTCTCGTTATTTACGCGGTTACGTTGGCTCGTCTAGACTTTTAACGAGAGCAGACCAACGGGTACAGTTACACAGACCAGTAATCATAAATATTGGAGAAGGTGAAGGCGAAGACGACGAGGGTGGTCGAAAGGCTCGAGTCGAAACTTGGTTTTCACCCCGAAGGGATGAAGGAAGGATCGAGAGAAGGGAATTGCTCTTTCCCGCGAGTCGAATATTAATAAAAACCGACAGAGCCGACCGGTTCAATTTAATATTAACGGGTGTTCCCGAAGAGGTGTGGGGAGGGATGCGAAATTGCCGCAGAGTATTTTACACAAAACTCGATTAGTAGGTGGAAGTTCTCTTGCAGAAGCGTCTGTACCATTATTGTGAAAGCCACGGTGGAGAAAATAGGTGCAACGACGAGAGCTATCTCCCCGTTTAATTAACGTGCGTTCGAGGCAACGGGGCCGGCGAGAGGCTTACTTTACCAGTCGTTCCAGTGCACAATATATCGATCCGGTTTGCTTATTTTGTCCGGCCAAATAGGATTCCGTACCATCGAATTATTCCACCCGTCCCTGAACCCGAATAATCGCCGACTTCGATTCCACGCACCTCGCCTGCTAATTTCAGAGTTAAACTTCTCCAATCTCTCCCGAGTTGTATTTTTTCCGAATCTTTTTCGAAGGAAAGAAAAGAATCTCCCTCCTCATTTGCGAATTTTTTTTTTTTTTTTATTATCGAGTTATTTGAGTGCGATGAATTTGTATTTGAGAGTAAAACTCTTCGAAAGTCTTTCATTCGAAAATTATTTTTCGCTAGTGTTCTGGTAAAACGTGAAAGTATATTTTTGGATATTAATTGTCCTTAATGCAGTATCCAAAGCACGTTCTTAGGGCATGAATATATTCGAGAGGAAAATATATTTGAGAATTGTGAGAAGATTGAAATTTTTATTCTTGAGATTCATTCTCGATTCAATCTTCACTCTTTAGAATGGAAATATATTTGAGAGTATCGCATCGAGAAATTATTCTTCGATGATCACTTTTAACGCGATTGTCTATCGATGCAAGTTGTTTTATTCGAATTTGCATCGTAAAATTATTTAAGATGACGATCTTCGAGACTAATTTCGCCACTCCTTTATTGCTTCGAGATAACGAGTTAATTAACGGGCACGAGACGAATATTTGGACGCTCGATTTTACGATAACGGAACATTGGCTCGCATTGATCTTCGATACAACGGTATGTACGAAGGTATGTATCAATGGAACGGGCCATCTTGTTTCTCGATTAATGCTACCACGTCTATGTTTTCTATGTAAATACACGTTCTATAGGGATTCTATCGGTACGCGCGAGTCGCTCATTAACAAAAGTTAATTAACGCTAAACTTTGTGTTCGTCAGTTGAAATTTCATCCTCGGAAACGCGTTCTCCTATTTACTTCTTTTCTTCTTCTTCTTCTTTTTTTTTTTTATTCTTCCTTTATCTCGCTTGAAAATGCATGGAAATTGCTCACCATTCGCACATTCATTCCCCTCAAATTTGATTGTCTCGTGTTCAAGCACATATATGAAAGAAATTGAATTTTTCCCCGAATTGAAATTTCGATCAATTAATTATATCAAGCTTTCAGCTTAAATTTCTGACTCGTCATTTATCTTTAAGACGAGATTCCTGAAACTTAGAAAATTAGAATTAGAAAAATATACTTTGGCGTAGAATTAGGATCTGATTTCGTTCCAATTAACTCATCGTCGAAAATACGATCGAGAATAGGATCTTCCTTGATCGTGTCCTATTTTTATCGGAAATCTTTGGATGTTGTCACCAATGTCTGAACATTTTTAATAAATCAACCGAAGATACAACTTTGACCTGAAAAGTTACTCCTTAGATATCTTCTGCAAATATTTTTCCTGTCCTGAATCCACATCCACATAGCTGTGTCAACCATAATCCTTAAATCCAAGTCATCCCACTTTACGTACAATCCCATTCGCTACAATCTATATATATATTTTTTATATTTAACTCTTTTCACCGTGTTTAAAATTGATAATATTATAATTTATACACATTCTTTCTCAACTTAATGAAACAAAACTACTTGTAAATTATCAGGCGCGACATTTAAAGTATGAAATAGTTGAAATTCCTTACGGATCTTTCTACGAGACTCGCTCTTCTTGTCGTAATTTCCACTCAACAATAATTCCGAATTAAAAGAAGAAAAAAACTTATTCGAAACACCTCTCGAAAATAAAATTTACACGATCCTTTTACCTTTTCCTTTAAAAAATCTACGTTTCGAGAAATTTCAAAACTCGAACGAAACCCCACACCTGTTCCCGAGTTTCACGAATAAACCAACTTTTTTTCGATCCTCTTGAAACTCTCGAATTTCTGTACACCGTGGTTCGTTTACAAAAATCCTCACGACCGAACGAACGTCGAAGAACCGCGAACCGTCGTGACGTATAGATCGAGGCAAGCATCCGTTAGAGGAAACGTTATTAACGTTACGGGTCAACGTGTGCGAACGTCCAGCTTCTCTTTGCACACGTGTCGATATTAGGGAGGAAAAGCTTGTTGCGACCTTGCAAGAAGTACAAAAATATATATATTTCCACTGGAAACTTCTCCTCGACGTCTCATCTCTTACGTCCTTTGAACGTCCTTTGAACGAACGAAACCGTCGAGTGCTCGCGAACGTGTTGCGACTCCACTTACACGAGAGTGTGTGTGTGTGTGCTGGCCAACTTTCGACTTTCGCCTCGTTCGACAATCCTCTTCCTCCGATTTTTTCTCGAGCAAAAAAAAAAAAAAAAGAGGAGAGAAAGAGGAAAGGAAGGAGGGAGGGAAGGCGGGTATCGCTCCTTGGAAGCTCGCTCGATTGGAAAAAGGCGAGGATAGCAGGAAATTAAAGCCGGCTTGTCGTCGAAGACAGTGGGGGAGGGAAAAATTCGATCTCGATTTCCCTCGCAATTGGTACGCGTACCAATATACAGGGGGTTTCATAACTCTGGTTGATAACTCGGTGTTGACTCGACGATTAATCCGAAAAACGGAGAAATGGGTTGAATGTAAGGCGAACGATGCAATGAGTTCGATGTTTTCGTTCGATTAAACGAGAAGGGAGGAGTTTCTCGTTTTCGAAATCGGATGAATTCGAATTGTGAATGAGGGAGGGAAGAAAGTTTCATTTTTTCTCCCTCGATTTCTTTTCCCTTTTTACACGAAAAGAGGGAGGGCGAAGAGGGAAGAGGACGTTTTTAATTCGAGACTTCGTTAATTTGAAACGTTCCCCCGTGATAATTTGAAAATATCAAAATTTCCCTGTTCCGTGAAAAAGATGTTGAGCGAAAATTGTAAAGATCGGCAATATTTCTTTCTTATTTTAATTATTAATAGTGAAATTCATAATTATTCGGTCTCGTATTTTAATAAATCAGAAGGGTATTGATGATAGAGTGACTCTCTCTTTCTATCTCTTTCTTTTTTCTGTCTTCAAAGAACAAGTCTTATTATCGATAAGCGTTGAGAACAAATATGAGCGAGAAATAACGAAAAGCTCGGCCATCGCGCACACCGTGGTTGCGATATCGGAACGAGTTCGTTTAATTTGAACGTAAATAAACATTTTCGCGCAATATAAAGGTGTATTATATAGAATCCGGGTGAGCGTCACATAATAAACCGATTGTATATATTTAATTACGAAGATAATTATCGAATTCGAAACGTGGAAAATCGTATAACAGCATTTATTTTGTCTGGTATATACCGTGACCATGCGAATCAATTTAACATATACGTATACATCGTTTCGTAATATCGTTAGTAAATTTGTATTGTTTAAATAATTAATTGCGTGCGTGTATTAGTTGAATTAATAATAAATTGATTAATGATACTTTAAGTAAATTTATTCCATATCGTGCAGTTATGTAATTGATTCGACGATGCTATGTGTGTGTGCACAGTTGTGACTCGTAAACATTAGCGTCTCGATAATCGAATAATTTGTTTCGCGAAATTAAGAGACATCGAGGAATATCTTTTTCAATTTAGGGAGATGTTAATATTTAAATGTTTCGTTAATTGGGAATAATCTATAATTGTAATCTGTGATAAGAATACAATGCAATTCTTAAGATTCTTAAAATGTAAGAAATTTATTAGATTTGTCCTTTCCATCTTTGGTAGTCAATTAACATCGAATTAACAACCGATTTGCTATTTATTAATAATATTCGAACAATCGTTTTTCATGAAAACAAAGAATTTCTTCGCAATCTTTCTTTCTTTCTTTTCTTGATTATTATTTATTTCTATCTCTGAGAGAAAAGGAAATTAAAAACCGTTTCGATCAAATGTTGTGCAATAAAATAAATAAAAATTCAATTACAAATTAAAAATATAATAGAGAAAAAAAAATGTGTATTACGTGAAAAGATATTGTAGAAAAGGCGGGATATTCTTCGTGCACGAACGTCGATTAACAATCGGTGCGACATTTCTTCCTATTCCACGTGATTAACTTCGAATTATCGTTTCATGGATCGTTCAACACGAGGATTCTGCGCGATTATGAATCGTGCCGCTATCTCGTAAGTGTGCGAACACGTACACGTTCAGCAAAGGGTTAAATGCTGTGTGTACATATTGGATGTGTTTATGTGTACATACGCTAACTCGAGACACGGATGCTTGGGCACGAAATTGTTGGAAGGAAACATTGTATAAGTAACTTTACAGCGCGATGCAAAAAGAATACACCCCCCCCCGTTAAATTGTTCTCGGAACAATTACAAGTCCGGTTGTTCCCTGACAATGCAGATCTTTCGACGCTGCTTAAGATCGAAATAATGGCTCGAGACGGAAAAGCCAATTATCCTAACGATTTACGTCTGGAGGTGACGAATTTATTTTGGCCCACAATTAGAGACAAGCTTCTGAGAGAATCTACCGAGTCCAAAGAAGGATCATTAATCAATAGCGTCGCAATAATCTTAAAAGAAATTACACGGAACATTGAATTCAACGATATCATCATCCATTAACGCGTTGAAAAATCGACAAGCATTTCTCGATGATATCGACTTCTTTTGACACACTTTTTGAAAAAAAAGAATTGTAAAACGATATTTTGCAACGATTATTTCTGCAATTTGAAGAGGATATTTAAAAACCAGATTGAAAATTCTTTTGCGCTTTTATATCTGAAAATTGTCGTCCAGAATCTTTATGATCTTTTTATGACGTGAGTTCATCCACATTGAATCACTTTGAAAGTGAAATTCTCGAGAATATTTTTTCACAAGAAAAGAAAAAAACAAAGAAAACGAAACTCTCGAAAATTTTCTCTCATTTCTCGTAAAAAATCATAGAAAAGAATAAACCATCCCCTTCCACTATATATATATATCCAAGAAGAGTAGAATTAAGATTCAAGAGAGATCGAGTGCAAATAGATTGCTCAAATATACCGACATGCAAAACGCTCTATATCAAACTATCTTGGCTGGAAACCATTGCAAAACTATATTACCGGATCCCTTGGCGACGTAGCAGATTGAAGTGTGCACCAGCGTACATACCTAACGCTGCGAAATCCTGATAACCATCTAACAGCAGTTCCACCACCACGTCTTCCCATATGGAAGACACGCGGATCGTGTGGATCGACCGACTCTCGAAACTATTCCAAATAGTCGAACTTTAGACGCCTCTGATTCTATCTCTCTCTCTCTCTCTCTCTCTCTTCCTCTCTCTCCCGCTCGTTGCGGTTAAATCAAGAATCGACTTTGCTCGATACGATTCTTTTCTACTTTTTTTTTTTTTTTAATAATCGACGCAACAAGACGTTAAAATTTCCATAACTGGAAGGACCTATACCTTCGTCGATCCGCTTGAATAGGGGTCACGTGTCTATTTGCGATGCCTCGCGACTTGTGGTCGCGATAAACCGCACCAACGTCACACCACGCAGATTATCCTTGATGCGTTTCAACGCTTGATGTACAGCCAGGCAAGGTTGTAACGGACACACTAAATAATTATACGCTTTCTTCCATATATCGCGTTCTTGAATGGAATAATTTTAAATGTATTAATTAAAACGCACAATTTCTCATCGAATATCGAATATTGTTCACATATGAGATATAAGTGTTTGGAATTGAGATGAATTTTGATTGTTGAATGGAATAATTTTAAATGTATTATTTAAAACGTACAGTATCGAATATTGTATCACATATATGAGATATAAGTATTTGGAATTGAGATGAATTTTGATCGTTGGATGGAATAATTTTAAATGTATTAATTAAAACGCACAGTTTCTCATCGAATATCGAATATTGTTCGCATATATGAAATATAAGTGTTTGGAATTGAAATGAATTTTGATTGTTGGATGGAATAATTTTAAATGTATTATTTAAAACACACAGTTTCTCATCGAATATCGAATATTGTTCTCATATCGTATATGAGATATAAGTGTTTGGAATTGAGATGAATTTTGATTGTTGGATGGAATAATTTTAAATGTATTATTTAAAAAACACAGTTTCTCATCGAATATCGAATATTGTTCGCATATGAGATATAAGTGTTTGGAATTGAGATGAATTTTGATTGTTGGATGGAATAATTTTAAATGTATTATTTAAAATGCACAGTTTCTCATCGAATATCGAATATTGTTCGCATATGAGATATAAGTGTTTGGAATTGAGATGAATTTTGATCGTTGGATGGAATAATTTTAAATGTATTATTTAAAACACACAGTTTCTGATCGAATATCGAATATTGTATCGCATATATGAGATATAAGTGTTTGGAATTGAGATGAATTTTGATTGTTGGATGGAATAATTTTAAATGTATTATTTAAAACGTACAGTATCGAATATTGTATCACATATATGAGATATAAGTATTTGGAATTGAAATGAATTTTGATTGTTGGATGAAATAATTTTAAATGTATTATTTAAAACTCACAGTTTCTCATCGAATATCGAATATTGTTCGCATATGAGATATAAGTGTTTAGAATTGAGATGAATTTTGATCGTTGGATGGAATAATTTTAAATGTATTATTTAAAACACACAGTTTCTGATCGAATATCGAATATTGTATCGCATATATGAGATATAAGTATTTGGAATTGAGATGAATTTTGATTGTTGGATGGAATAATTTTAAATGTATTATTTAAAACGTACAGTATCGAATATTGTATCACATATATGAGATATAAGTGTTTGGAATTGAGATGAATTTTGATTGTTGGATGAAATAATTTTAAATATATTATTTAAAACACACAGTTTTTCATCGAATATCGAATATTGTTCGCATATGAGATATAAGTGCTTGGAATTGAAATGAATTTTGATTGTTGGATGGAATAATTTTAAATGTATTATTTAAAACGTACAGTATCGAATATTGTATCACATATATGAGATATAAGTATTTGGAATTGATTTGGAATGAATTTTGATTCTTGGATGGAATAATTTTAAATGTATTATTTAAAACACACAGTTTCTCATCGAATATCGAATATTGTTCGCATATGAGATATAAGTGTTTGGAATTGAGATGAATTTTGATTGTTGGATGGAATAATTTTAAATGTATTATTTAAAACATACAGTTTCTCATCGAATATCGAATATTGTTCGCATATGAGATATAAGTGTTTGGAATTGAGATGAATTTTGAATTGTTGAGATTCTTTTACATGCGAATTGTTGGAAGAAAGATTTTTGCCAGTGGATACAATTAATCGTAACACTTGTTGTTATTGATTCTCGTTAATCGAGAAAGTAAATGAATTTCATTTCTTTGTATCGTTTTTCTTTTTAAATCTTCTTGACTCTGTACAACAAAAGAAAAAGAATTATTTCAATCATTCCACGAGACAAAGTTGTGATCGATTCAATATCTGGATAATTTTTTTCTGATAATTAACTGACAATCAACGCGCAGAGTTTCTTGCTAGAATAATGAAACGAAAGAAGAAACGATTGTCGGTCTTTGTGTACGATATTTCGTATACGTTAAAGTTTGTAGACAAATCGAGGAAAATTGATTAAGCCGGATGTAATAAGCCTCTCAATATCAATTATTAATGTATGTATTGATGACATGATGACTTTGCGCAAACAGTATGGCGGATTACCTTGGATACATTAGCGTTCTTGGAATTTGGGGGAATACTGACGGTCCAGCGAGCATTGGTATATATCTAAGATCATCCCTAATAACATGTTGAGTGACAAACAGAGGCAGCAACGTCTCAATCTACTAACTAGATGGAATTGCCTGGAGAAGAATATTCGAATTTCAAACATAATTAAATATCCTGTATTATTAATTATAATTCTATGTTTATTTAAGAAAATCTTCTGAAAATTATTATTCGTTGTATCACAAAATTTGAACAAGATAAATTCATCACCTTTGAGAGAAGAATCACGTTTCATTTTAAATTAAAATTAATCACGATTCTTGTTTCTTTTTTTTTTTTCATTTTGTCAAGAAAAACCGGTTTGGTTTTTAATCATCTTTACGGTATGCCACCTCATTACTAGGAAACGTTACCATTTTCGAGTGGAAGTGATCTTTCGAGTTTACTTTTAATTACAAAAAAAAGTATAGAAAACGATAGATCACGAAATAAAATTTTCTAAAATTTTCGTTCATTAAATAATATCAAGAATTTTCTTTAAAATTTATAACGGAGAATCGAGAGAAGAGAAGAGAATTTATAATAATTCCTTAGTTTCCTTCTCATTGGAAATCATAAGTTATCAAAAGAGGTTACAAGTTTCTAAACTCTTTCCTGTTTCGATATAAATTCCCTCCCCCTAAAAAAATATACAAGAGAAGAATCTACTAGAGTCAAGTTCGAACTAGTTCAAACTCTTTTGGTTTCAGCGATTTAAAACACCATCGATCACCCGTTCGACGTGTTTCCTTCCCCTACCTTAAAATCCTTAAAAATCCTCCCCACGATCGAAAATAAAATCTACGAACGGAATAAATAACTCTTCGCCTCTTTTTCCCTTTTGTTTCTCTCTCCTTTGATGTTCGTTCCATTCATCCGAGAAAGGAATACTATATTTTTCGAAACGTTGCGTACAAAAATCTCTTTTGCGCTTAACAATTTAAGATTCTAAGCATCCTTTCTCTCTATACATTTTCTCTATAAAGAGGAGAACCGCATAATCCATTTTGCTCTTCATTTCGTTTCGTTAATTCGTTGAACTGAAATCGAAATTTTTTGTTTCTTTTTCTTTTTTTCTTCTGCAATTTTTTCGAAACGGAGAAAGATGATTCGAATCAAAGTGTAGGGGCGCGAATATTTTCTCCCTCTTCTCCGACCAATTCCACTCAGCTTTGTGGATTTATGCTTTGGTGGATAGTCTTGGCCTGAATTCACGCGAGGAATTTATGCTTTTCGTGGATAATCGATGATTGGTGTTGAAACGAGGAAGAACGTTGTTCTCCCTCCCCCCTCCGGGTGACAAGCACGAGAGAAATTTGAGACTCGTCGCTTGGAATGAGAGAGAGAGAGAGAGAGAGAAGGAGAGAGAGAGAAGGAAATTCGTATATTTCGGCTTTTCATAGCGTTCGAATCAAAAGGTGATCTCGAAATTAGGAGGAAATATCGCATTGGTATTATTATTAATATTGATTACTAGTGCTAGACTTATTGACTCTCGATCGTTGAATAATTAATTATCGAAAATTCAGGTGAACGTGTTATTCGATCTATCCTATTGAGAAGGTTTTCACGGTTTATATTTTATAGCTCGTCGTTACTCAGTCGAATTTATGCGTAGTTAATTAAGAAATATTGATTTTAGTTGGGATTATTATATCAACGAAACAAATTTTTCAACGTTGTAATTTGTTTCTGTTTGCTCGTAGATTAGAGAGGGGAAATATTTTAAAATTGCTCGAGAGAGATCTTGCATTCATTTCACTCCTTTGGTATTCCTTTTGCGAAAATAGTTCAGTTCCGTATATTTCCTTTACGTATATCTGAATAATATAGAATAGAATCTGTTCTAAATCCCGCGAAGGAACGATACGACGAATATAAACGAAATTAAGATGCACCATTTACTTAAGAAAGAAATCAAAGATGTAAAAATCAAATTTTCCCGCGAAAACTTGAAACGTTGAATTACATTCAACAATTGTTAATATTATTTGCAACGATTATTCAACAATTGTTAATAATATTATGAAGAATAAATTTCTTGAACTAATTATGAAAACCCAGCACGACAAATTAACAAAGATTCGTAGCATCGTTAAAAGAAATTTAATCAACCGTTCTCCTTTCTTCTATTTTATTTTATTACTGCCAGAGATATACAGAACGTGTGGAACGAAACCTTGCAACCATGTAGCAAAAAATTTCCAAAAATAGGAAAGGCACCTAACCTCGAAACCTTACTTGGTGAAATTCTAATTAGTGGGAACATCGTGGATTTTAACGATGTTTATCCGAATCAGCCGAAGATTAAAAAACGATGGCTCGACCGAGTGAGAATATTTCTCGCTACACCTGTACACACGAAGCTTTGAGAGCTTTTCAGACGATTTGGGCCGTCGGTTGGTTGCTCGTTTTAATGAAATATTAAGCAACTTCTCGGGCGAGTTGACACGGGCGTGCAAGATAGCGCACGATACGGACCACTTTGTGGAAGCGGAATTCCCTTACTATATGTGTGTATACGTGGTCCGAAGAAACAGCGTGAAGCAAAAAGGAAGGCGAGAAAGGAAGCGAGAAGGATGGGTCGGGTGATAAAGACGCGCGAGGCGAAACTTTACTGAATACGGAGAAGGAGAGAGGGGGGGAGGGTGCGAGAGAGTTGATATTTTAATGTAAAATTATGAGCTCGATCTTGCGAAACTTGCGAAACTTGTGAAATCAAAATGAAGTTGGTGGAGAAGTCAATGTAACGCGATCGAAAGAATAGGATCGTGTCTAATTTGAGGAAGTATGAGTACTTTGTAATTGGATCGCATGGATTTTTATGGATAGTGATAAAAGTAGAAGAATACGCGTATTTTTAGAACGAAATTATTTTTTAACGAAGGTATTTTTGGATATAGAGAGAGTGATTTATCCGATAGTAACTTTCAATTTGAGGAAGTATGAGTACTTTGTAATTGGATAGCATGGATTTTTATGGATAGTGATAAAAGTAGAAGAATACGCGTATTTTTAGAACGAAATTGAAGGTATTTTTGGATATAGAGAGAGTGGTTTATCCGATAGTAACTTTCACTTTCGCAATATCTGAGAGAGGATAATTTAATTACTTTACTGTGGAATGTATTTTAAAGAAATTATAATTATGTACGATATTTTAAAAAGAAACAACAACGAATATAAGAAAAATCGAGTCTCTCGTCATCTCGTTTATAATTTTTTTTTCTTAATTTTTCATCCTTCTCTGCCAATTTTTCTCCTCCCGCTTGGATGCCATTTGTAGAATTTTCATCGTTCGCATTGTTATCGGATAAAAGCGATAATAAAATTGTGAAAATTCGATGAAAGAATTTCATTCGAACAAAGCATGTTGTACTCCCGTTGTTGTTTTTTCAACATCATCGATCATTGTTCTATCCTAGTGGAATTACGAAGAATTAACATGAAAGGGATTACGAAAAGACGTAAAACGGGGTAACCATAGCAGCCAATTTCGGGGATGAGTAAATTCAATGAATTACATTATTTTAATTGGTTTCTCCGGGCCGTCGCGATGCGCATTTCTCTGCTAATGACACTGGCAACAATTCCCACGTTTAAATAAACGCGCCAGCTATCCCACCACTCGCGACTTTAAAATTAATTGGAAATTTCGATTACAATGTTTAATATGCGTGTAAACAATTTGTTAATCATTGCGCGTCGCGTTTGCACGTAGAAAAGAGCATCGACTCTTTTTTTTATTCTTCCTTATTTTTTTTTTTCTTTTTTTTTTTTTTAGAAGCAACAGCAATTACATCCAATCTAAGATAAAAATAACGATACTTTGGATGCTCTGTTGTCGAGAATATCGATGTTCATTAATGAAAGAGAGTAAGAGAAAACGAGAAAGAAAAAATAAAAATTAAAAAATAATACTGATTATAAATCGAATTGCTTTCTCATTGCTGCGACAATGATACGATGATTGAAAATTTTCATTCGGAATTTTCAGTAGCGA
This sequence comes from Apis mellifera, assembly GCF_003254395.2. Lineage (NCBI taxonomy): Eukaryota > Metazoa > Arthropoda > Insecta > Hymenoptera > Apidae > Apis > Apis mellifera. Next base: position 10,238,802 of record NC_037646.1, read on the forward strand.
AGCGAACAATTTCTAGGAATTTAATCTTTTCAATTTCTTATCAATTTCACCTCTGTGCACCACACACTTTCGTTTAAATCGAATTCACAGATTTCACTCGCTATTACCTCCAATCCATCCGGAGAAAAAGAGCGTTAATAATAATCAGATCACGAGAATCATCCTATTGTTACTTTTCTCTATAAAATTCGAATCGCGTGATCGTTGATCAAATGGTACAAATGAATGAGTATCTAGTACTAAAATCGGTTAAAATAAGACATTTTTCTTCTTTCTCTTCGTTCGAATTGGGCTCCGAGAGCCGGAAGATGGAGTGTTAGCAACTCGATGTAAAGAAAATTAGCGCGATTAAGGTGAATAATGGGGAAAATTTGCAAAACTTCCCAAGCGTCATGAGGGGGATACGTAATGGTCTCGAGCGTGAAAAAAGCGGGGGAGAAAGGGGAGAAGATCGAGAGAAAAAGTAACAGGAATGAAAATCGATAAATTTGCTTGGCAAGAATGTTTCTACACGTATTTGTATCCCAAAAATTAGCATTATATTTTCAAAATTTTATTTCGTGAATATTTCTATCGCTTATGATTTTTATTAGACCCAATTATTTATAGATCGATCAAATATATGCAAGATACGTAATATAAATGGAGCAATATATTTTTATAGAAAATATAATTTAAATAAAAAATAACTTCGAACAGCCTTCAACCCTGTTGAGATAAAAAAAAAAAAAAAAAGAAAAAGAAAAAAACGTCCCAGCGTAAAATATTACCGGGACATGTGTCATCCCGGCTGCGAAAAAACAAGAAAAGGAAACATTCGCGCAAAGAAACAAGATTTGCGTTTTAATTCCGCGTCATAATAATTTCGTATGTAAAAAATACGAAATCCCTTTCCCCTCTCCTCCCATTTACGTGGAAAGATGCAAATTATCGTTCGATCCTCGTTCGATTCTAATTACTCCTGTATGCGAGTTTCGCGCACGTCTCGCGTATCCGAAGACCGCGATCCGTGGAAACGACGCTTGAAATTAAGCACACGTCCACGTTCCAGTTGAAGGAAAACAGGCGAGGCCGGCCCGAATAAGTTGAGTAACCGAGGATACTTTTAAGAGATTAGACGTTGTCGTGAGCCGCTTTTGCCAGACACGCGATAAATATCAACTAACTACTCGTATCCAATTTTACACGTGATGCCCACTAACCTCGCCTAACCTCGTTCTCATGGGCGAAACTTTACGAGCTAATTCGAAACCGTTCCTCCCCAGCTTTAAAGCTTGCCCCGTTACCTCTCGAGATATCTTCCCCCCGATAACCGGAGATCTATAACGTAATTCCCTTTAAATCGATTATTTCCTTCTTTTTCCTTCTCCCCTCTCTCGCTCGCCCTCGATCGATCTCTCTTCTAGATCGAGATCGAAGAGATTTGAATTTGAGTTGAGTAAATTTTGTATCAATCGCGCGTGTTAAAATTTTGTAACCATAAATTTCACATTGAGTGTGATAAATCCTTTGGAAAAATCAATTCGTCGAGGAGAAAAAAAAAGAAGAAGAAAAAAAAATGATATCAATTTTCCTCCAAGGAGAACGGTAAAGCGTTTAAACCTCGCGCTCTTTTAATTCCTTTTTTAAAATCCGTATGATCGGGATTTACGATCGCGCGATAAATGAGCATCTGCTGGGAATTATTGGCCGGACCCTAATTCGGTTACGATATTGCGGTTATCTCAGCGGGCGATTTTCTCTGTGTATCGTGAAAGGACGTGTTGGTGAGGGAGGAAAGCTTTTCAACCTGCCTTCAGAAGAAGGAGGGTAGATATCGAGCGAAATCGACGTAAAGAGGGAGAAAGAGAGAGAGAGAGAGAGAAATAAAATTGATAGAAAAATAATTATATATAATTCACTTTTTTGTGCCTCGCTGTCTTGTTGAGATTATTATTAACTTGTACTTTATCGCTTTGTTAATCAGATTGGTAACTCGATATTGTGCGATTTTTAACGATATTTTTGGTGATATTTTGAAGCAGATATTCGTTCACGAGTCGGATCGAGAATGAAATTATTATTTTTTTTTTTTTTTTTTAAAAACGTTGAACGATATAACGACGTTTTAAGCTGATTTGAATTAAAAACTAGCGAATTATGGTTGAACGTTTGATTAAACGTTTATTATCAACGATCAATATTTTTAATTAAAAAACTAATTTCAACGTAAACCGATTAAATTTATTGTGATACTTTAAAACTTTAATTTTTTTTCCTTCTCTTTTTTTTTTTTTTTTTTTTTTTTAATCTCTGGTACAAGCATAAATGAATCGATCAAATTAGAAATTTTAATTAATCATAATTAAAACATGAAGAATTAAAATCGTAAAACTCGTGAAATCTTGACGTAATCTTAAAACGAATTTTGATGTGGACAAAGACAAGAAGGAAAAAGACCACGTCGAATCGGTAATATTTTCAATTTATTAACGTTGTTCCACGGTGAGATTGGTTGTTTTACGAGACCAATATCGTTCCCGGTTACGAACTTTGATCGTTTCGCATCGAAAATTCTATCGGTATTCAAGAAGGGTGGTGGGATTAAATACGGCGGGTTGTTTCTTAAATTAACTTAGTTTGTGAAATTTGTACGCTACCGACCAACTTGAGAGAGAGAGAGCCACTTAAAAGCTTATGCAACACTTGTTTATTTTCCTACTTCCCCCCTCTCCATAATGTATAATAGCAGAGCAGACCCACTCGTCCCCAATCTTTTATGCGCCACTTTTTGAACAGAAACAATACTCGTTTCCCTAGTTTTATTGAAATCGTTTTAAAATTTCTCGGCTTAGAGAAGAGAGAGAGAGAGAGAGAGAGAGAGAGAGAGAGAGAGAGAGTTGGTAAAACGCTTTGGAAGCATTAGAAACTGTCGTTGAAAGTGGATGAAAATTCAACGAGTCCATTGTACGTACTTTTGATTCTTAGATACGTACTTTACCGCAGTTTAAATTAAAAATTACGGTAATAATGGATCGTTAAAGAGATTCTCGAAAAAGATCTCTCGTGGAGAGACATTAGAAGAATTTATCATTACGTGACCAGATTGTACGAGAAAAAAAAAAGAAAAAAATTCTCATTCTTCGAGGGATGCACGTACATGTGTGTTATGCTGCCCGTTGTTCCACAAATTGATATGGGAACACGTGTCTCCATACTTCTCTTGGAAACTTATAAATTGGAAAGTGGTCGCATGTGGTTGGGAAATATTGAAGAGATTAAAGTCGAATCATGTTAAAGTCGTCATTTGACGACGATATTCCTGCCGAAAAGAATGCTCCACGAGTTTCCACGTTGGGAAACGAGAGAGAGAGAGCGAAAGTTTTTATCGATCAATGCTCTCTCTTAATAAGATCGTCGGCTTAACTTTCGATGCCTGCCACTGTTCTCGGAACGATAGGAACGAAGGAATAATTTTCTGGATAATCTCGATAATCTTTTTTTTTTATCAAACGACCTTTTCGAAAGGGTATAATTCTGTTCGTATCTTCGTATCTCGAGAGCAAAAGTTTTCTCCATAAAATTAATTAATAAAAATCGGGTTTCTTTTTTCTTTAATTTATTAATTTCGTATTCCATCGTAAATAAGCAGATTTATTCATGGAGAAAGGAATGGCATTCTCGGCGTTCACCCTTGTGATTACAGAAATGTATTTGAAAGAGGTCGGTATGCCGTAGCTTTAATTCGATTCCCGTGTTCGTTCTTAGCGAAAAATTCTTAGGAAAGAGAGGAAAGGGACGCGATAAAATTCTCAATGAGTCGCGCTATAGCGGCCTGTCTTAAATCCTCGCCAATAAAAATTCTATGATTAATATGATATCGCGCTTGAAAGTGGGAACTAAGAGGATTTCCTAGTTTGCAACGTCGAAAGGAATTACCGTTTTCTTTCTTCTTTTTTTCTTCTTTTTTTTTTTTTATTAATATAATATAATAACTTCCTAGTTTTCAATTTTTCACTTTTCCTCTTTTTTTTTTTATTTTTTTCAAAGAACTATCGTACACGAGGCATCGAAGTATTTAAAATTATTCAGCTCATTTGAATAATCGCGTCATATCAAATTTGCTCTCGTTTCAAAGGGATCGTAATTTCAATATAGTTTCTTTTTTTTTTTTCTCGTAATAAGTTCGATATGAAAGTCTATCTTCGTTTCTTCAAAGTTATTTTCATACGAATAATCCATCGATCGAAAGTCAATCGAGATCAATTCAAAGGATGGAAAGAGAGTTAAACTTCAAAACAATTTATCCTGTATTTTATCAGAAAACGTATTATTTCGAAAAATACGAAGGAATTGCTCTCGATATGATGGAAAATTCATCAAAGATCAAACACGATTCGTAGAGGATCATAAATTAACGTCGATGCAATTATTCTTATGAATAGGGGATATAGAAGAAATCCGTCGAATCCATCTTCGTTCCTCATTCTTGACTCGAATACAATAATGGAAGATCACTCGACCATGATAAAAACTTCCAAACAACTTACCCTCCATTTTATCAGATTGCAAGTGGTCTCATCACATATTCCATCCTGTACCACATTCTACGAAATTTGTAAGCAGAACCAAAAAAAAAAAAAAGAAAAGGGTGAACCATCGATCCACTTGTCTTGTTCATCGATGTTTAAAAAGTCATATACTGTTCCGTCGTGTCCAAGATCTCCAAAGTTTTCGATCGTGCTCGAGCCGAAAAGTACGAAAAGTATTACGTGACCGGATTTCGGGGTTCTTTCGTTTCCACTATCGAACTTTTTCCACGTAGCAGCTGTTGCTAAGGTTTCCTTTCCCGACTCGTGGCCACTCGAACGATGAAATGCTCGGGGAGCAACGACAGTCGTCGTGTGGAGAAGGTAGAAAAGGATTTGATACATAAGAAGAATTCTATACCAAGTTTGAACGCGATGAATCTTGCGTGTAACGCGAGATAACGACGAGTTTCTGGACGAGATTTCTACGGTCAAGGTAAAACGAGAAACGTCTCCATCTTTGATCATTTCGTTCTCCTTAGCAGTCGATTCCATTTTTATGATTCCGTTCCATTCGGTTTCTATCGTGACTTTGTCGTTTTTTTTTTTTTCTTTTTACGAGGAAACATTCGTCTAATGGTTCTCGAATACTTTTATCAAGATCCATTTTTGTATCGAAAGATGCTAATGGGGGGGAAAAAGGGAGGACGTCAACGTTGATTCTGTTGTATTATTGGAACGAAGAAAATGTATTTTTACAAGTTGGAGTATCTTGAAACTGACTTCCTCTCTTTTCTTTCTTTTTTTTTTATGAAACGAAAGAATATTATGAAACTCGAAAGTAAATATTCATAGTCAGAAGATTAATTTCGGGAACGATTCTCTAATTTCCCCTCTTTTCCAATTAATTTTGCCTCTGTCGCTTAAGACCGTCCTGTTACAATATGTCGACATATTAAAAGAATCTTTTCCAATTAATTTTGTCCCGTCAAGATTCGTCAACGTATTATAAAAGAATCGTCGAAAGCCTGTTGGGATTAAACGAGCTAATTAACGAAACAAATCGTTCGTTGCCTCTGCCCAAGAAGATGATCCAATTCATTAGCAGAACCCTCCCCTCCAACTTGCCAATCTTCCATCTCCTCCTTAATCGCTCATAATCCGCGTTGATCATCGATCTTCATAAAGATATTACCACCGTTCCAAATTGCTTCCGAAGAACAGATGATATCGTATAGCTGCATGTAACGAGTGTTTCCGCTTAGGGGAAGGATCAAAGATATTAGAAAAATACGGTTCGAAAGGCGAAGAAACTGGACGAGAAAAAGGAAGAAGGTTCGATTATGCATACACCGCTGCTGAATTGAAATCTGAAAGGCAACCGATTCGGGGCCTCGATCAAGTTCGAACTGAATCGTTCCTCGAATCTGTATTTCCCGAAAGGGGGAGACTCTCTCCCCTTCGTCGTCTCGTCTTCGATCCACGCGCAAGGTCCGCGCCCTCCTCCCTCTCGCGAAATTGGATTTCCTTTCCGGTTTCCACGATTTAAAAGCTCGAGGAGAGATCGGGGACGCGGGATTTCCCGTGTCACCGAGAGAACACAGGAATGACACATCGATCCGGAAAAAGGGACCCGTCGTTGTCCGCTTCCACCCTCTTTCTCTCTCTCTCTCTCTCTCTTTCTCCTACAATCGATCGTTCCATCCCTCTCGGTGGAATCGTGATTCCGCACTTTCGTTCGTGTACACGCAAATTTCCGCTCCACCAGACTTCACCAGACTCGTGGAACTCGTGCCCCCATGGGCATCGGACGTCGAATATCGAGTACACCGCGAGCGAGCGCAGCTTCTCTCTCTCTCGAGAGAGGAATCTCTTCTTATTCCGACCGAGTAGAGAACGGGGATATTTTTCCACCGAAATTTCCATCCCTCGGAATTTACCGCAGAGACTTAGATAAATTAGGAACTTGAACTCTGTGTTTAGAGAGAGGGTTTAGAAACTGGCCTCGCGCCAACGCTCTTTTGATCGCGGTACACGTGGGTTTAAAATATTCGATCGGGGAAGAGAAAGGAGAGACGTTTGTTTGGGCACCGATCGCGCGCAGAATTCTCGAAAAGAGAATCGTCATGAATCCACTCCTTCCCTCACTTGACGGGATTAAATATTAAATTGAATTCTCGAAACGAGAATATATTGTTTCTTGGTTATAACCAAGAACCTCGCCCTCGAATATCAATTTGAATATCTTGGAAAATCCTCCCCCCCTCCATCTTACCGAGATATCTTCGATGTTTTCCATGCAAATCCAATTCCAACTTGTGACAGCCGTGACGAATTACCGTGGGTAGCTCCGACTTCCCAACTTAACTCCCTTAAACAGGATCAATTAAGAGAACGTTTCTCCTTAAGGCGGGGGTAAGAGTGGGTGGGGGTTGAAAAATTTTTGCGGATTAATCTAATATACAGAGGAACGGTATCGAACGTATTTATATCCCTCGAAGATATTCCATTTCCATAATCCGGCTGCTCCCTTCCCCCATTCGACCTAGCCCTGAAATTATTGCCTAGACCAGAGAGAGGCACAATCAGTTTCAGGCAGCGAATGGCCGAGGGTTCGTATCACCCCCTCGACCCCTTGTTGACTGCTGCTTGTCGCCGCTCGCTGCCTGTTTCTAGGTCAGCGTCTTGGTAAATGGTGAAAGAGAGAGAGGGAGAGAGAGGGGCCAGACCGAACGACATTAGCCTCGAATTACGTTGAATTACACACTCGCCTCCGCGCGATAGCGTCGCATGAAATTTTCGAGTTTAAATATCGAATAAAGCCACTTTTTTTTTTTTATCGACGATAATGCCAGGAGTGTTAATGGTCCCTCCTCTCAATAACGCCGCTCCCTTCTCTTCTTCTTCTTCTTCTTTTTTCTTCCTTTCATTTTTCGAACGATACGAGATCATTTCGTCGACGCTATCGCGGGGTCGCGATCAATCGATTCGAGAGAGCCAATAATGTGGAAGGGGATTGCGTTGCTACTCGTTCGACAATAACTAGGCTGGCCGGTTACCGGTTCCTGGCGATACGATGGTTTCCTATCGTAGATCGGCCTTCGAATTTAGATGTTGCTGATTACACGCTCACGGATTGATCGTTGTGTTTCCGAAACAGAGAGAGATACAGATTCTATTGTTACTACGTCGAACATATACATATATTGATCCTCGATGATACGATTTACGATCCCATCGGTGTTGGTAATAATCATATTTGTCATTGTTCATTTTCGAACAAGCATTTCTCGAGACCATTTATTCGAGATTATCTCGATACGTGAAATATTTGTGTAACGTTCGAGTCGAAGACTTTTCGAGATTTTTTTTTTTTACAAAAATCTTTTCACTTCGATTTATATATATATATATATATACATACTCGTGTATTTTAGTGAAAGCGGAAATAAAGGCAAACGGGGGAGAACGATAGATTTAATTTTGATGCGGAATGGATAAAAGTTTCTGGTCCGTTATGAATTTTTTACGACAGTTGTCTGAAAAAAGTTTCGTCGCACCGTTTCGAATGCCGTGACTCCGCAAGGAAGTTGCTCCGCTTAAAAATATTCATCGGGCGGTAATACTTGGTTCGTGGAAATCCAATTGAAAAGAAGAGGGCGGCGGCAACCATCTTGTAAACTTCGGGAGAAGTCGGTGCGAATTATCCGTATTTTGCTGTTCGCGCCAACAGATGAAGTGTTAATTAAATTGTGAACCGAATTTAATTTTTATTTCATCTCGCCCGTCTCAAATCAGTTTCCTCCAAGAGAGAGAGAGAGAGAGATGTTTTAACTCGCTTAACGTAGCCGCTTGCTTCCTTCACGCCGGGAAAAACCCCACGCGGCGTGAAACGAAAGCGAACTTTTCGTCGGGCGAACATTTTTTTTAAACATCCCCTTCTCTAACCTTCGCAGGGAGCCGTTCTCGTTCGTTTAATTACCGACCTATTATTTCGAAACGTTGCAGCCATTTGAATAAAAAGGAGAAAAAAAAAAGGAAAGAAAGGAAATGGAAGCCATTCCGTTAATTAGAAGCGCAATTAAGTGTCCCGTGTTTTTCGACGTATTGCGTAATTTCGCTTGAACGTTTCGTATCGGAATAAATATTTGCGTGAAAATATCGAGGCCGGAAATAAGGGTCGTAATATAAGACGTCGACGACTTTTTCCATCGTGGAAAATTCCGCGTGTAAAAAAGATTTGGGGAGGGAATGAATTCGAGCAACGTTAACGAGACGAGGTAAGTAAATTATTCATTGTTGTTGTTTCTATGGAAATAACGCCCCCCGTTGCAAGATTCATCGTTGATAATTACTTGAGGTATGGTGTATTTTAATAACGATACTTTAATCTTGTTATAAAATAATGCAATGTTGTTACGAGAGAGAGAGAGATTAAAAATAGTAGAATCGGAGGATCGATATACTCGAGGCTCGTGCTAAGCTCGGTGTCGTCGAGTTTACCGTAACTCCACCGGCTTTATTTTCACGGTGGCATTTAAATTCGGCCCGCACCTTCGCCCAGGAACAGTTTAAACCTTCGTGACACCCCTTAGTCGGGAGATCTTCTTTGATCGTCGTTCGAGAAGGGTGGAATAAAAAACGATTCCAGGAGAAAATTGTGCGCAATTGGACGAAACGAACATTATCTCGATATTGGCGGATCGTCGAGGCGATCTCAAGGACAAAAGAAAAGAAAAAGGATTCTTCGTTGATCTCAATTTTCTTTTTTTTTTTCTTTCGTACTCAAATACCTTCGATCGATTAAAAAATAATATTAATCGTTTACCCCCTCTTTCTGCAAAAGTACGAAACAACAAACTTTCCACGTCATCAGCTTCTAATCACGATTAAGCTTAAAATATTCACTCGAGCAAACTTTTCTTCTCCGTATAGATTCTTTTTCCGCGAGAGAGAATTCGTCGAGCAACGATCGTATATTTTAATTAACTCGATGGCACTTGACGAGGACAAGAGAAAGAGAGAGTGAGAGAGGGAGAGAGAAGGATACTCGAAGGTAACGGAGTTATGAGTAATCGTCTGAACGACGTTAAATCCTCTGGCGGAAATAAGTCTGTACCATAATCTAGTGAACAGCTGCTCACCTGAGAAATTCCCTTCTTTTCCCTTCTCGAAGGAGACACGAGGAGGAAGTTTCATAACTTTCGCGAAACTTGTCGAGTGTGAAGCTAGTGAACCTACCCCTTCGTGAACATGTGCGAACACGTTGAAAACAGGGACGAACGGTTGTTCCAACCTGTGATTGGGATCAAAACAAACATTTAAATTACCAGTCCAATCGTGAAAATCTCGTTGTGTACGTTCACGGTTAGCTTGGTCAATTTTTATGTCGACGTTTCCTATTTAACCTATATATATAGCTAACTCTTCGTCTCAATCGATCGAATTCATTCCCTCCCCGTAATATTGACATTAAAAATTAAAATAGTTAATTCCAAAAAAAAAAAGAAGAAGAAGAAGCGAATATCTCTTTTCATTTTATCATATTTATTCACGTTCGCATTTTATTTATTCGCCTTCCGACGAGAGACTCGTTTCAGAGTTCGAACGAATCGTGCAAATGAATAAATTTTCTCGAAGAAGAGGGGTAGCGTGACGCGAACGAGGGAGTATCGAGCATGTGATAAAAATTTTCCGGAAGCTGATACATCGGTAGGGGTACTGGGTATCGTATTTGGCCAAGATAGTGTATGATCCTTTTGAGGGTAAGTCGGTCGAAAAAGATAGTCCATAGAAAAGTCTCTTGATATTTTATTCATAGACGAAGTTATGTCATAAAGAAAATCCCCGCTCCTTTAAGCCAACTTCTCTCGCCTTTTGTTTTTTCGCCATATTTTTTTCCCCCTCCCTCCCTCCCTCCCCAATTTTTTGAACCGAAGAACGCGAATTCGAGCAGCGAAGAAAGACACGTTCTCGAAGGGAAATTGAAATCTTGAACGGTGAAATTATAATCTCTGGAAATAAAATAGAATTATCACGTCGTGGAAGAGGATACGAATATATATATATCTTGAATCGTTTCGTTCTTGAGATTTACATAGGAGAAAAAGAGGGAGGGAGAAAAAAAAAAGAAAGAAAAAAAGAATTACAAAGAGTTCTAAGGCTAAATTTATCGTTTCTACGAAGTTCGATCGAGCCTTTCAGCCCAACTAAATTTATAGTACTACCCTTTCCTGTAAAAGTTTTCGCCGAGATTGACCTTGGTATAAAATTTTTTTTTTTTTTTATCACGAGCCATGTCGAAGGAGCGACATTTTCCCCGATACCCCTTTTTTCAATTACAAGGCTCATCGAAAGTCGAGTCACGGCGTGCACGGTGCCAATGTACCGGAGCTATTTTTGATCGGCCGCCACTTAACACCTCCACGTAGGGGGAAATGAAAGTAGGGGGGGGGGGGATTGGCGGCGCAGAATTAACAGCGTACACACGGGGGACCTAAAAGCAGCTGCGTGTGACGGTTGATTGATCGAGAATGTGTCAACTTCACGTTACAGTAGGACGCATCGATGCCTCGGCCCTACGTGAATTCGACATAATAGAATTATAGTCGAAATCGAGACCAAGAAGGAACGAAACCTTTTCGAAAGGGATTTCGAAAATTTTTCCAAATCATCGTCGTCGAAGTATCATCCTCGAATATGATTTTATCACTGTTGTAAAAAAAGTGCGCGTTAACCGATTTCGAATTTCGCGCCATCTCTCGTGACATAACCTCAAAGTTAAACGTACGGACACATCACACGTTTGGACGATATTTAAAAATTTCACCTGGCAGATCGATCGTCTCTGTTGAACAGTTAATAAGTTCCATTAAACTCTCGCTTATCGATTCTCTTTCTGTATATATATATATATATATATATATATCTGTATTCTGCCACGCTATTAATTAATCGCAAGTGTATTGAACCATTAGCGCACTATCCATGCCTCGAGTCTTGTCCCTTCCCGAGTGTCGATAACTCGGAATTGTGTTGTCATTTAGATACTGCAAGTCCAGTGTTGTTGATAACCAATAGGTGTAAGAGTTAATCAGGACGTTGGGATGTCAGGTGTAATTAGATTTATGCCAGGCTTTAGAGACAATATAGATTCGTGAACGTGATTGGGATACACTATTTTAATCTCTCTTTCTTTCTTTCTTCTCTTCCTTCATAATAAAACTCGAGTTCTTTCATTTCGCTAATCTAAATTTATTTATCGATTCATTCTTGTTAATATATTTACAAGATTCCTTAACGTTATCGCTCGAAACAAGAATTTTGCAATTTTTCATTCTTTTCGTCGAATGAAAAACTTAAGAAATAAAGTAACTTTAAGAAAGGTGGAGAAACGACTTATCGAAATATTAAAAAAATCTTCGTGAATATTCGATAGATAGAAAGATAGATGTTCCCTCGTTACAGTAGGATTTATACGCGTTTATAAGTGAGATTCAAGGCCTGATCACCATTTATCACGGGGCGAACGTAACCGAATGCGCTGGCAGCCGGTGGTCGGCGCAAATTGTATCCATTTCGGGCTGCGGTCATAGCTGGATGCGTTGTTGTTACCTGGATGTTCCGTTCCGCTCGGTTTAATTCACCGCAATTATAATCTTATCCTCGCGACAACAATGCGATACGCTTAAACGAGACGTGCACGCTTTTCGCTCATCGAGCGCTCGATCGATTCGTCCTCCCTTTTTCAGGGGTTAGGTTAAGTTAGATTTTTGGAAGGAAGAAGGAGGAGACTTTTCAAGTGGATATTAACAAACGCAAGGAAACGATGTTGAATAGTCGAATTCAATGGTTAGCAACGTTGAAATTTCACAGGCGGAAAAGCCGATCATCTCGCTTCGCTTTTAGCGAAAGCCTCGTTATCGCGAGGCAGTAGTACGTCGCTAGTCATTTCTCGTTCAGAAAGCCTCGCTCTCCTCCTTCTTCCCTCCCTCCCCTTGTATCCCGATTACCAACCCCCTTATGCTGCAGTTACTCGCCATTGTTTTGCGCCGTTAATTAATAACGAGTCACTTTGCGACTTTAACTCCTCCTGGGCCTGAATGCAGTTCAGAACGCTTACCTTTTTGATATACGTTCACCGTGTATCGTCCCTTCCCCTAATTAGATTCGTGCAAGTGTTTCGACGATTAAACACGTTTCGTTTTATTATCTGGAACGTCGCGATAAAGGATATTTTCGTGCGAATTACGACACGTGTTGATACATTATTGAGATTTAATTTTAATATGAAATAGGTGAATGCTTTTAGGATTAGATCACTATCATAATAAAAGAAATTTCTGTGGAAAACAATTAGCTTTGGCCAAGATAACTGTTGAATTCATTCGAATATTTACCCCCGATTTCTCTATTCAACAACTATTAAAACATGGGAAAATTTCTGTTAATTTTAATTTATTAACCTTCGAAGTGAATAATAATTTTCTAAAAATTCCTTGAGAATTTTAAAAAAATACAAGTATATATATATATATATATATATATATATATATATATATGGCGAAAATATTTTCTTACCGACGTCTCGATTAATTAATAATTAAAGAGGCGAGAAGTGGAAAGTCGATATCATCTTGCGACATCAGAGAACTTCGGGTTGCATCCAGAGAAAGTTCCGTAGCATATCGTTAATTTCCCTGGAGGACTAGGGTGACCGAAAACTTGTGGATTATTCCCACCCGGTATCGTGTCGAGGCAGCAAACATCACGTACGTACAAATCGCGATTTATCAACGATTTGCGTGGCTTGTTACGTTGTCGCGTTAATCGATAATCTCAACTTTGGATTTAAGCGTAATTGCGAGGATCACCAGATAACTCGATTGTAACCGTCACGATACTGAAAGTGCTTACAGTGTATTAATTATTATGAAACTTTGGTGAGAGTGTTTGCTCGCATTGTTACCTTTCTCATTTCACGCGACATTGGCGCGCTTCGGGTGACGATGAATATTTGATGAGGTAGTCCCTGGACATTGAATCAGGATCGTCTAACGTTTCGACAATTAATTCGCCTTTTCTTCTCCTCTCTCTTTCTATATACATACTTTTCGTATTCGTGTCACGAAGAGGATAATAAAATCAATAAAATCAGAGGAGAAATTATCTATGCTCCTCTTAAAAGTTCTTCTTCTTCTCCTGAACGTTAAAATTTTCCAACGTTCGAATTGAAATTTGATGAAGAAGAGTGGAAGATTTATTTTAATTAATTTCGATATTCGATATTTTCAAATTGGAAAATTATAACATTTTTAATTCACAATTTAATATCGAATCAAGTTTTCGAGAAAGCTATTCAAATTCTTCTGTTAAAAGAAAGAAAAAAAAAGCCAACGTTTTAGAGACGTCTGGCGGTGGCCGAGGTCAGGATTTCTCTCACTTAACCATTACCAATCAGCCAAAAGGATTTCTCCCTAAAGTGCTTTACCACGGCGCAACAGGCTCCCCATTGCGTACTAAACATTCCCGTAAATCATAATCACGAAGGTATAAATTTCAATTGTTACAAACTCGAGCGTGATCCTCCTCTCTCCTCTTTCTCCTCCTCCTTCTTCTTCTTCTTTCTTTTTTTTTTTTTTGCTACTTTTCGAGAAAACGTTCCAAGAATTTTGAATTAAATATTATTTTCCTTCAGGATTCCATCAAGCTCGAAAGCAAACCGACAAACAAAAGAATCTCTTTCACCAGACTTTTGAAATATTAAAATAAACTACCCATTTTGCATAGCGAAACCTTTCTGCGAAATTTTTGTTTTTTTTTTTTCTTTTCCTCCATTCGTTCCACTCCGCGACTATGAATTTCTTATTCGAACGATGCATAAAGGATCGAAGAAATTACTGCTCGAAAAGTTTCGCCGAAAATATTTTGCTCGCCAAGTCGATTCACAAGATCCGGGGATGTTGGACGAGTCTAGTTTTCTTAGATAAATCTTGGTGCAACGATTTAATGCGAAGCAACAGGGTCCGTCGAGTCACTCGTCGTAAATCGTAATCAGTTTAATGCGGCTTACGTGTTGACTGTGAACCAGACCGCGAACTGACTCGACTGAGTGAGATATCCAACCTCGTTCGATCATCTCGAAGGATATCTTGATGAAGAATCGCATCTTTCTTTTGTACGTGTATTTTGATGCTTACTAGATTTCTATTCTTTTTCTTTTCTCCTTTTTTTTAAAATTCTTCCAATTTATCTTTATTACTTTGAATCACTTTATTCTCTCTCTCTCTCTCTCTCTCTCTCTCTCTCTCTCTCTCTCTCTCTCTCTCTCTCTCTCTCTCTCTCTCTCTCAAGTTTACCATGAATAGGGATGGCGCTATTCTCATAAATATTCTCGAAAATATTCTCCGCGTACTTTGGCGATGCATCGGCGTGCAATCAAAATCCCGCTTTGGACCTTCTTCCCCGTTTACACTTACTTTGTGACCAGCAAAGTATACGGCTATCATGATTTCGCCAATCACGATTTCGACGATCACGGGTTGGAACGGGTGTTGTGTATAGGGGAGGAGGGTCAACAGCGCGGACGAAAATCGAGACCCAAGATGGACGTTTAGGGAATAAACGGGGTCGATTTTTAATCCCGTTGCGGGATCGGCGCTAGAGTTTCGGGTTTCCTTTCTTTTTATTTTTGGCGAACGCGGATAATGAAAGGGGAGGGGGGAAGGGTCGGAATATATCGTGCGTTTTATGACGTGTCGAGGGAAATTCTCTGTTTCCAAAGGTGGAAAATGAATACCGTGGATCCGTTCCGGGAAGTTATTGAATTTCTACTTGGGGGGAAAAAAAATGGTAACATTCGAAATAGCGAAGCTCAACATGTGTCACGCGTGACAATTAATTAATTAATTAAACGGTAAATTTTTAAATTCAGAAATTAATTTTCCAGCTGTGTATCTATATATGTATCTATATAATTTGAAGAACGGCGTAATTTTTAATATTTCTCGATTTGTCGATCCTACGATTATCGAAAATGAAAATTTTCCATCTATTAATTAAAATATATCGAGTTGATATTTCGTATTTTTAGGTAGCTAATTTCTTTTGGTCAATGTTCTACGTTCATCAGGCAAATTTTACAAAGTTGAAACGATATTTTGATCGATCACGAGTATTAAATAAATAGAAGAGGGAGGGGAAGGGGAGAAAATGATAGAAGAAACGAGAAAGGAAGGCTAGGAGACGGAAGGAGAAGAGGAACGGATGCAACCGATCGATTAGTTCGACGCTTCTGATAGCTAAGACTCTGAGAAGAAGATATATATATAGGTATATAATCTATCCTTCTCACCGCACTTTATTCCTTTTTTCTTCTTCTTTGAACTTCCTCTATCGAACCCTCGTTTCTTCTCTCTTCCAAGTTATCTGTATTTTTCTTCTTTTTTTTTTTTCCTTACGTCACAATAGGGTCTTTAGAACTCCTCTCCATTGGATTAATCGCGTATTTCTGGACTCAGAGTTATGAAACTAGAGAACTGACTACAATAGAGTTTCGAGGGAAGGAATCGATCGATCTCATTATCAACGCAATTGTTGTAAATTCGTGCCAATATCTCACGTTGGACGTGATTTGAAAATCTCCACGATACGAAATATATATTTTCTCTTTTCACAAAACAACATTCTCTTTGTTTGAGATTAATACAAGCGTGTTCAAATGATCGTGCTCGATCCAGAAGTAACGAATTTTCTCTTCTCTCTCCTCTGATTTCTCTCTCGATGCTTATTCCTTTGCAAATTGAACTTACCGATCCATCGGTGATTCTCGGTATCCAACGGGATATCTCTGCCACGGGAAGACTTCTCGTCTCGTTCACGCTTTAATTCTCTTCCATTCGCGCTTAACCATCCCCGTATCGTCGCAATTTCGTTTTACTTTTCACCCCTTGCACCGATTGTTAATTGGACAAAAGTACAGTCATACCATGGTTATCTGAGCCATTTAGCCGTGCTTTAATACCCCATCGTCCGGGAAATTACCGGGAATTCCACGCAACAAGCTCTGCTGGAATTTCCTCTTTTTGCGCCATCTGGATCCATGCCAAATCGATTTTTCAACCGTTCAAACCGAGCTCGTCTCTTTTTTCACCATTTTCCTGAATTCCATTCTCCTTTCTTTTTTTCTTCTTCTTTCCTCCTCCTCCTTCCCCTCCTCCTTTTCCAGTTTCTTTTCGCTTTAATGGGAAAAATCTTTTTCTTCTTATTTCGAACCTTCGCAGTCGGCCCGTCGTACAGTTCCTCGTACTAAAATTCGATACCCGAATCCAGGTATAGTTTTCTATTCCAGTAAGTAGTTAACCCAATTCGATTTCAACTTCTCCGATTTCTTTTTATCCCATTATTACATTTTTTGTTTATACGCGTTATTCCGTACATTGCGGTTCATAAACTTTTACAGGATATTAAAATATTTCTGGATTTTCTTTCACTTCTTTCTTTCACTTTAATGGCTGCCCGATTCTTACGCCATCTGAACCACGAAATGTGTAATTATTTTGTCAGGTTATGTTCGAAGGTTTATCTGTAAAAGTATGGATATTATAAAGTTGCACTATTCATATTTACTCTCGTAAAATTTCAATGCTGAAAATTTATTTATTTCTTTCGTTTCTTTCAAATTTCGTCCTTATTGATAAATCTATCTATCTATTTAATATTATTAGCTCATTAATTGATGAAGATAATAAGAGAATTTTACGAGAGTTCTCCCTTTATGAGAACCACTTACGAAGTAAGAGGATTACAGGCGTCAAAATGCGGAACTGGAAAAATAGTGGAATGGAACAACGGTATGAAACGAGGACTGAGTTATTTTTTGAAATGTTTTCTGGAAGGTATCCAGATCTGTGATAACGTCTCTAATGAGTATCACTGTTGCGACATGTTTCGTACACCTGTGTGCCAATTTAGTAGTATTCATTTTAAGAAATTTCTTGACTTTCGAAAATTATCTTTCTTGTTGGCAACTCTCATAAGAGATTCGAAACTAGTATGATGATTTCTTCTGTCTTCTTTTTCAATTAATTAAAATCGTTCTAAAAATTTTCAACTCTCTTGTAATGCGTAAATAATTTGAAGATTGAAAAGGAAAGAAAATAGAAGGAAATTCTCGTCTCGTTATTGCATGATTTCGATGACGCGATAAAAGAAATTTTGATTTTGAAAAGTTATCGCGAATGATCCACCTTATACAGAAACGTATCCTTGATATTCGAAATAATACCACTAATGTTTCGAGTCAAAATGTTGCCACGTAATCCATTATTTTTCCTGAAATGTCTAGTACGGTGCTCGAATTATCTCTAAAATTTACTGCGCCTGTCCATATCCACCGACGAAATCTACTTAACCCAATTCGAAACGACCTGGCGGCGATTTATAGTTCCCATTGATTCTAATAGAATCGAAATCCACATCGTTTCGTCGTACGCGTCGCTCAAATATCCAACGCGTGAACGTGAAATCCAAAAAAAAAAAAAAAAAAGAAAAGGAACGAAAAGAAAAGACACTTAAAATCTTATCGTATAAAATCTATTATCTTATTACACGGAAGACGATACACATCACGATGATAAATTATTATCCGAATTTCCGAAACGATTATTCTCTTTCGTTCGTTTTTTTTTTTTTTTTAACCTGCTGCGTAATGCGTGGAAACAATGGTCCAAGTTTTAACGTATAGTCACAATTATATTCGTTACAATGGGAAAATGAATAATCGCCGTTACATCCCTTTGCTTTTAAATTTTCAAAACCGTAATCGTGTTCGTTATTATGGAAGCTTTCCTCGGTTAAACGGTTTATGCAAAATAGGAAGAGAAGAAAGATTTTAACCTTCCCTTCGATGTAATAGAATATATCAATCCTTTCATTCCTTTCCTTTTTCCCTCCTCCTCCTTCTTCTTTTTCTTCTTCTTCTCGAATATTTCTCGAGAAAAGAGAGCGACCTTTTTTTACGACCATTTATTCCCAATCATATTGTAAAATCTCTGCAACTTTTCGTGCAACCCGTTGTCGTCAACGTTCAGAATGTGTCCGACAGGCGAGAACACGTGAGCAAAAATATCTCGCACACCCCCTGATTATTGAAATTTTTTATTGTTTTCGTTATCGTAAAGAATTAAACTAAAAAGGAAAAGGTGAAAGGTCAAACGTGTAAAAATTCCCTCACCGCCAACGTAGCAGCAGTAGTTAACCAAACGAGCCAATTGGCCGTAATCACGTGTTATTTGCAATTCAACCATCCAAGAGCAAGGTCGCGAAAATCGCGACTAAAAACCCGCTCGTTATCGATCACGCGATTTCACGCGAAACTGCTACGAATCTTCTCGATCGAAAGCTCAATTAATCGATTTTATCCATTTTTCCTTCTCCATCCACGATTCATCCCACCCTTGCAACAACGTCTAACACTTTGCCGATCTTCTTTCGCCGGATACAAGTTTCATCGATTGCTTTATCGCCGCTCGAATGCGCGACACCGATCCCTTTCCGCGCGTAACGGGGAAACCCGATACCGAAACAATTTATAGTTACCCTAGCGCCGTTCAAAGTGGGGAGTAGTTGGAGGAAAAGATTTTCACGAATGGATTGCTTCGCGGAAACGTTTTTCACGGACTTTTTCGAGTTATATATCGGATCGAACTGGGAGAGAGAAGAGAAAGGGAGGAAGGTTGGAATAACTTTTCGAATTTTTCTAAACTGGACCGCGACTTTTTATTGTATAAACGGTGTGTTTTATTGAATCTGTGGCCTCGAGATTTTTTCCCGAATTCCAACGGTTAATCCGGATTAAGCTTCACCAGGAGGAAGAGGAGTTCGATTCGATTTCATCGTTAATTTTCCCAGCCGTGTGATGTATTCGCTCGTGACGAGCGAAAGGAGGGAGCAAGGTCAGTCATAGGGCGGGCAAGTGAAATAAGACGGTCATTATCGGTTAAGCGGAGTAAGCCGGTTATTATCGGACGAGTAGATTGAAACAATCATGGTCGGAACAAGAATGGATGGAGGAGTTGTTGGCGGACGAGTGAAGTGCTCGCGAGGCAGTCATTATCTTGGAAGGAGAGAGTGAGTTATTTATGAGCAGGCGAGCGGAATGGATTGACTCGGGGTGTGTGTGTTTTGGCTATGCGTTGTTATATAGAGGGAAAGAGAAAGGGACGGATAATAACGTGCGTATAAATTTCGAAATAATTGTAAATAGAGAAAAGTCGGGAAAGTCTTCGTATCGGGAAGAAGGGAAGAAGAAAGAGTGGATGGAAAAGGGAATGGAAAAACTTCCAAGATCATGCAATTTATGTGTTGTAACGTACGGTAGTGACAGGGAGGGGAGGAGGGGGAAAGTTTTCCCATCTCGCCTTTTTTCTTTTCTTTTCTTTTCTTTTCTTTTCTTCTTCTTTTTTCTATTCCTTCGCAACGATACGAATGTCGATCGTAAAAACGATATTCCCATTTCGATATCTTTTTCATTCTTCGCTTCTTCGCTTTTTCCTCGTCACTAATATTTCTCGATAATTGTTCGAGAACAACAAAGAGTTATTATTATTACATTCCTCCGTTGACAAACTCGTACGTCCTTTCAGAGAACAATATAGGAATCAATACAGCGAAATGACGTATGGATTGTTTTTTTTTTTTAAATTTATTTACCAATTTTATACTTTAAACGGTTTTTTCTTCCTTTTTTTTTTCTTTCGACGAGACGATCCGTGCAACGTTGCTTTCTTCATCGTTCAACAGTTTGCAGCTTTGGCCGCCCCTTTCGATTTACTGTTCGAAAAAGGAGTGCTGCTATGTAGGCAGAAGAAATCCATCATCCTCTTATCCACTCACAATGTCATCCGAATAGATATCCTTCTACCCTTCCATACATTCCAAATTCCTCGGTTTGAATTTTTCGCAGGGGTTGTAAATCCTGTTACGCCGTATCGTCGCGATATTCTCGTTTTGCCTTCGTTTATTTTGACCTTTGTGATTTCGCGTGCAACTTGGTACCAAGAATAAAAAAAAGAAAAAAAAAAAACATCGAGAGTGTTACGAATGCGTTTCGTGCACGGATAAATTTAGATAAATTTCGCGACTCCAGATTTCT
The DNA here is from genome assembly GCF_003254395.2 of Apis mellifera. Lineage (NCBI taxonomy): Eukaryota > Metazoa > Arthropoda > Insecta > Hymenoptera > Apidae > Apis > Apis mellifera. The sequence continues at coordinate 10,259,463 of NC_037646.1, forward strand.
CTCTCTCTCTCTCTCTCTAGATTAAGATTTTTATTGGACATTTTTTTCTTTTCGCTCTTCTTAAAACTCTTGAGTTTCTTCTGAAAGAGAAGAGGTACGGAGGATGAAGATGTTGCGAATGTTGGTGGATAACAAAATTGTTGGCGAAAGTTGCATCTTGTTGTTAACTAGAATTTCCGAGGATACTTAGCCGAGTTCTTGCAATGATGTATCGCGGATGTTAAACTTCTCGATGGCGATCAAGCGGTCGTAAATCATTTTCGGGATAGTTCAAGTATTAAAAACTTAGCACTCGAGCATTTCGACTTTATGTTTGCTTCTAATCTATCTAATTGTGTGCCATCGTCTTCTCGTTATCAACATCAACATCTTTTCACTCGTCCGTCCATCTCGAATACCTTGAAAAATATTCCCATTTCTTCTCTTCCTACATTGGTACTTTAATCAACAGCTCGAGAATAAATATTTAATCCCGGAGGCAACGAGATCGAAGCTTAAAAACTTTGTTTCCATCCAATAGTGTCGGATAAATATTTAATCTCGAGAGCTCGCGCTTGATTCATAGATCATTTCCCGCGAACTGGGTGGATCCCTCGTTTACCTTTTTCGAAAGGTCCGCGTAATGGATCTTCTCCGCGGTGACCAGGCTCGAAACTTGTCAAAAAGGGCCAGATAAATCGATCCTCTCTAACCGCTGGTTCTACTAAACGTTTTCTAAATCTTATTATTGCCGGATAAACGACGGGTGAAAATAGATAAAGCGTGAGTTTGCATACGATCAAGAGATACGATGAAATAGATGATGTTTATCGTAAATCAATAAGTGGTATAAATGATTCAACGAAAAAGTTTCAAGTGGTCTCTCAGGGAATCATGAAAAACATGCTGAAGAATACAGTACAGCTATTGCACGAAAGGGAGAACATTTTTTCTTTTTTTTTTTTAAAGCTGTATTTTTAGAAAAGAATCGTTCACAATATTTCCAACATTTCGAAGAAAGTTTAAATTTCTTCTCAATAAATTTTCAACGATTTCGAAAACGATATTCGTCATCGAAATATTATAATAAAATATATATATATATTCCTGGTTTTAATTCTCGTGAAAAATTAGGGAAATTTATATCCATATAAACGGAGTACGGTACTTTCATTAAATAAGTTCTGAAACGAAAGAGAAATCAGAGTTGGCGGGTGAATGGGGGCATAATTAGGAATGGGATGATTAAGTAAGCAACGGAAATATTAGCGCGGTATTAAATTGAAAACTGTCAAACAGCGCGTCGCTTGCGTATAAAACGTGGCCGAGTTATTGAAACTTCCACTTTCTATAACTACTTTATTATAATTGAACCGGGTTCGGGGGATTGAAACATGACTGCGTTGAGTACACATTTTATATCGAACGAGGGGACCGTCCGTCGTGTGTATATTGCCAATATTGCGCCATGGAATGTATTACGATCCACGATAGTTTGCACAGACTTTATCGCAGTGTCCAATCTTTACGTGCGCTCTTGCTCGCGAGATATCCACGACATTTGTCGAAACGAATTTTTTGTTCACGAAGAAATTAAAATGTATATAAAATATATACAAAATACAAGCTTATTTCTCTCTCTTCCTTTTCCTTTTCTTTTTTAAATTTTAATTTTAACGAACGATATAAATGACACGGTGTAATTTAATTCTCCTTCTCGTAGAACATAGAAACAATTAATATGTATTAATAACATTATGTACAGTGTTCATTCAAAATTCATCCGATGAAATTTGTGTTCCATCGATTCATCGAATCGTTTTGGAAATTCAACGAAGGGGAACGGAAAAGAAGGAAAGAAAATTCCACCAATTTATGGGTGGAAAGTGTACACGGTTTAAATTACGTTTAGCCGTATTTGTAAATAGAATCTTTATTTACGAATTAATCGGGGTGGCAAATTCGGGATCGCACGAAATTTACACGGCGGGACATGCGGGAATAATGAAAATGAAAAGGGACGGAAGAGATCAAAAGCGGGAATAGTGTTAACCGCGTTGCGAAAGAGACGCGTATCGATATGAATCCGCTTACTCGAGCGTGAAACGAATGAAACGAACACGTGCGCAAGTTTATACGCGTAAACACGACTGTTCGCGATGAGCCAGCCCCCCCCCCCTCCCCCCTCCTCCTCCCCTTCCCTTTGATCCATTTGACGCGTTAACTCGATGGCTTTCGATCGCTTCGAAGCTTGGAAACCTCTCACTTTCGCCGCATCGCACGTCGGGAAAACCTTTTTCCGGTTTCCTTGCTCTCGACTTTGTGCTCCTGTTATTTTCTTCGACTCTTTGAAAAAATGGGAAGCGCGCTTTGATTCTTTATTGTTTACTCTGATTTAGAAGTAACGATAAATATAATTTTTGAATTTTTGAATGAATTTTCTGAAAAAAGACTGGTCGAAGATTGTTTTTTAATAGAAATAAGAGTTTAGGTATCAAGAATATTTGATTCGTCATGTAAAAAGCGATCAAATGATTCTTTTGCAACTATCAGAGATTTAAAGATCGAAATAAAAGATTTAGATGATATCTTGTCACAACATTTGAGGAAATAATTTCGTTAATAAATAATGAAAAATAAATAAAATGCGATACCGAGTTCACTTGCAATTAGAATCTGCGTGTAAAAATCTCGATGTTCGTCGTTGCCTCGTTTTCTCATCGTGTTTATTCATTTATTATTATTATTATTATTTTTTATATAATACTCGGATATTAGTTGTGCCTCAACTAGATAGAAAACCGCTTAATGACTTATGTTCATCGTACCACGATGATCGAGCTACTCCAATCGACCGTGGTGGCAATAGTTCGATTGGCTGCACGCGAACGTAGTCACTATGAAACGAGGAGGGGTCGTCTATGTATAGATATTCGATTGACGTACGCGCAAAGTTTCACCATCGCTCCAACAAATTAAATCGGATAGAGAAATAAGGATATTTCGTGGAGAAACGTTGGAAAATTTTTGGGAACCGCCGTTGGTCGGTGATGTATCGTCGATATGTTCAAATATTTATATATTTTGAACGGTATGCGTGATCTGTATACATATGCAAGTCGGAGATAAGCACTGGTATTATAAAATAATTGTGGAGTGGAGCAGTGTGCACAGTGGAGAAACATAACTTGCATAATATCGACCAATTTCAACCCTGTTATCCCGGAATGGTGAGTACGTTTCTGTGTTTCGTGGCGGTTTCATCCCTCCTCCACCATTCTTCCTTTAAGATCTTATCTCCCAGGAATACAAATTAAAATTATTATGAAACGAATAATACCTTGAGTTTGAAAATCACTACTAGCGATTTTCCTTTTTATTTTTGATAAAATGTTGAAGATTGAACAGCATATATAGAAAAAAAATCGAATAAAAATCTTCGTGAAGAAAAATCGAATTATAAAAATATTGTATAATTAGTTGAACGAATTTTATTTTAATCGCTTTCTCGTATCGAATTCTCTGGACAATATTTTTCGACCGTGCGTTGATCAGAAACACGGCTTGTTTTTTTACTCCCCGTTCTTCTCTCTTCTCCTCCTCCTCCTTGCTCCTTATATTTCACTTCACTTTTTCAATTTCACTTGTCATCTCACCTATACACGTTGGAAATCTTATTCCTCTATCCCTCCTCCTCCTTCCTGTATCTCTAGCATCGATTCTTCGCGCACACGCCTTTTTGCTCCCTGTCGTGTTCCTTTTTCCCCCGTTTTTCGCGCCCGAAATGGTGTAAAGCTTTTTAGATTTTTCATACCGTCATCACTCGTCGGACACATCATTCCCCTCCCTCGTTTCGCACGTTTCTCCCGGTGTCGAGAAACGAAGTGCTCGGTTTATCCATCTCAACAGGTCTTTTTTTTTTTTTTTTTTAAAGAGATGCTCGCGAAAAATCTACGAGAGTGGATCAATGCGACGAAACTATCAGGATTGACGTGTGTTTCTGAGATAACGTTTCGAGAGTGTTGAGAAAAATGTAACGATTGAATGAACGTAGATTTAAACTATTTGCCTGATCACTGCATATATCATTCTACTTGTCCAATTATGACAGTGTCACGTAACAAATATTGGGTTGGCAACTAAGTAATTGCGGATTTTTTTTAGAAAATCAAAGACAATTTTTTCATGGAATTAAATAACTTTATTCCGTAATGTGTTGCCCATTTTGATCAATGACCTTTTGCCATCTTTCAGGCAGCATCATAATCCCACGTTCATAAAACTTGTGGTTTTTATTAGCAAAAAACTGAATCAGATACGATTTGATATCATCATCATTATTGAAATTTTTACCATTCAAGGAGTTTTGTAAAGATCGAAACAAAAAGTAATCAGATGGTGCAAGGTCAGGACTATATGGTGGATGTGGCAAAATATTCCAACCAAGCTCCAATAATTTTTGCCGAGTGACCAAACATGTGTGTGGCCTTGCATCGTCATGATGGAATATAACATCTTTTCGATTTGTCAATTCAGGCCGCTTTTCTTCAACTGCATTGTTTAATTTCGTTAGTTGTTCAATGTAGACAACAGAATTGATCGTTCGATTGGGTGGTAAGAGTTCAAAATAGACAATTCCTTTGTAATCCCACCAAACTGATAACAAAACCTTCTTTTGATGAATACCAGTTTTTAATGTTTGAGCTGGTTCACGTGGCCTGCTCCACCATCTTTTCCGCTTGATATTGTTGTAAACAACCCATTTTTCATCGCCAGTTATCAGTCGTTTTAAAAATGGATCATTTTCATTACGTTTCTTTAGCAAATCGCAGCTGTTAATGCGTTGCGTTAAATGCTTTTCTTTCAGTTCGTGAGGAACCCATGTATCGAGTTTTTGAACATAGCTAAGTTGTTTTAAGTGGTTTTCAATGCATGTATGCGATACATGAAACTTCTCTGCAATCTCACGAGTTGTACTGTGACGATCCGAATCGATTATGAGTGATCATATCGATGAGTGAAATCCGCAATTACTTAGTTGCCAATCCAATAATACAAGACGGACAGTAGTACAAAGTAGTATTGGAAAGACAAGTAATATAATAGTTAGGCAAATAGAAAGTGTTGCAGCAGCGGTGTGTTATTTTATTGAGAAGATATTTTTCATCGAAAGTTGTTTGTAATGGGGAAACAGATTAGCTCGTGTCGCTTATCTGAAGAAATGAAACGTAACAAGCGTAAAATTTGTTCTGATCAATCCAACTTGGAAAGTTTTAATGGGGAGAAAGGGGGGAAAAAAAAAAGGCAATTCCGGAGGAAGAAAATAAATCTATCATTTAAACGTTAAAAGGAAGAAGAAGCAGAGGGGGGCATCCTTTGTCCGCAAATTTCCACGCTAAACGCGCAACCTAATTGTCCTATTTACAAACTCTTCCCTCGTCTTCCCTTCAGTTCAGGAAAGGACGACGCTTCGCCGGAGAAGGAAAATATTAACCACGTCCGGTAATAAGAATGAAACATGCAAGGAAGAAAAAAAGGGAGGAGAGAAAGAGAGAAGAGAAAGGACGAAAGAAGAAATTCTCGAGTGCGTAGTTACAAAACTTCTCATTGTCTTACCCGTCTCCCTTTATCCGTGGAAATAAATTCCGACCTTGTTTCTTAGTCGTCGTTCTCTTTCTATGTCAGTCCATGATGTTCGCCATTTTCCACGTGTATACCGTACCACGGACGGAAACTTCGAAATTTTATTTCTTCTTCTTCTTCTTCTTTTTTTAAGAAAATATACTCGAGATCTCGAGGTATCTATCTTGGCAATATCGATAGACTTTTTAATTACATTATTTGGGTAGAAAACAAAACAGGTTTTCTCGCTCGAGATGGGAGATTGAGATTAGAGAAACGATAGATAATCGCGTGGAAACTTCAACGTGGATTCGATTCGAGGGTCGAGGGTTCAAAGTTCACCCCCCAGTTGAGGCGAAATTAACACCGCTCTTCTGGTGACCCACGAAAACGGATATCGGTTTAATTCGCATCTCAAGGGAACGATTATCAGGCCTGATTTCGAACGTGTCACGAAATGTAATTCGTCAACGAAATGCTGCCGAATTTTCTTACTTCGAAAGAGATTTCGATTTATTTCCATCCTAATATTTATGGATAGGTATTAAAGCGTAAAGAATAATGGTTAGAAGATTTTTAGAAATTATTATTCTCTTCTTGATTTATATAAAATATATATATTCGATGCTTTTCAACGAATCGAAATGATCGTTTCACTTCGAAGAAGATTTTAATATAGGATAACTAATATTGTCCCATTTGAAAAATTATTTCACACGTGGAAACGCGTTCGAATGAGATATTTGATAAAGGAGAATGATTAAATTCGTAAATTTCTTTGGAACGATATATTTTACAGAGTATTTCTTTTCTCTTTTTCATAAATTAGTTGAATGTGAACGTATAATATAAATATCCCTTTCGAACCTAAATTAAATATCATTATTAAATAAAATCATGCACACGATCCCTGATAAACGATCCTCGTATTTCAATGAGTAACAAGATATTAAATATTAAAATAATCTGTTCAAATTCAGAAATGTGCTATATACCAAAATACTTTGAATCGCAGCTTTATTTAATTTACATTAGTAGATTTTCCATTATTTCTGAATTTTGGACAGCAATATATTTTCATAATTTAATTTTAATTAAAATATGCACGTAATGTATTACGTACGTTCGTCCTTTTCGTATCTTTTTGCGCGTGAAATTTGACGTATATTTCGTTCATGAATATTACATACATAATAGTAAATGTGAATAATAATAGTCATGTTACGATAATGAAACGGGACACATGGAAGAAAAGGAAAGAAACGAATTTATCTCGGCAAAAATATGAACAGCTGTGTCGTTTCCTCTTCGAGACGAAGGAAGAGCAGGAAAACGAAAAACGAAAGAGAGGTAAATATTTACGAAAGAGATTCCAATCTTCGATATCAATGATTTTTTTTTAACGATTATCGAGATCATTAGAAGAATCGAGAATGTTATTCCGAAGATTTTATATTATTATATTTTGTTTATTGAAAAAGTTAACTTAATCCATCGAAAAAAAGAATTAAATAAATATTTGTTCGATTAATTTCTAAGTTTAATCTTTCAAATTAAGATTAAATAAAAATTTATTTAACTGTTAATCGGTTTTCGTTTAGATTTGGATTAGTTTTCTCAATCTGATTACCGTGAGTCGATTGTTCTTAACAACGAATTCAATCGGATTAAAACTAATTTGATCTAATCTAACCTAACCTAAATTGTTTCGAAGAAAAGTGTTTAAAATAAACTTCTTCTCTAGTGAACAACAAATAATGCTAAGTAAAATTTTAAAAAACATTACTCAAGATGGTGATCTTGATATTAGAAAGAATCGTTAAAAAGACTGATATCTTTTCGTAAATAATTATCAAGAGTTATTAAAAAGAATTATTTATTTCCTCCTCGAGATTTAATTCCTAACCAATCCATCGATGTCCAATCTGTCGTATTTTTCATCACGTTTGCTGCAACAATTAAAATATAAGCTTTCTCGAATATTTTATAAAATATTTAACTTTTGGAGCGCCAAAAAATTCAGTGGCACGACGTGTCACATACTTTTTTCTCGTTTCTTTATTCTCAATGTAATTTATTATTCTATTACTGTCCACATTTCTAGTTATGTATTTAAGTTACGTCGTTTGCAACACTCGCCACTAAAATATATAAGTACGTAGAAGTTGAACATTTCCAAATTTTTCCAACAAATTTCCTCGTCTTTTCAACTCCTCTCTCTCTCTTTCTCTCTCACGTTAACACGACCTCGAATATCCGAATTTGAACGTCAAGAAACTTTTTCTCAACAGATTGGATGATAAACTTGTATGGAACAAATATCTTTCTTCGAAAATGAATAATATCTGACGTTTTATTTGCAAAGAGGTTTGATTAACAAGGTCTAAAACGAGGTCAAGAAACCATTCACCGAAATGTATCGTGTCGCGTTGGTCGTCTGTCCCGATGATTTATTTATTAAACCCGTGAAAAGGTGGTTGACAGTGTTGCAACAGCATGCGTGACCACCCTGTTCCCCGAGTAATTACCACCGGGGAAAATTGAATATTCTTGTATGCAACCTATCCCCGGTTCCAACCCTCTTTTGCATCCCTATTTCCGGGGGAAAATTAACTTTGCGATTTCTGGGTAACGTAGTCCATCTTGTCAAAATCGACGCGAGGAAGAGGAAGAGAGGCTGGAGCCACGGAGCGGAACCAGGGGCCCAGCAAGATTAATGGCAGTGCCTGTTACCCGGAGGCAGTGATTAGAAGCCAATTAAAAGCCTTTATCCCGCCTCGCCTCCACGCTCCTTAACCGAACTCTATTCTCTGGAAAATATCCGATATTGTGGCATATCGTTATATATATATATATATATATATATATATATATATATATATATATATATATCCCTTGAATCGCTTCTCTCATTTTGGGTCGAGATCGAAGGAGAATTTAAGAATAATTTCTGGAATGATGGTCATTTAGATTAATAATCATGGATAGAAGGTTAAATAAGAGTTGCAAGATTGACTAAATACAAATTGTTATTGTAATTAACTTTCTTTTTTTTTGTTGGGTGTTTGCTTCCAAAATCTCGAATTCTATTCTCTGGAAAATATCTGATATTGTGGCATATCATTATATATATATATATATATATATATATATATATATATATATATATATATATATATATATATATGTATCCCTTGGATTTCTTCTTTTATTTTATTTTGGGTCGAGATCGAAGGAGAATTTAAGAATAATTTCTGGAATGGTGATTATTTAGATTAATAATCATAGATAAATAGAAGATTAATTAAGAATTGGTGCAAAATTGACTAAATATAATTGACAAATTATTATTGGAATTAACTTTCTCCTTTCCTGTTTGTGTGTTTCCTTTCAAAATCTCAAATTCTATTCTCTGGAAAATATCTGATATTGTGGCATATCATTTTATATATTCCTTGGATCTCTCCTTTTATTTTGAGTCGAGATCGAAGGAGAATTTAAGAATAATTTCTGTGGAAATGGTGATTATTTAGATTAATAATCATGGATAAATAAAAGGTTAAATAAGAGTTGCAAGATTGACTAAATACAAATTGTTATTGTAATTAACTTTCTTTTTTTTTGTTGGGTGTTTGCTTCCAAAATCTCGAATTCTATTCTCTGGAAAATATCTGATATTGTGGCATATCATTATATTTATATATATATATATATATATACATATATATATATATATATATATATATATATATATATATATATATATGTATCCCTTGGATTTCTTCTTTTATTTTATTTTGGGTCGAGATCGAAGGAGAATTTAAGAATAATTTCTGGAATGGTGATTATTTAGATTAATAATCATAGATAAATAGAAGATTAATTAAGAATTGGTGCAAAATTGACTAAATATAATTGACAAATTATTATTGGAATTAACTTTCTCCTTTCCTGTTTGTGTGTTTCCTTTCAAAATCTCAAATTCTATTCTCTGGAAAATATCTGATATTGTGGCATATCATTTTATATATTCCTTGGATCTCTCCTTTTATTTTGAGTCGAGATCGAAGGAGAATTTAAGAATAATTTCTGTGGAAATGGTGATCATTTAGATTAATAATCATGGATAAATAGAAGGTTAAATAAGAGTTGCAAGATTGACTAAATACAAATTGTTATTGTAATTAACTTTCTCTTTTTTTGTTGGGTGTTTTCTTCCAAAATCTCGAATTCTATTCTCTGGAAAATATTAGATATTATGGTTAAAAAAAAATTTAAGAATAATTTCTGTGAAAATGGTGGCCATTTAGATTAATAATCATGGATAAATAAAAGGTTAATTAAGAGTGGACGGTGCAAGATTGACTAAATTCAAATTGTTGTTATATTGTAATTAACTTTTTCCTTTCCTTCCAAAATCTCGAATTTTATTCTCTGGAAAATATCCGATATTGTAATATCGTTATATATATATGTATCCCTTGGATTTCTCCTCTCATTTTGGATGGAGAATCGAAGGAGAATTTAAGAATAATTTTTATGGAAATAGTGGTCCTTTAGATTAGATAATAATTAGATAGTAATCATGGTTGAGAATAAAAATGGACGCTTGATAGAAATGAAGTTAAGTGTAAAATTGACTAAATTCAAATTGTAATTAACTTTCTCCTTTTTTGTTGGGTGTTTCTTTCCAAAATCTCGAATTCTATTCTCTGAAAAATATTAAATATTGTGGTTAAAAAGAAATTTAAGAATAATTTCTGTGAAAATTATGGCCATTATATTAATAATTATGAATAAATAGAAGGTTAATTAAGAGTGGACACATGATGTGATGAAATTCGAGTTCGGTGCAAGATTGACTAAATTAAAATTGTTATTATATTGTAATTAACTTTCTCGTTTCTGTTGGATGTTTCCCTTCGAAATCTCAAATTCTATTCTTTGAAAAATATTAATAAATATTGTGACATCGTTGCAAATACCTATCTCTTTACAATTACTCTTGTTTTGGACACTGATCGAGATTGAAAAAAAATTTAAGAATAATTTCTGTGAAAATATTGGTTTAGATTAATAATCATGGATGAGAATAAAAATAGATGAAGATGCGGTGAAGTTTGGTGCAAGATTGATTAAATTCAAATTGTTATTGTAATTAACTTTCTCCTTCCCTGTTGGATTTTTCCCTCCAAAATTTCGAATTCTCTGGAAAATATTAAATATTGTGGCATGTCGTTATATATACATATTCCTTGGATCTTTCTTTTCGTTTTTGATCGAGAGAGAATTTAATAATAATTTCCGTGAGAATGATGAATTTAGATTAATAATCATGGATGAAGAATAGGAGGTTAATTAAAAGTGGATGACGTGATGAAGTTCGAGTCCGTTGCAAGATTGACTAAATTCAAGCTATTATTGTAATTAATGGATGTTCAGGAGTCAGCAGAGTGAGAGAATGTGAGCATCGTGAGAGAGGAGATATGCGTCTCTTCTTCAATCTTTCTCCAGTAATTAAAGCCCTGTTGACCAAATTTACGTTCGTCGTACGTTTCTTAATTTTTAGAAAACAATTTAAAGTACCGTATATCGTAAAATCGATTCTCGTTCGAGTCATTCTCATCAAAAATTTCATCTATAATTTAAAAATAATTCGAGAATAAACGTCGAACGAAAAAAAGAATTTAGGAATTTAGAATTACAGGATAATTTTGAAATAGGAATATCTATCGTCTAACGACTGTAGATGGCAGTAAACGATGATGGCAGCCGTTGAAATGAAAAGTATCGGTCATTAATCATCGATTTTTGATCGCAAAGATTAATTGCCAATCGCTGATTGTGTCTGCGCGTGTCTGTATTAATCCGAATTAAACGAAATTCAATTAAATTAAGGGTTGAAATTGAATTAAGGTTCTCTTTGTGACACGCATCATGTGTATATCGTGTCGAACAAAGCGATCGATAGTCGATCCGAGGATACCGGGAAGCGTTAATTTCACGTATCGATATCAAAAATTCAATCATAAATCATTGCTCGATATGTTAATTGTAAAATATTTCGGCGGAGATTGTGTAAATGTTTCGATTGTAATTGTTAATTATCATGTTTTCGTGGAATAATATTCAACAAAATATCGATGATTTATGGGAAATCTTATTAGAGCGTGAAACGCTTATTTTTTTCGTTGTTACAAATTGTTCGTATATGCAAATTGAAAAAATGTGGGAAAATTAATTATATTCTTGGCGGCGTGTTTCGCGTGTGCGCAATTGTTTCTGCAATTTCATTTTATAACATATGCTCGACCGGTACGCTTTAAATTTTCAACGGCGATACTTTATGAATTCAGCAACATGCTTCGAAATCGAATTAAACATTCGCGTAATTTCGAATCGTTTGAAAATAACACATTTTTCCTTCCTTTCTTCTTCTTCTTCTTTTTTTCTTTTTCGAAATGTTTCTTCAGTCGAACAAGTCATAGAATCCGTGTTTTTCGTTCTCTCAATCAGACGATTTCAAAAGAATCATCGGACGAAAACAATCATTTGAGGAAAAATTAGATGCCTGACAGGTTTTATAGGCTGACGCAAACGGTAAAACTGTATTGTTACTCGCAATTAGATCTACGTGTACAGATGCAAAGCGAACATTTTAAACTTCTAACCTCTATCCCAGAAAGGATAACGAATAGCCGGAGTAAACAGCCGCTTTATTCAAGACGAAACAATTTCTCGTGTCGTTAGTATGCATTAGCGAGCTTTGCACTTTCTACCTTTGAGAGAATAAGAGATTGCGAGTTTATGAGCAACGCGTTTATGCCGATTGAATATTTAACGACCGTGTGTGTGTTTACCTGTGTGTGTTGGAGGAAAAGTTGCGAGAAAAAAAGATCGTTTCGAGATTTTTAAAAAAACGAGTCAATTTTTTAAATACATCTCGATCAAGAAATTTTGAAGTAGAATAAATTTTCGTTTGAAATATCGCGATCCAGGTTATATTATTATATTTGTCGAGAAATATATATATATATATAGAGGTGATGGAAGCACTAGGTATTTTCGAAATCAATGATGGATCGGTTGAAAAATTTCGTATTTTTCAATGACATAATTTTCCCATCCGGCGATACGGTTGAACGAGAAACGCATAAATTATAATAAATCGCGCACGGTTCATTTTCCCCGATTACTTTTCGCATTTATATTCGATTCGTAAAATTGATCCTTGGAAAAGCAACGCGAGAAAATTTAGGATGAAACGTGATTCGCGACAAATAATTTATTTTAAAATATTCCACGATGGAATATAAATTTTTTCTCGCGATTATATTTATATCGCGAAATTCGATCATTCATTCAAGGATTATAATAAATATTCTTGCCTCTGTTTGAATTATTACACGTTAATAACTAATTTATTACCATTTGTTAATATTACTATTTCAAATATTCATCTCTCTCTCTTCCCTATTAATCACCCTAGGATAAATAAAGTTTCACGAGTTTTTCCATAACTTGATTGTCGAAAAATAAATTTAAAATAAAGAATGATTAACAAAGTTTAACCAAATCCTCGATTTAATTTTAATAATTGATCGCTCTTAAAGTAATCACTAAAAAAGAATTATCGACAGGATAAAAATTTTTGAAGCAGTGAATGGATGATAAAAAGAAAAAACCTCCATCGCCGCGAATCGATAATCGATCTCTCGGATTGGAAAATATCTCCCATTCCCAAATACGATTCTCCATCGCGAATACCAAGTGCAGCCTGCTTGCATTTTTGGCAAGGGTGCAGAAAGAAGCGCAAACACCCGGCGAGAATAAATAAGTAGCCGATGTAATCAGATTTCCGAAACGATAAAATCCGTTTTGACTTCCTCGGTTCATCGAATTTGCATAAACCCTCAGTTTTCAACAGAATCGAATTGAAAATGCATCCGGACGTTTATTGTACGATGGGGGAGAAATGAGAAATTCCTTGTTGCGCGTTATCCAGTTTCGTTTCTTCGTCCGATCCGTTCCTTATAATGGAATTTCGTCGGAAACGGTCCATTAGAAACGTCCGTTAATTAAATTCGAGAATTTTATTACGACCTCTCCTCTCCAAAAAAATTGTATGGAATTTAATTTTTAATTATACGGGTCGGGTAACCCGTATAAAAAAAACCCGTGTCGTAAGAATGAACCTATCGTAAGGATGGATGTCAAACTTGGACGAAAACTTGGACGAAATAAATCCGGTGTATTATTCTTTTAAGCGGACAAAACGCAAGCGTGAATTATTGAGCAACGTTGGGTAGCAAGGTTGCGTGTAAGGTTGACGCCACGTATATCCCCCGAACAACCGAAAATCCCCAACGTCGTTTCCTGCGCATTGGAAATGATCATTGGAAGATGAGATACATACCGGGTCCCTTAATCGAATTGCGCGGGGGAATCTAATCATCTGTTCATGATTTCGTACCGAGCGGGATGGAACTGAAAAATGTATAAAGGTAGAATAAAAATGATTGGTCGAAATCACAACGGAATTTGAAAATTAATATTCGAGAGTGGGGAAAAATTCGGGACGAATAAAATAACAACGTGTATATTTATCTCAATCATTTTAACCGAAAAGAAATATTTCAAGAAATCGTTATATGTATTAATAATAATCTAAATCGTTGAAAAATTGTCCTGAATATTGCCTCGTTCAAATAATAAAAAATAAAATTGAAAATCGAGGAGAAGATAGGTATTTAAGACGCGGACAATTGTGAGGAGTAAATAAGGGAGTTGGAAGTGTGCAGAGACAAGTTTTAAAAGTTGTCGCGTGAATCGAAAACGGGAGCGGATCGTTGGCGTTAATTCACCCGAATGGATTGGAACACGACTGTAATTTTCTATTTAGAAGCTCTCGCCACGCTCAAGTGGCGCCGTTGGGATTTACCGCCTCCACTACTTACCCTTGCCGTGGCGAGGCCGCGCAAAATTGCACGAGTAATTCCTCTTATCGCGCGCGCCTCTCCCCTCCCGTAATTTATTTTTCAACCTTCAGCCGCGCATAAACCTTTCGGCCCTTTCGGTCTACAGAGGAGGGGGGGGGGGATGCGTGAAAATTTTACGCCTGGCAACACCCTCCCTCCACGATCCTTATCATTATCTATTCCCATTCCCGCCACCCCTAAGTCTAATTGGAATTACAAAGGGATCGCGTTATGTACGACGCGAATTTTCTTTTTCTTTCTTTCTCTTTAAACTCCTCGATTCCATTTCTCGCGACGAGAAACGGTGGAATGGCAATAAAATTGTGAAATCAAAAGTTTGAAATCTTAGGACGAACTTATTCTCACGAGATGGAACGACTGTAGCGTTGACTGAGCGGTGGAAATAATAAATAAAATGTTAGGGGCTTAGTCGAACGAATATATATAATTATACGTAATTGCGCGTATCTGTTTACAAAACATTTGAAGTATGGGTATCATGGAAAGATGAATAGTGGTGTTGCTGGCATTTAATAATAAAGTTTCAGTGAACTTTAAATTCTAATAAATATTTATTTTTGAGCAGAACGTTTGAAATACTAGCCTCGAAGATCTCGCGTAGCTCCAAGTATTCAGTGCCCAGGATTGCAAATTTTGAAAAATTGGAAAAACACATCCTTACATTCAATGAACGTGAGAACAAAATTAATGCAAATATCTATTATTTCGATTATTATTTAAATCGAAGACACTATAATTGCGATTCTATATTTTTTTTTCTTCCCCTTTAAACTCCATCTCTTCAATTTCTAATTCTCTTCCATTCTCTTGGCGAGAAACGATAGAATGGCAACAAAATCAACGTTTGAAATCTTAGAACGAACTTATTCTTCGAGATAACACGACTATAGATATTTTTGAGTAGAACATTTGAAATATTAGCCTGGAAAATTTAACTCAGGATTGGAAATTTTCGATAAATTAGAAAGACACATCCCTCGAGGAATCTAAATTCAACGAGAGAACAGGATTATTGCAAAATTATCTATTATTTCGGTTATTATCTAAATCTAATCACACTACAATTGCGATTTTATACTATGAAGGGATGAAACGCTCAATATTTTTTCTTTAAACTCCATCTCTTCAATTCCATTCTTTAACTCAGGATTGGAAATTTTCGATAAATTAGAAAAACACATCCCTCGAGGGATCTAAATTCAACGAGAGATTAATGCAAAATTATCTATTATTTCGATTATTAATTAAATCGAACACATTACAGTTAGGATTTTATACTGTGAAGTATAAAGGGATAAATCGCTCAAGATTTTTTTTCTTCCCCTTTAAATTCCATCTCTTCAATTCCACTCTTTAACTCAGGATTGGAAATTTTCAATAAATTAGAAAAACACATCCCTCAAGGGATCTAAATTCAACGAGAGAACAGGATTAATGCAAAATTATCTATTATTTCGATTATTATCTAAATTTAATCACAATTACAATTCTATGAAGGGACGAAACGCTCCACGTTTTTCTCTTCTTTTCTTTTTTCCCCCGTTCTCGAACGCAACAGTCTAAAGGGTTAAACGATGGGAGGGATAAAAAGTCGTGGCAAGTTTTTCTATTCGTCCTGGGGGGGGTATCGAAGATATCGCGGCCACTAATCTGGGGGAGCATTAATCTTAAGGTCAACGCGCGTATCGTCTCGTGCCGGGTTAACATCAGTCAGGAGGGGATCGAGACAACGGGATCAGGAGGGAAGATCGATCGAGGGTAGAAGCGTGAAACGGTCGGTCGGTCGGTCGGTCGGCCTCCGTAAGTTTTCCCGATGGCAAAGTAAATAAGAGGACGAGTGCGAAATCGTGGCTTTTGCCTGTTTAAATGGCAACGGGGGAGGGCTGGCGACGATTCCTCTCTCCCTTCTTGTTTGGATATCGCTTGAAACTTGTCGTTCTCTCGAGCAAAGTTTCCTTCCGCTTTCCCGCCTCCTCTCGATGATGGCGCGCGTTGAAAAGTTGCGCGCGAGGGGGAGGAGGCGAGAGAGAAGAAGAAAAAAAATTAAAGGACGAGCAAGTATGGCTGCGCGTGATTCGATGGGAGGGGAGGGTTGCTCGAGAAGTTTTGAAACCATTAGAGTGGCGAGATACTTTTCTCTTCCCGACTCCCGTTCCCAAGATTTCGCTCGTTAATTAAAATTTATTTCGACTTTTTAATCATCGTCTCGCTCGTTTCGTTTTCGTTTTTGATTCGAAATTGCGCGCGAGGAAAATATTACTTGACTTCTCTCTCTCTCTTTCATTTTTAAAATCAATTTTTGTTACAAGCTTCTCGATCATCGTGTATGTAATTAAAATTTCATCTTACGAAAAAGGAAGCAATTTCTTTCGCGTATCGAAGGCGTCGTTTAACACATGAGAAACGGGAGAGAGAGCGTTCGAATCAAGGTTAATTAAACGTCGATACGTGTTTGAGATCCGTGAAACGAGATTACGCGTTATCTGTACGAGTAACGCGACGTAAATAATGGATTGATTCGCATTGTGCCGTCATTGTGAGAATTATCCACCGTTTTCGAAATCGTTCGTGGAACGAAGCGTGGACGATCGATCGATCACATTTTCTCACTTTCGATGGTGTCGTCCGGCCGACGAATATGAATACCGCTTATATCAAAGCATATTCGTTTCCAACTAATTACCAAACCGATTGAAATATCGACGAGGACGGAATCATAATGGCAACGAAATATTGGCAACGAAACGATACCGCCACGGCTCGCTTCATCCTTTCGTATTTGCGCCCAGCTCCGATCGTAATCGTTCGTTCGTTCCGCCATTAATCAAGTCGGTGAAAAACAGTTTTGAAAATTAGATCGATTTCAGTGGGCGGGTCCGATAAGCTGGCTGCAAACTTTGCTTAAACTTACTCTTAGCGCATTCGAGTTAACTTTAAAAAAACGATCTTTTTCTATTCAAGCTGACTCGTGAAACCTGCAGTTTTATATATAAATATTAATAAACCGAATATTAGACAGTGTCGTATTTCAGTCGAAAATGTGAGAGGAACTATATTTTTTTGTGTGTCTTTTTTCAAGATTTTTTAATGTTCTCAGGTATTTTTAAAAAAAATAGAGAATAAAAAAAGAGGTAGACTTTTGAATTTTTAATTGATAGGTAGATTAAAGAGGAGGAAATTAGAGGAAATTGAAGGAGAGGCAACAAAGTTGATTTCCAATCTCGTTTCAACAATTTATCAATGAAGAAGACATTTCTATTATTTCGTTGGAATGATAATGTTCCAGACGAGAACAACTTTTATTTCTGCGACATATAGATCTATATTTATAAATAAAGAGTTAGATTGGTCGTGGAAGAAAGTTAATAACATTCTCAGACGAATGGAAGTTTAAGTTTATGGACAACACAGCTCGAGCTGTTGGCATAGATCGTAGATCATGGGTAGACAGGAAGTCGTGAATAAGATATGATTTCACAAATGGAAGAAGATAGTCGTGATTAGACGAAATGGAATGAGTCCATTATGATCAAACAAGTGACGTGGACAAATATTAATCGGACAAGCTACGGCACGAGCTAATTCTAAACGGGGAAAATATTATTATGAGTGATGGACGGACGAGATGTAACGTCGCGGATAAAAGATAGTCCAGACAGCTAATATAGACATGCTTATTAATACAACTACTCGAGAACGAGTTGAAGCGAAACTGACAAACTAATTATGAATATGCAAAATAAATATTAAACCACGCTGCGTGCAATTATTCGAAAATAAGAGAAACGATATTTTTTTTGTAAAATATTATATATTATACAAGTGGAAAGAAACTTTCTTCTTTTTTTTTTAACAGAATCTTCCAGTTGGAAATGAAACGTCGATACTTTTTCATATACCAACGTAAAATAGTCCACATTATATATTATACAAGTGGAAAGAAACTTTTTTCTTCTTTTTTTGACGTTTATATAACAAGATCTTCTGGCTGGAAATGAAACATCGAGGATGGTTAAAAATTGGCCGGGACAATTTTGATCGATCCGAAATTTGAATGGAGTGCGCGCAAAAAAGAACCGCGCGGCGAAAATCCGATATGGAGAATTATGCGGCGGTCGAAAGCGTGTCCGCCGGCTCGTGAAACGATTGTTTTTCATCATCTTTTATTTCGGCGTGCCACCACGCGAGATTCCCGTGTAAACGAAGGGGGCCCGCGACGCGGCGAGCGTGGTCGAAATCAAATCAGCTCGATTTCAAGCTTTCCGTTACGCTCGCCGCGTTTTTTCATCCCCCCTCCCCTTCCTCGTCTCTATCCTCGTATTTTCCCTTCCACCATCGCGATTTAATGCATTTAAAATGCGTTTCGAAAATTTCTTCCCTTATTTTTTTCAAAAAAAAAAACTCGGTAAACAGTTCGACCTGATTCGAATTTCGGATCGAAACGAAGGAAGGGAAAAGAAAAAATATTCCCTCGAATGGAAAAATCGTTGTAGAAAAAAAGGGAAAAGAAGTGAAGAACTCGATCAACGAATTTCAAACGCGTCGTTATTTATTAGATTGTTATTGTTGCGAAGTTTTTCTTTCTTCTATTAGGGGAAACGATATATATATATCCGGCTTCGCGAACTCTGTTTGCGAGCGTACATTTCGCGGAATTGGCCCGTAAACCTCGTTAAGAGATTCCAACGATGTCTTTTCTTTCGAAAATTTCTTCCCTTATTTTTTTCAAAAAAAATAACTCGTCCAGTAAACAGTTCGACCCGATTCAAAATTCGGATCGAAACGAAGGGAGAGAAAGAAAAAATATCCCCTTGAATGATGGGATGGAAAGATCGTCGTGGATGAAAAAAGAGAAAAGAAGTGAAGAACTCGATCGACGAATTTCAAACGCGTCGTTATTTATTAGATTGTTATTGTTGCGAAGGCACTTTTTTCTTTCTTCTATTAAGGGAAACGATATATATATATATATATCCGGCTTCGCGAACTCTGTTTGCGAGCGTACATTTCGCGGAATTGGCCCGTAAACCCCGTTAAGAGATTCCAACGACGTCTTTTCTCCTCTCCTTCCTTCGTGGAGTCCATTCGACTCGAAAGTGCGCAATTTCGAACCGACAAATCGCTCCACTTTATTGATTTTTCGAAACCGCGTCGTTAACACTCGTCGATAACGGATGGATAACGGTCGACTCGAAAGGAGAGGAGGAGGGGGGCAATTGTTGCTTTTAAACGGTTTTCGACGGAGGGCCCGTTAGATTTATCGGGATCAAGCTACCGCGTTAATCACTGGAACGTAACAAATCGCGGAACGTTCCGTCATGTTTCATATTCGCGCGAATCGCGGCAATCAAACCGGTTCCTCCGCGCCCCTTGTATATTTCACTTGCAACCGGCTTTCGAAACGCAGTTTTTAAGTGCATTCGGATCTCGTCGAATTTATTTTCCTCTTCATGCCCGACCCTTCTTCCTACTTTTTCCCACGATATCACTTTGCCGGTGTAAAAAATTGAAACGTTGCAACGGAAACTTTTGTTGTTTCCGGTGAAATATTCACGGTGGAGGGTTGTTCCGAGGGGCGTCTCGATTCTCTCTCTCTTTCTCTCTCAGATTTACGAATTCGACGGAGAATACGATCTCTGGAAAATATTTCGCAATCTTATCCTTTAAATCTCTTTGGTCTTAATAAGTTTGAGATATTTTTTTCTTTTTACGACAATTCTTCAATTCGAAGATCTTCTAGATCGTCTAGAACTTTACTCGTCAATGGAATTGTTGACTTTAATTGTAAATTTCACCTAAAATCAATAAATTTAATTATAAATATTACAATTTAAATCTATATTAGAAAAAATTAATTTATAAATCAAGTTTAACCGCTATAGCACTCATATTTATCTTTACTAAAATTAATTTCCGAATAAAACTTTCATTTATTGTTTCAGAATTCTCTATTAATTATAATTTTACTTAAATTTTTATATATAATTAATTAATATAATTAATTCGAAAACTACAATATAATTTATTTAAAAAAATTAATTTTTAATACAACTAATTAATATCTATTATTATAAATTTACTAACAACTAAGAATATTTATATAATAATTAAATTTAATTTTTATTCATCTATTTATTCATACAATTTTAAAGAATTGAACTCGACTGCATTTGTTTCAAGTAGAATCGATTTGATCAATTTTCCAGTCTTGATGTTAACGTACGCGAGGAGAAGATTGTTCTCCAAGTTCTCCAAGTTTTTGCTTGATGAAACGCGTGGCTTTAAAAATTTCTCATTTCACCGGCGGTTAAATCGAGAATTAAAGGAACCGGTGGTGAATCACGAGCGAGCGAAGAAAGCTGGGAAAAGGCGGTATCAGTGGCGGGGGGAGGAAGAAAACAGTAACATCGATAAGAGAACGGTGAATAAATTGCGGAGGAAGAAGCGTGTTGAACGCGTTCGTGGGAAAAAACTTGCGGGGCCGTTGGACTTGCGAGGTAGTTTAAGAATTCGTGCACGATTCATAAACGATGAACAGAATTTCCCTAGATAAATTTGCAACTGATAAAGCGTACAAAGTACTTTCGAAGGAACGAGGTAATCTTTGGAAATGCTATTGCAACGTTTATCGGGGAGGGGGAGTAGTGGTAAAACGGTTTTCCCATAAAACTGTCTGGTATCCTGCCTCTGCGAACCACTTGGAGCTGAATTACTTTCAAATTGCATACGAAATGTGCATATGAAATGTCGTCGAATAAAACTGAATCCCCTGTGCAGTCTCATCGAAATATCTTGTATCGGATTCGAATAATTTTCACGCGATTCCGTACATTCATATTTTTTTTTTTTTCCCCCTCCACGCTAACTAAAGAAATTTCGAAAATTTATCGAATCGAGGGAATCGAATTGAGGAGAAATTATTCCCATTGTTGGAAAAATAATTGAAGAAATCGCGTAGTAAAAAGTAAAAAAATTTCATCGCGGCCGAGTTTCGTCGAAAAGGAAGGAAGTAACACGAACGAAAATATACAAATATTTCACGGGAGATTGAAATTTCAAACGAGATTCCGACGATACATCGATATCATCCTCATCGATATCAATTCCTCTCTATCCACGCAAAAGGCGGAAAGATGGTTGGTAAACGTGCAATCATTCAAATATTTAAGTGCTGTAAAAAATACACAGAGAAGGAATGTATCTACGCGAGTGCACTCGTCTCAAAGGGAATCGACAAATTTGATGGATGAAACATCGAATCCGGATTACGATGAGACACACACACACACATATACACGTGTATTTTATATATATACGTATATATGTACATCTAATCTACGGCGCAGCATGGAACGCGATAGGATCGAACGTAAATGTAAATGAAGCTTCGATCTGTAGACTCGACAAACTCTGTAACGAGTCACGATTGCTGGCAATAGGCATAATTGCGCCTTGCATTGTTCATGCCACTTGCCTCATTGTCACCGTCATCGCCTCATCCCCCTCCGCAAATTATTCCCTCTCGTATGGTTTACGATACTCGTCACGCTCGTAAATTGAGCATCAATACGTAAGAATCTCAACCCAATTCCGTTCCATTTTCCGCAAATTGTTCGAAATTTCGCTCCATTCGTGTTCTAAAATAAATCATCAGGCGATCGTTCACATAGCGATTTTTAATTTTTCAATCGTTAAAAAATTTGATCGTAAGAATAAACGTGAAAAGAGAGATAAAAAGATCTTTTCTTTTTGGATCTTCTTTCTTCTAATTTAAATCAAACTTCTTCACAGGAAATAAAAGATCTTCTCTTTCGGATCGATGAGGTTATATGATGATAAAATTCGAAAGAAAATGTAACCTTTTGCGAATGGAGAAAGCACGATATTCTTTTAATTCGACGAAACCATATTTCAGATAATATAAAGAGAAAGAGAGAGAGAGATGGAAAGTTATTTGAATATTACTGAAGAGAGAGATTGTGGCTCAAAAAGGGGTGGATTATGTTAAGAGATATTCACGTTTTAAAAAACGGTCAGAGCCCCTTACATTATCCCAAACAAGAAATTTTGCCAATTGTGATAACGGTTGGAGGTTAATTTTTTCTCACATTTTTTCCTCCAGAAAGTTACTCGAACGAAAAAAAAAAAAGAAAAAAAAAAGAAAAATCTGCTTGTCCACGATGAAAGTATTCAAATGCAGTCGACAGCTGGAAAAATCCTTTTCCCCCGCGCGAAAGGATTGAACCCAACCAAATGCGAAATATAAATCTTTTCCTCGCGGTTTAAGAACCGTGGCGGTGTTGGTTCTGTTCAAACATTTCCCTCTCCCCCTATTCTCGGCTCCTTCTTTTTGTCCTTCTTTCGCAATATGAATGTTCCCCTCCTCCTCCATATTATATTATTTCTTTGTCCTCGCATGCAATTTCGCTGTTTTAGCGTTTATACGTGTTGCGCTTAATAATGCTTGTCCCGTTCAACAAGTTACACAAATACGCCATGTGCTCGATACGTGCTCGTTGCGTACACGTGCATCGATCGCTGTATTAAATTTTCCTCGCCGATTTTTAAAAAAATTGTTTCTCGATAATTTATTGAGAATTAAAAGAATCAAACCGCTACGCTAAATTTTTACGCGAATCTTCAGTGTCGTAATATAATATTCCAACGATTCGAAATATTTTTCCCCCTTCTCCCCGTTTCCCGGATAAAATTTCAACTAATTTTATCAATTGGAACGAAACACAACCTTATCCGCAGAGAATTTTCACGGAATAAAATCAAATAATTAACGATATAAGAAACATTCTCCGCCGAGATGTAAGCGCAACAAGTGCAGCGCTTTTCTCGGTAAAACGTTTACGAGTGGCTGTTCTCAACCTTGAGTAGGCTTTCAAGCCTTCTTTTGTCGCGAATAGAGACGAAAGTTTTTTTTTTCTTGTTTTTTTCTTTGCTCTCTCTTTTCGAATGAACTTTTCATCAAAGAGGACGAATGATAAAATTCGTTCGTTGTAACAGATATCGAATTAATCGAAGATGACGGAATTAATTAAAAAAAAATATTTGATCTACGCGCACTTATTCGCAATCGAGTTGATCGCGCAAAATTTAATTTGGAGAGAAAAATATGAAAACGTCGAGTTATTATACGTCAGTTGCATAAAAAGATTCAGAGCGTTTTTTAATAATATTTTTTTATGACCTTTCGATATCTATCCTGCGGCGATAGTGATGTATGTATATATATATATATATATAGAGAAAGAAAGGGGATTCGTGTTTCGCTTTAATTGTCAATTGCTTAGTTTAACTGTGGATTAATTTTTATGCATGATCGTTGAAAATTCAGCATTCGAGAACGAAGGAAATTTTTCTCTCGCCAATTTCTCGCCAATACCGATCGAAATTTATGCAGAGTATTATGCGCCGATCAAATTCGCATTAATCCATCGATAGTTCAATTTTCTTGAGGTTGTACAAGTATGCGATAAAAAATGAAACTTTAATTCTATCATGCTTCGTGCGTTTAATTTAAATTTAAATTTTCTATCCGAATTTTTTAAGCAAAAAATTTTATCTATGAAAAATGTATTTTTCTTTTTTTCTTTTTTCATCTTCTATCGGATATATAATACAAAGGACTCATTTACTCTACTGAAAAATGATATTTTCACGTGTAATTTTAATCCTTTGCAATTCCAAAAATTACGTATTATCATAATCGTGTTTTTTTTTCTTAGAGTTTTACGATTCAGTCCTTAATCTCGAGCATAAAACTTATCTGTGCTGTAACTACCGATGCAAAACTGGCTTATCGGTAAGAGATTTACAACTTTAGTAAGCTGGGACGATAAATGTCACGATTCTCTCTCTTAAAATCGTATCTTTTAAAATATCGCATCGAGAAGATATCGAGTCGGTCATTCTTATAAGAACATTTCTCAATAATCGATTGTGCTAGTGAATAGTAAATTCATTATAATTTTTATAATTCAACTATAATTTTTAAAATATACAACTATACAGTTTTTTCAACTAATTTTTTTTAATTAATTTGCTCGATCAATATTATTCATCTTTGATGAAAATTCTAAAAAGGAATATATTCTCGATGCCATTGGAATGTCTACAAATTGGACTCGTCTGCATTCGTTTGCGAGCCAATTCATCTCGGCCATTCAGTTTTCTATTTATCTGGATGGAATTAAAGATAATATCGTGGATTTAATAATCAGAATTTTCGTTAGTCAGTTTGTGCATCCTCCAAATTCCCTTATTTTCCTCGTAAATATTAATTAATTTCATTTATTATTTTATTATTCTGCATTTAAAAGTATAATAAACTGCGTTGCAAACATTTTCCATTATTCAAATTCCCTTAAATTTGCTGAAAGAAGAATTTCCTGCCAAGATAAGATTCCGTGTGATTGTTTTTTTGGATAATGAATTTCCAAAGTTTAATAGATTTTACTTTTTTATCAAGGTATAATTTTTACTTGCAAACTCAAACTCTTTTATTTTATTCCATTTTTCGCGATTGCCTCGTGAAACTTTATGTAAGAATTCGATATTATTGGTTTCATAATCCGTTATAGATTATAGATAAAATTACACACAGATTCCATTCTATCGAATTAATTCTACAATCGATACACGTGCACTCACATTTCACGATCCTCTTCGAAACGTAACACTTTAAACTGGAATCAACGCTGTTAATAATAATTTCGAATTCAACAAATTTATATTAACTCAAAAAAATCTGGAAAAAGTCTATAACCAAAAATATCTCTGAATCGTTACAAATGAATGAACAATAATAAATAACGCTTACAATTTCAAGAAGGATCAGCAGTGTGCGCAACACGAACGACTTACGAGAATTTTGCATTAAAATCCGGCCACGTTTTTCCTCCACTCCTCAAATCGAAACTTCCGCGTCATAACGCACGGTTTATTCGAAACCGGAACTCGCGGTACGCGAACCCTTTTCCCATTTCCGGGGGATCGAACCGTCTCGAATTTCCAACATTTTTCTCCGTTTTCCAATTCCTTTCAGACTCTCTTCTTGCAGAGAGAGAGAGAGAGCGTTTTATTTTTCGAAGCGTTGCATAAAGGGGTGCACCTTCCGAGGCGAGCTACCGTTCACAGACGATGAAACAAGGGGCCGCAAACGATTCCGCCTTTCGATCGGCTCTCCACTCTCGTTCAGAGAGGAATACACACTCGTTCAATCGTTCGCGCCGCCGATCGATAAACGATAGCGCAACATGGCGCCGAGTTATGGCCCAGCTGCTACTCGTCCCTCCTGGCCAAACGATCTCTTTTTGCCGCCGTTCGAGGACCGACTGTCGATCTCTTGTCGATCGTGTCCAACAAGATTTCGTGCGCACCATTGTACACCATTTAACGATCCGCCACGTTACCCGTATTCAATATCTATTTTTTTCTTTTTTTTTTTTTTGTTTCGCGTGCAATAATTTCTTGTGTGTTTTTTTTTTTTTTTATAAGGAATGAAACTTTGGATAATCCTTTTATAAAAGGATTTTATGAAAAATCTTTTGGATCATCGTTACGTTATTATCCATATCTATTTTTTTTATATTTTTTATATTTGTGTATGTGTGTGCAATAATGTCCTGTGTTTTTTTTTTTTATAAGGAATGAAACTTTGGATAATCCTTTTATAAAATAATTTTATGAAAAATCTTTTGGATTATCGTTAAATTATTATCCATATCTATTTTTTTATACTTTTTATA
Source organism: Apis mellifera (assembly GCF_003254395.2). Lineage (NCBI taxonomy): Eukaryota > Metazoa > Arthropoda > Insecta > Hymenoptera > Apidae > Apis > Apis mellifera. The sequence continues at coordinate 10,285,822 of NC_037646.1, forward strand.
TTTGTGTATGTGTATGTGTGTGCAATAATTTCCTGTGTTTTTTTTTTTTTTTATAAGGAATGAAACTTTGGATAATCCTTTTATAAAAGGATTTTATGAAAAATCTTTTGGATCCCCATTATTGTCCATTATATCTATTTCTTTATATTTTTTATATTTGTGTATGTGTATATGTGTGCAATAATTTCCTGTGTTTCTTTTTTTTTTTTATAAGGAATGAAACTTTGGATAATCCTTTTATAAAAGGATTTTATGAAAAATCTTTTGGATCCCCATTATTATCCATTATATCTATTTTTTATATTTTTTATATTTGTGTATATTTGTGCGTGTGCAATAATTTTCTAAATTTTTGTAAGAAACGAAACTACTTTGGATTTTTTGTTTTTTTTTTTATAAAAGTTTCGTTATTATTTGGATACATCCATTTGCTATGTTTGTACAATATGCTGTGTACAATAATTTTCTGTGTTTCTGTAAAAAAATGAAACTATTTTGGTCCCTCGTTTTTCCTTGTATTTTGGATAATTCTTTTATGAAAGTATTTTATGAAAAATCCTTTGGATCCTCGTTACGTTATTACTCATTGGATATCCATTTTTTACATTTCCTGCGTCCAATAATTTTTCAGTGTTTCTACGAAGAAACTGCTCTAGACCTTCATAGTTCGGAGAAGCTTTTTGTGTTCTTTACGAAAGGATCGTAAAACTAGTTTCAATCCTCGTATTGCGATCGATTTTCGTTTATAACAGTAAAATTTTATGCAAAGGAATCGTTTGAATAACTCGAGTTAAATTGATCCGCTCGAACGAAATCTTAAAAATTTTGAATTTCTACAAGAATAGTTGTTAATTTCATACTTATTTACTATTTACTCTTTGTATACTCGAATATACTGATTTCGATCTAAAAAAAAATTGTCATCCAATGTTATCATTAATAGCGATTGGAAAATCACTATCACTGAAAATTCTTCAAAAAGAAACAAAATTTCATCGAGCTAATCCTTAAAATTATTTTCAACAAACGAATCATCTATTTTCTTTCTATCTATCTATATATATATCCTCCCTCCTTCGTTATTCCACAATATATTTTTTTCCACTCTGCAAATAACCTTTCTCCCCTCCTCCTCCCCTCCTCTTCCCCCAAGCAAACGCAGTTAAGAACACGAAAAAAGAGAGGGAAGGACAACAGATTTCAAATTGCACCGCTGCGTACTACCGAGCGATATTACGTTGAAATAGGAAAGCGGTAAAAGGAGGTCGGAAAGTGGAAAGCGTGATCCGTGTAAAGGAGAAAAGATGGCCAAGGGATTCTCCACGCTGCGAGGAGAAAACTGGGGGGGAGGGGAGGGACAAGCTCGAAAACATGGCCGTAATTACCACACCCTTTGTTCGGTTGCTCCGAGGAGGAGTCCCGACGTTTAAAAAAAGAAAAAAGAAAAAAAGAAAAAAACATCCCCGTAAATCCTGATCCTGCGATATACCTCTCGAAACGATCGCCTCGCTCACCTCTTCGTTTCGCCGTATAAATCTTACTCGCGCGCGAGTAACAATACGAGGAGGTTATAGGAGACGATAGGGGATGGAAATACCGCGAAAGATTTATCTCGATTATTCAACCGGGCGATCATTTTTTTCCGAACGATCGAATGGATCGTTGATCGAACGTATCTTCGTTTTAATCGTGAAATTGACACCCGCCGACGATAGATTGCGCCCTGAAACATTGATTTTCGCGATACACTATTCTATAGAATAGTCTGACTACAGGCGTCTAACTTGCTCGATAACTAGGAAACTCTAAAATCCATAAACTGACAGGGTAAACAACTTGCAAAGTGGTGTTTGAACAAGCATCGACGTGTCTCGCGATATCTAGGCTCGAATTTGCAACTTTTCGTTTCTTCTCGAACACGTTTATTCGTAGTCTTTGGCGAAACAGGATTGTTGTTACGTCGAGAATAAAAAAAAAGAAAGAAAGAAAAGAAAAGTTTGAGGAAGAGATTCGATCGAAATGATGGGAAGGAAAATAAAGTTGGGGGGAAGGAATGATAAGGAATGATAAGGAATTAAGCAAAGTTTATGACAGTGTATGTGGCGTATAGCGTGCGATGGGGAGGGACGTGTTTGTTCTGGGACCGTCTCGAAAGCCTTTTAATAGCGACTTTGGCGCATCGCCTGTCTTAAAGTAATTTAAGTGTGTTCCGAGAGGAAGGAACGATCCATTACCGCCTAAATTTTAACCGAAAGTAAACTCGTTCTTTCGGGAATGTAACCCCCTCTTTCGTCTTGTGTGTAATTTATTAACGCCAAGTCGATATCTCCATTCGAGCGAGCAAAGCGTTTATGTACGTCGAAAAATCACGGAAATTGGTTAAATTTATTACATCGTTCCATCGACGGTCAGAAATCAGAAGAATTTTTTGAGAGAAAAAAAAAAAAAGATCGCATAAGCGAGATAGGATTTCTATTAACCGTATCGCGATTATCCCTCTTTTATGGGGGATGAAAGGGAATCGTAGGGTAAGGAAGATCGCGTGACAAAGCGTTTGTAAGGTGCAAAATTGATAAAATTGTGAGAAAGACTTTTAACATTCGGCGAGGTACAATGGTAGGAACTCGACACGAGGCTGCTCCTTATTATTGGCTGATTGTATAACGACTTATTCTACTTGATAATAGAACTCAACGTCCCCAAGGGATTTAAATTATTCGAGGCTGTAGATTCCGGTCGAGAGATCTCATAATGTGACGAAGAATGTAAAACGATCGCAAATAACGCGAATAATTCTTAATCGCCATTTTAAAGGAAGATCCCTTAAGATTGTGTTCGCTGCTTTTAAAAAAAATGATTCCGACTTAAAGTTTAAACGGCCACTTGCAGAGATAAATTCACGTATTTTATTTCACGCATTCACCTGTATTTTCCCTTTAAACATTGAAGTAGTTTTAATTCACACTTTCAAAGCTCTTGTCCCCCCCCCCTTACGACTGTAGAAACTTGTCACGCCGATGCACGCGCGCGTAGAGGCCTATTAAGATCTCGTTTCTGCACTCTCTCGTTTTTACACGGTGGTGGAAAATTCACCGGGAAGCCTGAAGGGACATTAAATAAGCTCATCATCTTACTGGAGTCGCGCCTCAAGAGGTACCAGAAGGCATACTACCATTACGAGTAATTAATATGATCGAATTACCGACGGAGTTGAGAGAGAGAACGAGTGAGAACTTAGCGCGAAACCGCACGAAAAGTGGTTTTCGCCAGTGCTTGAAAAAAAAAAAAGAAAAAAGGAAAGAAAGAAAGAAAGAAAGAAAAATCACCGCACTGGAATTTCTTTCCTTTTCGCGCGGGCGCGCGATCGAAAATTTTTCAACTGTCCAATTTTCGTCTACGCACGTACGCAGACGAAACAAATTGGCTCGCGACCCAGAAAGGAAAAAATTTAATTATAAAAAAATTCGACACCTGTCGATGATCATTATGCAATTTCTTTTTCGTTTCGTTAATATTTCACTCTCGTGTTTCCCTTTCACGTTTCCATCAATGTCAAATTTCACGGTGAACATTGAAATCCCTCCCCCCTCCCCCCCTTTCCTTTAAATGCCATTCGCTCGAATAATACGTCCAATATTCGATAATTACCTGTCATTACAGTTTCATTCCAAAAGTAATTAATTCCGCGATAAGATAGAAATTTTTCTAACGAATTTTAGAAATTTCCTCCTCCCCCCCTCCCAATATATACCGTAGCGTCATTGAAAATCTTCCAACGCGTTTTTTCCACGCGCGTTAGTATTTAAGACACGTAATTGCAATACGTTATAACAGGCTTACTCGTTTCTCTCGCGGAGCCAGATCCATAAATAAATTTAAATTGTTGGTCCGCTTTTTTTTACCGAACGAGAAAGAAGAAGAAGAAGAAAAAAAAAGAATTAAAATTACCTGGTTTATAAACCTTTAGCAAACAAAAGCTTCGGTAGAATAGAAGAATTGGGCGACGATCTGTCTACAATCGGAAAAATGTATCCGACGATTTGCCCGCATATCGCCTTTTATGCACGCGTGAAATCGGTAAACTGGCCGTGCAAGCAAACGCGTTTCGCGACCGTTTTTCCGTGTTACTTCGCGTATATCCCCGAACGTCTCGGTTTCGGAGACGTTCCTTTGACGTAAATAAATTCCAACTATCTCCCGAACCGGGTGGAAATCGAAATACCGACGGAGCGAAGGAGGAGGCGGCACCGGCTTCTGGAACAATACGTTCCATTTCTTTCGCTATCGCCTCGCCCCGACCCCCCCCCCTCCACTCGATTCCTCTTTTTGCTGCGAAACCTTTTATGAGAAGTCACCTGATAAAAATGGCTCTTATCGAGAAAGGGCAAGGAAACGAGGACGGGGAGGCAATTGCGACTTCTTACAAGGGCTTGCAACTCGCTTATATCGCAGGGAAAAAAGCATCACCCATCCCAGGGGGGAAATTTCCTTCGTGCATTCACTTCGAAATGGTGAAATTATTGCCTTGCAATTTTTTTCTCTCTCTCTCTCTTTTTTTTTATATTAAAATTCAACATATTACGTTTCTCTTCTAATAAAGCAATCCTCGTTCGAATTTAGAATTTGCACGTGATTCGTCCGTATTGAAAAAGGAATAAGAAAGAAGCTATTCAAAATCAAATGTTCTTTTTTTTCAATGTGGTTTATTTATACCAGCAGATGTTATCGAGTTTCGTATCGCGTGCAATATCTTCGAAAACCATTCTTCATTATTATTGATCTGTACCACTTGTCGGCTTATTATCGATCTATTCTGCTCGACTGATGGTGACCTATAACGAATAATATATATATATATATATTATTTATACGACTATACTAGTTTATTCCATTTATGTATTCCATTCTATTTGTCCAGACGTACCATTCGTCAAACAATAACCGCTCGATTACGACTTATTCCATATACCAATCTGATCGCGAATCATTTTTATATCATTTCACGATATAACGCAAAACTCGTTGTAAACGATCTCTTAAACGCACGTAGAGAATAAAAAATAAAATTTTATGAAAATTTCTCACCAAATATCGGAATCACAATTTCCCCGACAATTTTTCCTTACGCTTATCCTCGATTCGTCAGTCAATGGAAAAAGATTTCTTCAGACGGATCACAGTTTCGCGGAAACTTTTTGCAAAGTTCTCGTCCGAAGGCATTGAAAAGCAACGTTAAATTTCGCTTTGGTATACGCGTCAATCCAATTTCAGCCGAAAATTTTGCGAACTTTCTTCCCGTGACCCATGGCTCTTTCCGCGTTATCCCTGTCTCCGATAACAACGTTCCATCGCTCTCTCTCTCTCCTTCTATCTCTGCTTGATTTTATTAAGCCCGCTATTTAACGCGGAAATCCACGAGATTTAATACTCGCGTTGATAACATTCACGGATACACACAATTCCGTAGGACGGAAAATAGTTGTAGTGTATAACGGTATATTCGGTATAACTTTGTTGGAATGCGATTTTGAATATACAAACTATCGACCCAGTTTTATCCCCCGGTTTTCATTTCCCTTCCCTTACCCTGCCACGGCTAAATGCAATGTATAATGGAATAATAACGTCGCTCGTGATGAGAAATTCGATACTACATACTAGAACGTTTAAATAAATTTCACGATACGCACTTTGACGATCATTTGCCGCGTACCTAGGATCATTTCACCGAGGCCTCCATATATTGCCCTCCATTTTCTATATAATTCGCAAAACTTTTACACGATAATAACGTATGGAACACATGGATCTTGATTTTATTCTTAGTTATTCGTATAACTAAATTCCTTTCCCTTTTCGTAAGTGGCGAACGGTTTTTGTCGGTTTTGCCATTCCGTTGATTGATTCGCTCTTTATTGACGTGGAAACTTTATTCGAAGGAAACGCAGTTTTTCATGATCTTGGACGATTCTCAACAAGCAAAGAATAAACGATCAAACTTTTGATCTTCGTACATTAATAATTTCATTAACGCGCACGATAATTTTTTAATAATTGGATAAACGTATAAAGCATTCGAAGTAAACATAAATCGAGGATGAAGACTTTTTTTTAAATTAACTTTTGATCTTCGTACATTAATAGTTTCATTAACGCGCACGATAATTTTTTAATAATTGGATAAACGTATAAAGCATTCGAAGTAAACATAAATCGAGGATGAAGATTTATTTTTAAATTAACTCGAAGATCATCCAAGAACGAATTTACGGATTTATTTTTCCTACGCGCTTCGCGACAATTTTATGAATACAAGTTTAAGAAAAAGTCTATAATGCAATTATTCTCATTTGTAAACACCTTAACCTCTCGATTATCCCCTTTTATCTAGAATTTCAACGTTAGACGAAGGGTGTAGAAGGGAAGTAGGAACGCCTTTAGACGGAATTGCAAGCGGCCGACATTTGGTGCGCCGAATGAAATCTCGACTCGAGCGGCCAGAGATAATTGCGATCGAAACTAAATTGGTTAACACACGGGGAAAGCCGGGGGAGTACAATTCACGCGAGAATTGTCGTCAATCGCCGCGTTCGATCCCATCTATCCACCCTTACGAGAATCTCTGTTTACCGATACAACGAAAACAACGCGTTGTATCAGTCGCGTGGTCGCGCATGGACAATCCATCGAGATTTGATCGATACTTGCCTGCTCAAGGAAACAGATTTTAACCAACCGACTATTAATTAACGTTGCTCGCGTCATACCGTCCATGTACAGTGGGGATAGAGTTTATCCTGGAAAATTAAACGTAAAGTTACGGAAGATGGAGAGAATGAGAGAGAGTTATTCTAATAGGATGGAGAAGATCGAAGTGGATGAGGAGATGGATCGTCACAACCTCTTGGCAGAGAGCTGGTGCTGGGAACTGGTTTTCGTTTCGCAAGTCGAAAGTGTTGTTTTAGAGCGGGAAACGTCGTCCACCTTCCTATCTCAAACAGAAATCGATCCTGTTAATTATGAACTAGGTACTCTTTAACTTTCGCGATCAAACGTGCGAAGATAAATAGAAGAGGAAGAGGAAGAGGAGGAAGAAGAGGATTAAATAATTAAAGGCTCGATTCGAGGCTTAAATGAGGAGGAAATTGGAAGAATTTCGTGAAATTCCTCGCGTCTTGTTTCGCGTACGAAGAGAGACGACGATTCGAGACGGTGGAAAAATGTTCAATTCAATGGAAATATTCGATTGGAAACAAAATACGGTCGAAAGTATGTGACTTTCCAAAGGGCAAAGGATCCTCCTCGGTTAATGTATATTGTATTTCATCCGAGCGGAACCTCCCCTCTTGCCTCCCCTTCTTGCCTCCCGCACCTCTCCTCGCCTCGTTCGCGCAAAGCATCTGCATTCTCGAGGACTAACGAAATTCCTCGAGCTTCTGAAATTCTTGCATAAGAAAGACACCCTTTGGAAAGGCCAGACCACTCAGCTTTCGGCGGAGCACCATGATGAAAGCCTCCCAACATCCCTTCCAGCAACCTCGCGAAATCCTTTTGATCCCGTAGGCGGAACGTCCATCAACAGGTGAACGAGTCGCTAGACGAACAGATATGTACATATGTATATATATATGTGTATATGTACGTGTATTGTATACATATATATGTATTGGATGGTCGTTGAATAGGGAAATTTGGTGGAAAGGGGGCGAGGTGTCGAGAAAAGGGTCGCGAAAGCAAGACACGGTCATCGCGTTGTGTTATTTTTGACGTTTGCAAAAATACAATAGACACGTCCAACATTTTAAAGCTTGTGCACTTTTCAATTGTGGTTACACCGCTTCGGGTGTACCACGGTTTCTCTCCCGCTTTTGAATCGCGTTGCTATTCAACTACACGTTTTATACCGTGTCTCGAATATCGATTCTTCCTTTCTCTCTCTTTCTTTGGGTATCGTTAAAAAGTCGGACGAATGAAATTAATTAAAAGTTGTGATTTTTTTTTTATTAATTGATAAACCGATTTGTTTTACGTCGTGGATCAAAAGAAGGTACGATTAATGTTTTCTGTACGCGAATTGTCGAGTCAAATATTCGTTCAAGTAGTATTATTTATTCGTGCGACAAATAATTTTTTTCTTTTGATCGATGGTCGTTGAATTTTTCGTAATAAAAGATATTCAGTTCGATCGACAAAATAGAGAGAAACTCTCGTTCGGATTAAATGTTGATATTCAATATTTTCACACGTATTAATTAAGAGTTATAGCGAGACAACTTGGAAAACTTGGATCTGGAAGGATCTGGAAGTATCCATTCTGCGAATTATCTTCGCGATATAATTAACGAGCAAGGTTAATTTTAAATGGTTTGAAATGAGCGATAAATTAATATGTACATATAATCGTGTATTAATTTATTATTACACGATCGACCAATCTAGGATATAATATTTCCATCAAAGCGGCCATTTCGAGGTTGGCCGAAGTGAAATTTCTATGCCACGTGGCCGTAATCCCGCCATGGACAGGGAAACGTAACTCGTCGAGTTTTCACTCTTTAATACCACTTTTCTCGACGATTCCCTCTTTTTTATTTTCTATTTTTTTTATTTTCTTTTTTTTTCCCCCGTGCGCGATAAAAATTTTTCCCTCGACGAAACAGTATGGAGAGAGAGAGAGAGAGAGAGGAGTAGATTCGGCCTTTTCACGTAACGAACCACCGGATGGAAAGTCACTCGAATTTCACGATCCCTCGAGATCTTCAGAACTTTTCTGCGAGCGGAGAGATTTATGAAATACAAGCGATTTCCTCCTAAACCCTTTTGAAACGTGAGTGGCGTACGTGCTGTTGGAAACTGATCTTGCGATCTTAACTCTCCCCCTTCCGAAACTCAAACTCGCGCGTTTTAACGATTATCGTTAACCACTTGCCCTCCCCTCGAGTTCGTCAATCGCGCTAATGTCTTTCTAACGATCGCCGAATTTCGTCCGCGCATCGATCGAAAATGAAAACCCTCTCTCTCTCCATCCATAACAATTCTACGAAGCCTTTCGAGATTCTTCTTGATTCACAATACAATCGTTATCGATGCGAATACAATTTTTCGAATATAAATTTACCCGAGTCGAGGAAAGAGAAATATTCGCGGTCAAGTTTTTACGATATTTCTTTTTTTTCTTCTTCTTCTTCTTTTTCCGTTTATCGTTCTACCATTACACTCGATGTAGAATAAATTTGAGAGAGAAAAAATAGCTTCGAGATGATTTGATGGTCCATAAGAATAAAATATTTTCCCGAAGGAAAAATTGAGATGAACGTTGTAATAACTATTAGAAAGGGAGGGGGGGTGGGAAAAAAAAAATATCAGGGAACGAAGATAAACGAGACATTTCGAACAAATTCCATTCGAACAAATTCGTTTCTCGCGGGGCGAACTTTTCAGAAGATTAGGAAACACGGAGCAATATATACAATCTCGCGGTTGTATTTTCAGAAGATTACCAGCGAGGCAAGAAGTTTTAATGCGACCACCGTTACACACGTTCGAAGATGAATTTTTCGGACGAGGCACAATGGCGGGCGGAGTGGAAACGAGATAAATACGCGTTTTATCCCAGTCGAACCGTACCGATGGCCCGTTGTTTTCATAGCAAATATTTTCTTCCGCTGCCCGGACACAGATCCATCTTAGAAACGACTGAGGAATTCTTCTCCTCGAATCAATGATAGAGTGCCCCTTTTTGTTTCCTTTTTCTTTTTTTTCATCGTATCTCAACTCTTGTCTCGCCGCAAAAATGTTTGCCTCCTCGGGAAGAGAAATTTGATCGCGAGTAGATGGTTATGAATTTATGCCGTTGATTTATGCTCGGTATCGAAGTATACCGTGTCACCCGTAATACGCGGACCTATCTTTCATATTTCATTCTTCCGCCAGCTTATTCTCGCCAGGATTACAAACATTCGATATCGATTCCCCCCGATCGTTCATTCAAGTATGCTTCCGTTGGACAACGAGATTTTATCAAATTTTCGATAAAGTGGAATAATGGGGAACGGGTATGGGATTTCTTTCAAATTTCTCTTCCTCTCTCTTTCTTTTTCCTTTTCTTTCTTGCGAAATTTTGTTGCCCGGTGAAAAATTACCGCTCGTTGTTGAACGCGAATGATGAAAGTCGAAGCAACAAAAAATATCAGGAATCGCGAATTCGACGGTGGAGTGTATTTGTCTATCCGAGTTTGAGTAAACGAACGTTCGTCCAAGCTTTTTCTGATCTCCCCCGTTGTGTCGATTGCTATTCGAAATGCAACGCGGTAAACGCTTTCGATCCGTGCCGGGTTCTAGCGATCCTAGGGATTTGTGAAGCGGAGTAAAGATTGAAATATCGTTGAAATTTTTAATTGATCAAGATCGAGACGAGATATTGTTAAATTTCATATTCGTTCTTCGAGTCCCACGAAGTTGTTCGAACGATTTCTGAAACCTAATTCAGAATTCATTATCTTCTCTCGAAAATCTGCATTGAGAGATATATACAGAATTCCAACTTTGACAATATGCATTTCTAATCGACGTTTCCCTCCTGTCTTCAATTTGGAAACTCTTCTCCTCCCTCTCCATGTTTCCGTACAATAATAATAATTGTTCAACCTCGAATGATATAACTTGATAGGAAGAAAAATCTCTATCCCATTGGAAAATATTGGAACCGATTGATAAATTCGAGATGACCAATCGAACAATTTTTGTCGAAGGAGAGAAAAAAAAGGAGGGAAAAATTCGAGCGAAACGAACGAGGGATGATCGTTAACCCTATCAAATTCCTATATACACTGTATCGTTCGTTTCACGGGATATGTTCGATATCCTATACGATCAATTATAATTATTAAATCTTAAAAGTCTTGTGAAATTTTCCGCGGATTCCGATTTTTTCTTTCCTTTTTGAAAAAAAGAGAAAGAAGAAAAAATGCAATATCACGGCGGAATACTCACTGCACAAATCCAGGCTTGGAAACGCTTGGAGGTTGGGAAGAGAGGGAAGGAGGAGCAGGGTAACGTTAACAACAAAGCTTAACAACCGATATCGAGTTTCGTTCATTTTCTATTTTCCGGGATGGCGGTTTATCGGGGCGGCGAGGAGAAGTATTAGTTACCGCAAGCTCGGCCTATCAAATGAAATTTAGCCAGTGGCGGCCGCTTTCCAGGGTGGTGGTGGTGATTAAATCGCGCGAATTCCGCAAGTTTTATGCGAAGATCGTTGGAAAATGGAATGGGATCGAGACGCGGCGGAATTAGGGCAACATCCTGTTCTTCTTTTTTTTTTTTTTTTTTTTTTTTTTTTTTTGCGGCAACGTCATTCTCGACCGAGCCTTTCGACTCGAACAAGAGACGTGTGCGCGTTTTTGGCGATACAAAGGGGGAGAGTGGAAATCGTGTTTCGCTTCATTCTTCTTCCCGGTATCGATGGATTAAGCTTCCGTTACTTCCTTGACCGCGTCCTTGCGTCTTTCTTTTCCTTTTTCCCCCTTTTTGAAAATTGAGTTGTCGGTCGGTGAAAGCACGGTTCACGGAATTTTTCGAAAAGTGGAAGGAAAATTTCAGGGAAGGAAAATTCTGTTGCGATGGAATACTTTGTCGTCAGATATGAAATATTCTCACGCGTTATGGACAAGTAGAACACCTTTATCCTTGCTATATTGTTAGTTTTAATTTAGATAGAGATCTTAAGTTGTATTTCTTTTCCTTTTAAGAATTTAAAATTCGAAAAGTGGAAGGAAAATTCTGTTGCGATGGAATATGTCAGATATGAAATATTCGCACGCGTCATGGACAAGTAGAGACTAGAAGAAGAGCGCCCTTACCCTTGCTATATTAATTTTAATTTAAATAGAAATCTTAAGTTGTATTTTTTTTTCTTTTAAAAATTTAAAATTCGAAAAATGGAGGGAAGAAATACTTTGTAACCAGATAATATGAAAAATAATATATTCATAATAAATAATAACATTCACACGCGTCACGGACAAGTAGAGACTACGAAGAGCGCCCTTACCCTTGCTATATTAATTTTAATTTAGATAGAAATCTTAAGTTGTATTTCTCTTTGCTTTTAAGAATTTAAAATTCGAAAAGTGGAACGTTTTGGGATCTGTGGAGGGAAAATTCTCTTGCAATGATAGTCAGGAATACTTTGTCGTCAGATATGAAATTTCGTACGCGTCATGGACAAGTAGAGACTACGAAGAGCGTCTTACCCTTGCTATATTAGTTTTAATTTAAATAGAAATCTTAAGTTGTATTTCTTTTTCCTTTAAGAATTTAAAATTCGAAAAATGGAAGGAAAATTCTGTTGCGATGGAATACTTTGTCATCAGATATGAAATATTCGCACGCATCACGGACAAGTAGAGACCACGAAAAGCGCTCTTACCCTTGCTATATTAATTTTAATTTAGATAGAAATTTTAAGTTGTATTTCTCTTTCCTTTTAAGAATTTAAAATTCGAAAAGTGGAACGTTTTGGGATCCGTGGAGGGAAAATTCTCTTGCAATGATAGTCAGGAATACTTTGTCGTCAGATATGAAATTTCGTACGCGTCATGGACAAGTAGAGATTACAAAGAATGCCCTTACCCTTGCTATATTAATTTTAATTTAGATAGAAATCTTAAGTTGTATTTCTTTTTCTTTTAAGAATTTAAAATTCGAAAAATGAAGGGAAAATTCTGTTGCAACAGTGGTCAGAAATATTTTGTAGTCAGATGATAATATGAAACATTCGCACGCGTCACGGATTACGAAGAGCATCCTTATTCTTGCTATATCATTAGTTTTAATTTAGATAAAAATCTTAAGGTATATTTCTTTTTCTTTTAAAAATTTAAAATTCGAAAAGTGGGAAAATTCTGTTGGTCAGAAATACTTTGTAGCCAGATGATAATATGAAACATTCGCACGCGTCACGGATAAATAAAGACTACGAAGAGCGCTCTTATCCTTGCTATATCGTTAGTTTTAATTTAGATAGAAATCTCAAGTTGTATTTCTCTTTTCTTTTAAGAATTTAAAATTCGAAAAGTGGGACGTTTCGTGAAGGGAAAATTCTGTTGCGACGATAGGGGCGACCACGATGGTCAGAATACTTTGTAGTCAGATGATAATATGAAACATTCGCACGCGTCACGAACAAAGTAGAAACTACGAAGGGCGTAGTTAGCCTTATCCTTGCTATAACCTTTAATTTAGATAGAAATCATAAATTGTATTATTTTTAACAACTTAAAAATCGAATGGAAAGGAGTATCGCGTTCAGTTGGGAATTAAACGTTTCACATGTGTGAAGATCAACGGCACGGATCTGATCAATTTGCGTTTCTATTCGCGTAACGTTAGAGTCGGCTATCGTTAATTAAAAGTTATCTTGCGAGTTATCTTGTTAGCGACAATGAACGGGCGGGAAGAAAGAGCATCGAGAATAATATTTCAGTGGGTCCACTTTGACCCACTTTCTGCATGCTCCAATGGTTACAGGACATCGTTATCGTTGCCTTTGACTTGGACAACGGCCAAAATACGGCGCGAAACATTATACGCGATATTTCACCTCTGTTTAACGACGTCGGCCGGATTCACAAATTTTCGTACCAAGAGGGCCCTTCACGATCCTCATCTCAGATCCTAAAACGGATGGAAAATTTTATTCCCCCAATAAACAACGATAAGATTACGGCTTTGAAAAATGATATATCTTTCCACATTTTATACACTCTATTCAGCATTGACTATGGAAAGTTCATGTAAATGTTCCATATAACTTTATTCATTTTAAATATAGTCAGTTTCATAGCATTATCAAAATATAATTCTTTTATCGTCATGATCTTTTTCGACTCTACTTTTTTAAGTATTGTTATATTTGTTACATTTTTCGTGATTATACTATTTATTTCTTATACGATATTATTATTTTCAATCATCACTTTTTTTTTTATTACTTTTGACTTTCATTTTACCATGTCTGATCATCTATGTCTCGTTCTACTAGTTATTATTTATTTAAATTACATGCAAGGACAAAAAAAAACCTAAAACAGAAATCTCGTAATTCATTTTTAAATACTTTCGAACATATTTAAATGTTCTTCTATTTAAATTTTGGAAACTATCGATACTGATACACCTGTTAAAGAATATCTGACTTGCGTGTAGACGACACAAAGTTTCTCTGGAAGCTGATCCACAAGCTGATTCGACAAAGTTTCGAGCAAACGAGATCGGATTTGTCATCCAGTGATAAAGGACTGGCCTTTAGCCGAAGAGGTAGTAGAAAGTAGAAATCGGTGGCCGTCATAAATCGAACTCGTTGCAACGCTGGCAAGCCTCGTGACGCTGTGTTTCGAGATTTCTTGTGCAAATACACGCGAACGGATCGAGTAAACATTCGAGGAACTGCGAAAAAGGGGTGCAAAAGCGGCGGAGAGCATAGAAGAAAATACAGAAACGACGCGTCGTTTTGCGAAATATACGCGCGACATACAAGCTATTCCAAGAAGCCACCACGTGTCGGATCCGAGTTCAGATCAAAGGGAACGTTGGGTGCGGCGTAACCGTGGAAGGGAAATGGAAAAGTTGGTGAGACGATTAACACGTGACACGGCCTTCTCGAGAAGGGAATAAGAAGGGAAGAAGAAGAAGAAGAATGAAAACCGAATGGAAAATCGTGATCTCGATATCTCTTCACTTATTTTTTTTTTTTTTTTGTCGACAAAATCGTTTTCCACGGATTTACTTTGCTCTTTGTTGATAACGGATATACCCTTCCAGGGAGAAAAAGTGAAAGAAGGAAGAGGAAGGAGAGAAATTAATGATATTTTTGCCCGATTAACGGAAACTGACAGAGGAAAGATTCGATAACCTGTATTCGATTCTTAGAACGGAAATAGAGTAGTGAAATAAGAGTTGATGGAATTCTGAGCAATTTTTAATTGGACCAAGATTTTGTTTATTTGTTTTGTACCTTTTTTTTTATTTTGGAGAAGAAAGAAATTTTCTTTGACAATTTTTTCCACAAAAATTTTCCACTCGAAATCATGCAACTTTTAACCCAAATCATTTCTGTTATCTTTTTTACGATTTAAGGAGATATTCAAATAGAATAAACGGCTCGAATATTTTTTCATGATTTTTCTCGTGGATTTATTTAGATCTTCAGAAGACGTTCTATAACTTTTATTGAAATCGTTTTTATTTTTTTTTTTTTATATAGTATCTTTTATTGTCCCCCATTTATGAAATCCTTGAATAGAGATTTCTCATTTCAGAAAGAAAAGAAAAGTAGGGCAAACTTCTTCCAGCTTGGCCCAATGGAATGGATCATGTATTTCATTAAAATCAGAAGAACAAAACAAAAATTCGTTATATTCGCTATATATATATATAAATTATTTTCAAGGAAAGTTCGTACACAATGATTTTTATATCGGCGATAAATCTCGCTTTTACTCGCGTCAACCAAGTTCCTGGAAAAGTTTGGGAAACGGACTGTTTATTTTCATAGCAGCAATCGATATGAGAGCGTGATCCGTCGCGTTGAAGTTTTTTTTGCCTGATGAAACTTTGCCAAAGGAATATAAGGAAACCGAACACAAAACATTTCCTCCAACTTGGATTACGTTCACGATTTGGTTGGAAAAAACTCTGTAAAAAAATTTTTCAAATTTCCAAAACTCTATCCCCGAGAAGCTTTTCCATGTTACGAAGCAAAAGATCCTAGTTAACTTAGATCTTTATTTAACTCTTGTTCACAACTTGTTTGCAAAGCAATGCACGAACCGTTTCATTCTTCATTTTCGCAAAGAGATTCAAATAATCTCTCGATTAAATTGCTCGCTGAGAGGAAAAAAATATTGAAATAATTATTTTCTTCGTGTACGAATAATGAATAAAAAGGGAAGAAACAATTATTTGATCGAAAATCGAATTATCTTAACGTTGTTATGAAAAATCGGAAAATGCCGGTAATTGAGAATGCCGTGAAAGCATTCGTAATCGCAATCAACCGATTGAAAGGAAGAATTGCACCGAGTCGTGCAACGCGTTCCTGTTTAATTTGCAGCGTATTCAGTTCAGCGCGACAATAGCTCGATTCATTTCGCGATAAATTTGTCGAACTCGTTACACGTTAAGTAGCAAGGCCACGTACCCATCTAAACAGTTTAATTATATACGAATCACGTTTGCCCCATAGTTTACCACTATTTCTCATAAACGAATCGCACAATACACGAAATTACAAACACCACGCCCAGGTGTTCTGGTAATCATTACCAAACAATCTCGCGTTTGCCAAGAGACCTATAACGTGGGTAATAGATTCCTGCTAGCAGCTTTGATTACTGCTACCACCCTATTACGCTCTCGGTTGTTCCAACCTTCCCTCCCCTTCCCTCTCCCAATAATCAGTCTTCTACCTTCGAATTCTCTCCCTCTTATTGCTCTCATAATCAACGCAACGCATCCATCATTTTATATCCATTGAATCTAAGCTCGATTCATAGCGAATACGATTAATCACGAATCATGGTAGTAGTTATCGATCGTATTGTCGAATAATTATCGGGATAAAGGAGAGAGAATCCTTTTTCCTCGATTCGATATCTTGGAAAAAAAAAAAGAAAAAAGGAAAGGAAATTGTTCGATAAAACTGTTCGATAAAAATAACAAAGGCGAGAGAATTGGTTTTCTCAACTTGGAGGAGGAAATCCTTCCAACTGTGGAAAAATAATATATAATGTTTCCACGCGTTATTGACGTATCGTTATTGGATTCTTTCTCGATATTTCGTAGCAACGTTCACACGTGTTGGCGCGATATTTTCGCATAAACGGGTTCCCAATTTGTATTCCATGTAGAGACAATTTCGAGTTATCAGCCAAGAAGCGGATTGCCGGTGGATTGTCCTCTCGATATCAAGGAACGTTTGCGAGTGTGGGGGGAGCGGCGCGCGAACAATAGAAATCGATTTTGGGAGGATCAGTGTTGCCCGAAAATGCTTGGCCATCCCTCGATTTTATCGACACATTCTATCGATCAGAATAATTTACGATCAATCAAAGGATTTTCGAAGGCTGGCTTCCAGCAAAGGAGAGAGAGAGAAAGAGAGAATTCTTCTCCCTCCTCTTCACCCTGGATTTTTCATATCGCAGCGGAACATTTAGTTGGCCAAACATTATTACGACGCACAGCTACATCCCCCTTTGAGCTCACGATATAACGGCTCAATAACGTCGTTGAAGAGATTGAGACGCTGGAACGGAATCGAGTTTCTAACGGAAAAGCTGGCGGAATTTTCTTAACGTAAACATCGCTCGGGGATCATCGAGGCGATCGTGTTTTAAATTTATCGCCAATGGCTGTCGCTAATCAAGATTCGTATCGGGTGGGTCACTTCGCTCGAAGATCGCAAGAGTTTCGATCGAGATCGCAAAATATTTTTCGAGCGATTTATTTACAATTCAATTGTGCATTGAATGGAATATAAATTTTCTTTTTGTTATTTAAATAATCGTCCTCGAATCTAACGAGTATTTTCTTCGAATATCTCTTCGATCAAGTTTCAATCTCGCCATTTTTTTTTCCCTTCATTTTTTAAAAGTCGATCAGAAAATCGTAAAGAAAAGAAAATGGATATTTTACGACGCGATTGTTGAAATCTCACCTTCTCTCGTAGATCGAAACGATGTTTCCATCTCGAAATAGAAATTAATTCGAGATGAGAAGCGTGTTTCTTCGAGATATTTGGCTGTTAGAAGTAAGATTGCGTCGTTAATAGAAATGTTCGTTTTTTTTTTTTTTTTTTTGCATAAGGCACATCTTTTCCTCTTCGTTAAAGGGAAGCAAATTCGATCCTAAATGCGACGAGGAAATTTTCTGGGAAATTACTCGCTCCTCGGCCTCGGTCGTGTCAATTGAGGGCGGGGAGATGGCTCGTGGGGAGATTGACGAATAGGCGTGCTGTAATTGTGCGGAGATACTTGCAGAAATACTTGAAATACTCGAAAACGACGTTCGTTCTCCATCCATTCTAATCATTTGCCATTTTCTATTTCCTCTTTGCGTATTGCTTTATCATTGGATTAATCGAAATGTCATTTTCCTCTCGCATTCGAATAAACGTAGTAGCCACAAGTTTTGCCATGTAAAAAACGAAATTTTGTTAAATATAAAAGAAAGAAAATAGAGCAATTATATAACTGATTATGAGCAAAATAAAAAAAGATTCTATCTATTTTGTTATTCTTTTAATTTTACACGTGCAAACAATCGATTACAACGTTGATAAGAATAATTTTGCGAATAATTATTTATCGCGAAAAATATTATTTCGAGATCAATCGTAATCATTCCAGGTCATCCGTCAACGTTAATCGCAATAACGAAATAATTTAACATTTGTATCGAACAGTTTTACATTTGAGAATCAAACTGACGTTTGAGAATTAACCGCGACACGATAATGCACAAAATATCACGTACGAATATCACGTTGAAAAAAAAAAAGAAATGGAAGAATGGCAAAGTTATTAACATTTTGCCCGACGATATATTCCTACCCGATATTTAATTTCACGGTTCATCATTACGTTTTTTTTATGACAAGGGAAATCTCTAGAAACATCAACTCTGTTGCAAATATCTCGTCTCTCTCTCTCTCTTTCTCACTGCGAGATTCAAATCCAATTCTCCTCGAGAGAATATTTTCACTATATTTTTTTTCCTTTTTCCATAAACGTTAACGTTTTATCGCCACGCGTGCAATTTCTATTTATTTTTTTTTTTTTTTCAAGCTTTACACCTCGACTCTTTTGTCCCTACGTTACGACCATTAATTACCCGGTGCGATCTTTTGAAAAATGTACAGTTCATATGCTGCGCATTCGACGTATTGTTCTTGTGTCGAGGCTTTTCAAACACGTTCCTAGGGATCGCGCTTATTCGTAGATAATGCGATACTCGTTCGATACGTGCATCTGGCGTGAAATAACTAACTCACGGTCAATTGGAGACGCACAACTTGAAAAACAACTCCTCGATCGATATTAGAAATAACGAATTTTTAAATATATTTATTTAAGTAAATAATCGTATCGATCAATCTTATAATATCTCGATGAATCTTCTCTTGTCGCCAAAAAGAAATCGTCAATTCGATTGTTCGTTACGAATTTAATAGAAAATTACGATAAATCTTCGAAATCGTTTAGAATTTTAAAAGAACAGCGATCTGATTTGTTTCTGATTTTAATCGCGTTTCGAATTTATAATTAATTAATTGCAATGAAAAATAATTCTTATTATATAATTTAAATATTCGATTCGTCGAGAATCGATCTTATAATATCTTGATGAATCTTCTTTTGTCGCCAAAAAGAAGTCAATTCGATTAGAATGTATCGAGAGATTCAAACGAACGCTTGTTCTTTCAAATCGTTACGAATTTGGTGGATAAAATTACGATAAATCTTCGAAATCGTTTAGAATTTTAAAAGAATAGCGATTTGTTTCTGATTTTAATCGCGTTTCGAATTTATAATTAATTAATTGCAATGGAAAATAACTCTTATTATATAATTTAGATATTCGCGTCGAGAATCGATCAATCTTATAATATCTCGATGAATCTTCTTTTGTCGCCAAAAAGAAATTGTTAATTCAATAATTAGAATGTTTCGAGAGGTTCAAACGAACGCTTATTCTTTCAAATCTTTACAAATTTAGTAGATAGAAAATTACGATAAATCTTCGAAATCGTTTAGAATTTTAAAAGAACAGCGACCTGATTTGTTTCTGATTTTAATCGCGTTTCGAATTTATAATTAATTAATTGCAATGGAAAATAACTCTTATTATATAATTCAGATATTCGCGTCGATCGTTGAGAATCCAAACTAAAAATTTCTAAAAATTAATCTCTCTTAGGAATCTTAACGCATCTTTCTTCTCAATCATTTCCAGACCTCGAATAAATCCATTCGAAGAATAAACAACTATATATACATACATTTTGCCTTCACGAATACGTCCCTGAAAACTTTAAACGAACTGTAAATCTTCGTATTCGTGATTGACCAAGGTGAATTTGATTCGTTCCGTTAAAAAAGTTTCGAGAATAATAAATCGTCCCAAACAATGTTCCGTTTCAAGTTGCACGCTTTCCCTACTCTCCTCCCCCGCATTCGTATAAAACACGAATCCAACTCGTGTATACATACGATCATGGACGAGCTTAGTAGACTCTGTTCTACAATACAATATCGAGAGTGGAATGCCAACGCGAAAGAAAATATCGGGTATCGGATACGGAGGCATTAATCGCGCCATCTTCGAAATCTTTCGCGCGTTCACCGATTTCTCCCGATATCTCGCCATTTATTTCTTCTTTATCCCCTTCCTTTACAAGAATTTTTGACATCTCGGATGAAAGAAGAAAGAAGGTTTTTATCGAGAATTACTCAACGTAACTTAGCTATAAATTCACACAACTTATCATACAACATCGATAATTTACAAAACTTCGATCGAACCAGATCACAAGTTTCTGGGTCACGTTATAACGATTTTCGTGCCGCAATCAGATCTTACCCTTGGAGAAGAATTGGACGTCGTCTGTTCTAACATCTGCGGGAATGGATCCGTCCATTGATCAAGAAAGTTGTGGAAACATGGTGTGGAGGAATAGATTCCTTGACGGATGATTTCTCGCGTGGAAATTTTCGCTTAAAGTTTTTCCGAACATTTTTTCCAAAGTATTATTAATCAGGAAAGGAATATTTCATCGAATCGAGAGAAAGAGAAAGAAATCTTCGTAACTGGAATTATTCTCAAGAAAAGGACGACCTACGATTATTTCCTCGTATCGTTTATTCCCTTCGACAACAGTGTCGGAAAGAACGATCGAAGATTGTGATCGGTCGACGCTTAAACGGGGATGAAAAATGGATATCCCAACTCGATCGATCTGTTAACCTTAGCGTATCGCGTCCACTTTTCAAATCGACGATGAAACTGAATTTCGACGTCGCTGTTGCGATTCGGATCCTTTCGTCCCGAGTCTCGTCTTATTCTCGCTCGTTTTCGCGAAATTTAACTCGCTATTTTATTTTACAAAAAAGTATTACAGGGACAAGTGTAAAAGGGTGTACATATTTAAACGTACAGAGACACACTCGGACGACGAACTCATTTGAATCTGAAGAGAATCTGAAAAGAATGTAAATGCGGCGCGGAGTCACTCGAATATTTACGCGCATAAGTCCTGCTTCATCATACCAAACTATTAGCATGGTAAATTCATGCCGCGTTTATACACTTCGCCGATGTATTTTATCATCTGTGCGAGTGTACGCGAAGCATAAAAGAATCTGTGAGAAAATTTTCATACGTCTTCCATCACGTAAAATAATTTCCTTTCCGAGACAAAGGGAAATATCGCAAAAATTTGTAATTATTCAATTACTCGTTGCTCGTACTTTTATGATGGAGTCAGTTTTCCATTTTCGTACAATTTTTTTTTATAATTCGAATCATCAAAATGTAAATATTTTATATGTTATTTTTTTTCTATTTAAAATTAAAAATCATCGAAAAACAAATTTCTGAAATTTGATTTGTAAAATTGGAATTAAAAAAAAAATAAAGTGTAAAGATATTTTATGATAATAGTTGAAACACAGAAGGATAGAAACAAAACAAAAATTTCTCGAAATACAATAATCATAATATATGAAAGGAATCAAATATATCCCGACGACAATATTTTCATTTACTATACCATTTATACACGTTTACTATATAAACTATTCTTCATGTGACGTGCTTTAAAACACACGTTTATACCGATCGACGACTCTCAATATCAATCTTCAATTTAAATAAACATCGGCTTGGAAAAACATCTGGACAAAAATTGTAAACGAATTTGCAAAGAAAGAAAAAAGGGAGAGAAAATACACGCTACATTAAACATTGCACAATGCGACCGACTGTATCTCGTGTCCAAATCTTGCTCGAGTGAAAAGCATTACACACGAAGATATAATGGAATAAAGGGAAAGTTGGAAATTACGAACGAGTGCGTTCGAAATTATGGTGGTTGCGGTGTTATGGAATATCGCAGGAACGAGGCTCGCGGGAGAGACGTGAGGACGCGTAAGATCGTCGACGTATCTCGCGGAAGAAACTCGAAATTGGGTGCTGCGCTCGTCGACATCATGGAATGGGAAATTTTGTGATACCCGTAACTTGTGGATTCAATTTTAAAATCCGAAGACTGAGCATTATACGAACGAGTATATTATTGAAAGATATTTTGAAAAGTAGGAAGAAAATATGTTCCAAGATATTCACGTGTACGTTATACCTTGTGTTACTTTATATTATAGCAGTATTATTTCGAAAAGTAAAGTTGAACGGAAGAAAATATAGTTTAAGGCGTTACAGATGTTGTCACACGAACACGTTATTATTGCAGTTAATTTTGGAGAGTACGAGCGGAAGAAAATATTTTCCAGATCTATACAGGATTTTATAAAATGTAAACAGGATGTTACAAGTGGAGGTATTAATGTCAACCGAAGGTCGCGTATTTTTCTAACGATATCGTAAATTTCAACTCGTTTCATTTAACTCGGTTTCGACTGTGATTGAGTACTGTGATAGAAAGAGAGAGAGGCAGATGAGAAAAAGGGCGTAGAACCCGAAATCTGCAACATACGTAGTTTCGTAAAAAAAAAAAAAAAATAAAATAAATAACAGGTCAAGCGGCAAAAATCTACATACATACGCGCGAAAGCACTTGCACATTCTTCACTTTTATAAATATGTCGCCATAACCGTATAAATACACACGTCACATAAATATAAAAATGTTGCTATTTACGCGTCGATAAAAAGTTTTTAAAACTTATTTTTAAAAACGAATCTTGAATCTTTAACCTTTCCTTTAACAGGTTGTTTAATGAAGCAAGCGGAAAACGTTTTCCTTCGCGTTTTTACTCCACGTTGGCACGAAACGAATAAACGTTCGATACGTAAAAAATTTAAAAATATATATATTTTTTTTTCATAGAAAAACTATTCAACTTCTCAACGCATTTGTAATTTTAATTTGAAAAATTTGATCGTCGCGAAATAATAATTTCACCGTTTTTCTGATTTTATGCGAATTTTCATCAAAGCTTGCGCGAGGCACGTACGCGAGCGTTTTTTTCCCGGGCGTACAACAATTTTCAAACTCTAAACGAAAAACTGGACCATTGGCTCCAACAATTTTGTTCTATTTCACGTACTCGATCCGGACTGAATGAAGCGCATTGACGTCCCGGCGAGCACACCGTGGAATTTTTGTATCGCTCGACTTGTGTTGCGCACACGATCGATCTCGAAATCACGGGAAATGTATCTGGGACAATGGTATCCGTACATTGAGCCTTTCTCTCTCTTTTTTTTTCCGTCGTTTCTGTCAACTTGACTCGAAAGACGATTAACCGAACGAGAACGCCGATTTTTCTCGATCGAATCACTCGTTCCTTCCTTTTTCTTCATCCTACTCCCAATCAATTATTTCGAAATATCATTTTAACTACGAATAATCATTCGTAGAGAATAAATCTATCTCTCTCGGATAGAAAATATTTTTATTTCGAATTACAATTTAAAACGATTATCCTCCCTAATCCTTTTGTCCATGTTTATTTAAACAACGTCTCTCTATGAATAAAATTTAAAAAACTTGCGATAAAATCGATATTCTATACAATAATATTTAATATCTTTATTTAAAAAAATTTCCATATTCCGTGATATTCCTTCGAAGCTCCGATTAAATCAATCGAAAACGATCCATTCAAAAATTCAGACATTCTCGCGGAAATAGGAAGAGGAATGAGATGGAATGGAAGGGAAGGGGAGAAGCATAGAGTTGTTCGAGCACGAGTGTTAAGGAAGAGATAACTCTTGTTCAGACGACAAGGTCAACCGATCCTCCTCCTCCTGTTCTATTCCCAGAAGAAAAGGGGAGGGAGGGTACCCTTCTCCACGGCCATTAATATTCATATTAGCCGGACGAAACGAATAGACGCGTGATGTCATCGTAGTGGTTGTGCGCGCGAATCAAAACTGGGTTGAATCGACCGAGTAATAAGCATGCATGCGATGAACGCGATCCCTGTTATTAACATAGACCTTGTCCCAGCTGGCGATTCACGAGTGTTATTCCACTCGGAGGGAGGAGAGGAGTTGAGCGGCGAGGTTAGGCCAGGAATCGGAAGGATTATGGAAGGAAAGGCCGGGCGAGGGAAAACGAGTCGAAATTGGCAACGGTCACGCCACCACTCTCCGCCTCACACCTTCTCCCTTTCACGCCTTTCACACGTGAAATATTCCCTGTATTTTCTTTCTAATTTTCTGCCCGTGTGTCGTTCGACGCGCTTCCAATGGAAAATTTCACCTGGAATATGGCGACAGCTCGTTCTAGGGAGAAGAGGGGGGAAGGAAGAAAAGACGAAGGAGAAATGATCGAGGGGAAGGAAATTAGAGGGAGATTGAGATTGCAAAAGTGGCTTAACCGTGGATCGATTCTCCGATGCGTCTCTTCTCTATCGAAGCTTCCCTCTTCTTCCTCTTCTTCTTCTTCTTCCTTTTCTTCTTTCTTCTTGGAAAGCGAAGAAACGAATGGAGAAGAATCGCGAGGACGATCTTTTTTTTCATTTTATGAATCGGATAGAAATATCGATGATGAATAGGGAGCAGTAGAAAAAGTGTATTTTAAATTACTCGATATTACGTCGCGCGTACAATTGAGATGGAAATAAAAAATTTCCATCCATTTGATTATATTTAATTAAGTGATCGCTTCGAACGACGAAAGTGTTCCGTTTAAAAATTCAGAGACATCGCATCGGCGAAAATAGAAAGAGAAGGAGGAGGAAGAGGAGAGAAGCAAAATTCCAGCAAGAACGAGTGGTAAGAAAGAGACGACTCTTGTTTAGAACTCGTACAAATTTGATGTGTTTCGTTAATTGAAAAGTTGTTTCCTTGAAAATGACCAATCTCGTGCGAGGAAATTATAAATTAAATTTTAAATTAATTAATTGATATTTTATCAATTAGAAATAAGTTTCGAATACCTCATTTGTAAAAAATAATATACAGTTATAAATATGTCGGCCAAAGAGAGAAAATAAACGACCGTCGACCTACATAAATTCAAGAAAGGATTTATGGGGCGAGTCTCTAGCCTTCGAATGTTGTGGAGATACGAGAGGGAGAAAGCTACACAGCTGGTTCTGCCGTGCCTAGAAAAATGCAATAATAATAGGATTGCTTTTGCTCGAGCGGAAATCTCGCGTGGTGAACCGACGTGACTGCAAATAACGACGAGGTTTGTCGTTCCAAGATGAAGCATAGTTGAAATGATTTTTTACCAATGAAGAAAGAGAAAACAAATTTCTTTAATCGGTATATAAATCTAATCGTAAAAATCGTTGAATACTGTCTCGATGTGAAAATTTCCAAAAGTAAGTAATTTTATTCCATTTTGATATATCGATAATTCGTTTAATTATTTTCTACAATATAATTATCACAGTTACAAAGATATCTGAAATGATATACAGAAACGTATTAAAATTTGAAAATTTTTCGTCGAAAGACGAAACTTTATGTAGAGGGAACTGTTGAGCCTGCAAGGCTTAGGCGTACGAATTAAATAGCTCGTAACTTGAAAAGAAATAAGCTCGAACCGACGGTTTTGCATATATGAACTTTTTCTCTTCGTAATTGATATTCCAAAGACGTTCCATACACATTTTAACACTTTCTACCGCGACCTCAACAATATTTTCGTTACCTTATTTCTCGAACGCGATTAAAATTCTTCCAATAGCCGTTTTCGTTAAAAAGGAAACGTTGAACGAAACGTTCGATGATAACGAAGAAGATTATACTGCGTAATAAAAATGGAAACCTTAATAACGGAGCAAATTGGATGAAAAATAGCACTGGTACAAATTACAACTTTCAGTGCCGCGATTACACGATGACGACAGTGTGTATATAGGATAACCGTGGGTTAAAGGGAGGAGTGGAGAGGGAGAAAAAAAAATCATCCAGCACTTTTTACCCCACACTCTTCTCCCCGATCTTTGTCGGCTAATTAATTTAGTCCCTCTTTAGTCGAGGGAGCGAATCGTGTGCCGAGAAATGGAAAATTTAAAAAGATATTAAAATTTTCTTCGTTACATAAGTGCCGTTAAAGAAACAAGCGATAGGTCGTGTAATTTTAACGGTGAAGATTTCAAAAATTTTCTCGAATCCTCCAGATACTTGTAAAAGCTTAGAAGAACTATCAGATATATCCCTTTCTTGGAATAACTTCTTCCAACATCCTCTTGAATTAACAACGAAATCGATATTATTAATCATCCAGTGAAAATCATTATTATGCATAATCAAAGTTGTATAATTTTTCGAAACTTCACTTAATTAATATCAAACAAAAATATTCATTTGTTAAGTATTCGTCATGTCTGATCACAGACGGGTTCAAACTACTGGACATAGCAAGAAAAGGAAAGTAGTACAAGTCGACATTGATCGGACTGTTGATCGCAGACAATCTCTTTCAATTAAGATCGCACGCCGTTCATCGTTATCGATCATATACAAAATCAAAAATAGCAAAAATCTAAAAAAATCGATTATTATTTCAAAATTTTCAATTTACTCTTACATCACTGGAATTGGTAATACTTTGAAAAGATGGTGCGTTAGATGGAGTCGTAGACGTCACGTTGCCCAAAGGATGGAAATCCCTGGGTAAAACGCGATTTCGCAGAGGGAAGCGGTAAAGTGAAGAGTAAAGTGCTTCGATCGTGGCGCGTAACTCGCGTCGCGACATTATCGTTGGGGCGCATTATAGGCGCGCACACACGCGTCGCTAAACTGTTTAATGCGAAACTCGCGAACGATCGTTTAAGCGGTCGGCGAGGGATTTTAGTACGCTGCACCGCGTTAATATCCAGCCCGGGACGTCTCGATTTTATCTGCTCGATATAGAGGGGATGGATATCGGTCAGCCTCTGAGAAATATTACGGAAGGAACGGCGAAGAAAGTTCGAGATGACACGTAACGTGTCAAATCCGTGTTCGATTTGACACGATAAAGGAAAAGTAAATGAAATAAAACTCGTTTTTATTCATATTCTTACGATTGAATTTGTCACTCTTTAATTTAGATCGAAAGAATTCGCAAGGAAGCGTATTTTTGCCGAGATCGTAGCGATTAATAATAACTCGACCTTCACGCGACTTTGAACAAGTCGATGGGAGGGGAAGAATAATTTCTGTTCGCGCGACAATAAGAGATTATAAATTTTTTGCACGCAGTTGGTTAATACGAACTGAACATTATCGGATTATTGGAAATTTCCTAGAAATTAATTTGCGGTAATAAAACCGTACGTTTCCCCGGTCGCGACTTACAATAACTTTACAATCCTGTATAATATCGTCGGTAATTAATTTTTGATATTTTAATTTTCTTCCATCGCGTTTTATTTCCTTTCCAAAATCCTTTCCATTATAATTCCTCCCCGGTAAATCGTGTCATCGAATTCGCCACTTTCTCATGCATATTCCAAGAGGTACATCTTTAACGGTCACTTGGCCGCACGTCGCGTCGGTTCGCGTGGAATAAATTATTTCTTCTTCCTCTATAAATTTCCCACCGTCATCGCTCCAACAAAATGTTAATTAGCATAAACGAAGGGAAATGTCATGTGTACAATTACTGCTTCGATCAAATGTGTACAAATGTTTTCCGCTGTGTTGCAAGAAGAGTTTCGATATATGCATTATGTTGTACATTTCTGTGCTGTGATTTTAATAGTTTAATTGCATCGAAATGTCGTTTTATTTTGATTCGTGTATCATCGATTCGAAAACAGGAGAAAGGAAACAACGAGTTGCAGTCGAAGATAAATAATTTTTAAAAAAATTTAGTAAAATTTTCAAAATTATTCCAATAATTGTTTCGAGATTGGATGGAATAAAAGTTTGCTTAAGGGTAAAAGAGATAAATGGAACAATTTTGATGAATCAAAACACGATTTTCGCGACATTCTTATAATCCATCAATTGGGAAATTCTTCTCATACTCTTACAGAGTTAACTTCACCTCGATCTTCATGGAACTATTACTTTCCATCATGGGGAAAGTTTGTGCAAACATGTCCAACTTCTCGCACACATTTCTCCCTCCGTAAAATTACATCCACCGTTTGTACATTCTTTCCTTTAATCTTCGATAAAATAATGTAAATTGATAAAAGGGTTTTAACAAAGTTGCGCATAAATTTGCACTTCAAGTCGTTATTCTTCGATTCGACCTTCGCATCAATCGTCATTACCTTCGTTATTCTTAATATTTCCGCGGAAATTTATTCAGAAAAATTACAGAAACGTGAAAAAAGTAAAGCTACTTTTTCTAACTTAAACTTTGACAATTATCCAACAAACAACATAAATTTTAAGCACATTTACGAAAATGTGAAAATTAGGTTATGATAATCTTTTTCGCGAGAAAGTTCTAACATCTCCTAAATTAATAAGAACAAATGGGATCGTAAAATGCATATAAATCGGTGCGTTAATGAAACGTAAGATAATAAGAGTGAAGAATTTATCTCTCCCCCGTTGTAGAGGATTGAAATTTATTCCGTCGCGTAAATAAAAAAGACAGTTAAATAAATACCGCGGAGGGATAGAAAGAATGGTTCCACGAGCAGCGCTCGTTTGACATCTCGCGTTGCTATGATTCGAACGGAAGTAGGTCATCCACTATCAAGGGATTCAGGACCTCTTTCGAAGAATTACTCTAAATTGTGTCAATTAAGTAATCGTATTTTCGTTTGATTCGCACACGCGTCCATATTTGCGGAAACATTGAATGAAATTATCGTTAATTAGATCATAACTACAAGCACTACCGTATGAGCCCAATCGACGAAAGGAATCGGAATGAATCGAATTCCTGCGGAGTAATCGAGTTATAAATTTCACAAAGGAATCGACCAGATAACCCGTCTACGGTAATACGAAATGGATCAACGAGAATATTGATTTCGGAGTTTTAAATAAATATCGTGCAAAGGAAGCGTTGTTGTTCCTCGATCGACACCGCCAGAATCCTCTAGCGTGATTTCATCGAACTAGGATCCTAGTAATAAAAATTCTAGAGGTCACTAAAGCGATTTAAGTTAATACGAAAATAAAATTAATCTCTATTATTCCAACTGTTATTAATTAATCAATCGCAGAAATGAAAAGATCTAAATTGTTAACAAGATATGATGAAACAAACGGCTGTAATAAAGAGCTCGTATCATTTCTAATTTTACCCAGGCTCGAAATAACAGGCCGCGCGTCCACGTTACGTTCTCGAACGAAGGTTAAGGTTTTAAAACGCGACACGTTCGCACGCCATAAACGAAGGATCGATCGTATGCCCTGATGATATAACGAATCGTTTCACCGCCCACCCGATTTATCATCCATCCCTCGAATTCAACTTCCGCCGAGGAGAGAAAGAAATGGAAAATAGAGACTCACCAACACGTAGACGGCGAACGGCATTACGAGCACGGCGACGAGCAAATCGGCTACGGCCAGGCTCACGATGAAGTAATTGGTGACAGTTTGCAACGCCCTCTCCCGAACCACGGCAAGTATAACCAAAACGTTGCCGAACAAGGTCAAACAGGGGACGATGACGAGGATCAGGGCCCACCAACTGTTGGCGTCCGTCTTTTCGTCAACGTCCGCCGCCGGCCCGCACTCACCCGCACTCACCACACCGGAAGACGCGATGGACGAGGTGCAGTTCACGGTTCCATTCAGATTCAGGTTGGCCCCGCCGTCGTAATAGGCCGTCAGATTAACGAATGCGCTGTAATTCAATCGATTGATGTAATCGTTCAGATCGTCGAACACGAACAGGTCCGATATCCCCGTGTAATTCTCGGATCCAAGAGACGTGGGCGAGACGGACGAGAAGAAGGAGGAGGGGGAGGAGGGGGAGGGAGAGGAGGATCCACCGCCGGGGTAGGAGGGCGAGGTGGAGGTTATCGCCGCGGCGGAGTCGTTGAACCAGCCCAACTCGACACCGCCGCTCGACTCCTCGGGTCCCGAGAACAGGTCGTTCAACGAGCTCTCCTCCTCGTGGACGGTGTTGACCTTGGTCGCGTTCCCCGCGAGGGAGAGATCGGCCGCTCCGCGTCGCGCCCGCCGATCCAACGACAGGCTCCTCGCGATCGAGCCGAGCAGAGACTGGTCGCCCGTCTTCGTCCCCATTTCAACTGAACTCTATCCCACACCTGTCGATCTCGATCACGAGATCTTGGAACGAAGGGATGGCTCCTCTTGGATCTTGCCAAGCATGGTTACCCCGGCTGACTTTTAACGCTCCTTGGATTCTTACTGTGCGCTGTGTGGTGGCGTGGGTTATCCCTGCTCGAGAGATAACATTTCCCTCCGCGCACGCGAGGAGAAACGAGGTGCCGCGTCCTGACCGGCCTCTCACCAATCACCACGACCACCCCGATACGCTTGGCGGCGTATCATTGAAATCCCTCGTCGAGCGTCTCTGGAAAAAGAAAGGGAGGAAAATAAGTTTGCTTTGTGCAAACGATTTCTTTGTCTTTTTTCTCTTTCTTTCTTTCTTTCTTTCTTTCTTTTTTTTTTCTCTTCTTCTAAGATCATATCTGTATCTTCGTAAATCGTAAAGTAAATAGAGGTCGGCCGCGGATAACTCGATTCGTTTCGCGCTCGAGTTTCGTAATCGCTGATTCTATTTCTTTGCCGTAAAAAAAAAAACGGTGACGCGGAAATGAAGAGGTTGGAGGTTAAGGGAATTTAATTAAATGCAATCGTGGACGGTAACTAACGCGATGTAATGAGTTTCGAAGGATCTGGTTGGAACTGAATGGTTCAGATTAAATATTAAAGTAGCGGCCAGATAGCTGTTACGCGGAGATGAGGGAAGGAAGAGGTTCGAAGAGGAACGGAACGAGCTTGGATCGAGCAATCTCTCTCTCTCTGTCTCTCTCTCTCTCTCTACGAGATTTTTATTTACGAAGGATTATACGGATATAGATTCTGAATCTGATTTTCAATGAAGGGACGATAATTTCGATGTATGTAATACGTTTCCCCATAAATTTATCCGCGATATATATTAATTGTGAAATAATAAAAGGAGAAAAAATCTATATTGTTACGAAGATAGATAGAGAAAGAGGTTCTTCTATCCATTAAATTACAGTTTCTTCTGAATACAAAAATATCGAATTAGATTGTCTAACCGATTGCTCGAATAAAATGTTTTAGACAATCCATTCTCGCAAATCGAGCTAAACGAAGGCGACCACGCTTCTCGTGTTAAATTTAAACACAATGAAACACAAAGAAAATTGTTAGAATTGAATTACGAGGGACCAGTTTCCTCTGGGAAGAAACTCTAAAACGTTCCTCTTAAAAACGAGCACGACGATTCTCACGAAACGATCAGCGGCAATTGGCTCGTTCGAAAACGGAGTATAACGGAATCTCAGAATTAAAGGGAAACTTCTTCTCTCGAAGTTTTTTTTACGAAGCGGAGCGATTTTCTTTTCGAACGAATCGAAGCCACGCAGTCTTTGAGGGGAGGATTGATGGATGGACGGGCGTTATAGAGTTTCTCTCGGCTTCCAGCGCGGGAAGGAGGGGCGGCAGAAGAGGGATTTTTTGCCCGCTTGAGCGGGCCGTGGAGGAAGACTCTTTTTTTCTTTTCTTTTTTTTTTTCACAAAGACAGAAATCATTTCCTTGTCCCTCAGGACTCTCCATTTTCTCCGCTCTACATATACTTAGCGAGCGAGACTCGAGAGTGATATTCAGCTAGATTTCGAGCTGTAAATTTCTCAAAGAGGAAATATTTCTCGCGACATATATTTATATCAAAAGAGAGCTAATACGGGTGTATATTAAACCTTCTTCTTTTCTCGTTGTCGTTTAAGGAAGACTGTTTAAGGAAACGTAAAAGTGGAGCTTTATCGTTATTTGCCAGTGTTCGTGTTGTTTAACGACGAAGGGAAAATATTTTTTCGAGGGGTAACTTGGTTTCGCGGGAAATTTTGCATTTTGTGGAATTTTGGAATTTCAAAGTGCAGAGAGGAATATCGAGCTTTCGAAAATATTTTGCGTTTGAATAAATGCATATTATATTAGTAGGGGATACGTAGAAAGTCGCTATGCGAAATAGTGGCGTAAAAACATTTGCATGATCTGAAAAATCTAGTTTATCTTAGCGTTATAAATAATTCAAATTTTTCGAAATTTCGTGTAGATTTATAAACGAAAGAACGGCGAAGAAGGATATTTGGAAAATATCTTTTTTCTCGCGACTTTTAATTGAAAAAAATTCGATGATGCGTGATAAATTTACCGAGAAATTTTATTAAAGAGAGAGGAAAAAAGAGTACACGTCAAAAATCGTATAATCTCGTATCAAAATTTTCTACGAACCAATCCGTCTCCTCTCGGAGAAATCTCTTCTCGATTTCAATGCTCCGCGATCAATTTTACAACGAGCAATTAAGTTTTAACAGTTAATGAAGGAACAATATGCATTTCCTTCGTTCCTTTCCTCGTCGACAATAAGACGACATTTGAATATGTAAATGTATAGAACAACGTTATAATCCCGAGGCAAGTATGACAGAAAGGGGAAAATTTCGTTCTCAATGATAACCGACATTTTCCATTCTCATCTTCTCATCCCTTCCTTCTCCCTCTTTCTTTCTTTCTTTCTCTTTTTTACTTTCTTTCTCTCTTCGCGTTGTCCATACAATTATTTCTTATTACTCGACGCATAAATCGGACACGGTTGGCTTTTTCAACTTGCGCTTGGACGCGATACGATTCAAATTTATCCGATGCATCGAGTTAAAATTTCATACCCGGGCACGACAATGGTTAAATATTTCGATATGGTCGAGTGTATCGTGCAATTTATTCGAAAATGGAACGACGATTGTTTAACGCATACCACCGATGGAATATTAATTCGTTCCCAAGCATTAAATTGTATCGCAGTGTTGTGTGCAAAAAATTACACCCCGCTTCTCGGCTCTTTTCCATTAAAATGAAGTGCATCTATAAAATCCGATTATTCGAAGTTATTTATTGAAAACAGTGTGAAAGAAAGAGAGAGAGAGAGAATGAGATGTGTGTGTGTGTGCGCAAATAGTTTACAGGTTCGAAGGCACCAAGTGGTAAGATTGCGAGGCGAGGTATCGAATCAGCCTGAGTGTTTTTCCGACTCTTTCTTTTATTTCAATTTCAATTCACGGCAGACTATTGCTTCGATAAACAATTCTTCGCTTATGAATAATAAATTTGGGAAATATATTAAATCCCACTTTCTTTGTTATGTTATGCTAATATGCTAATATGATATCCTCATCGGGGATTAATTCAGAAATTTCTATCGGGAGAGATTCATCCCAGAAAAGGATAATTAGATTTAGATCTGGGTCAATTAATACCTGTCAAAGCCCACCCGCTTTGTTTCCTTTTAATAAATTTCGTGGGGGGAAAAAAAAAAAGAAATTTCGAAATATATATATATCGTGTGAAAAAATTATATAAAATGAAAGCGAACGGATAAAAAAAAAAATTCAGAGTGCAAGTTATTATTGTTGTATGATTTCACGCAACAACAACAATCGTTGCCACGAATACGAGAAATAATAAAGCGGAGGAAAATATTTTTATGCTCCGCTCTCTTAGCCCGATACAAAAGGGGAAAGAGAAATCTGGGGAAGCGAATAGCGTTATTCGTAGAATTATTCACTTCGACGTTGATGCAAACGTCGGGCTATTTACCGTTTTTTTCTTCTTCTTTTTTTTATATACTTTTGCGTGAAAAAAGAAAAAAAACAATATTACGCCAACAAATTAATCTAGCAGAAAGAATTTCATAAAAATCAAGGCATTATTTATTCGCGATAATATCCGTACTCCGTACGTAACTTTTGAAACGGGGGTAAATAGAAATTTTCCGATGGACCGTGTTTTTAATCCAAACGTTTCTACGTCCCGTTCTTTTTTTTTTTCTTTCTTCTCTACGGTATGAAATTTTTGCGGTCATATTAATCGAACGAATACGCGGTCTAAAATGAAAATTTAAACTTAAACGTTGCCAACGAATACCGCAGTAATGATATCACGGTTAAATTTCAAAAAAAAAAAAAAAAAAGATCGATCATACTTCACGAAAAGCTTAAACGAACGCGCTCGCAACGTTTCGCTAACGTTCTTCGAAACGCTATTTATTTGTGACACACATCTCTTACTATCTCGTACGTTTCGTTGATTATTAAGAAAAAAAGAAAAAAAGAAATTATTTTGAAACGAAGAATGGAAAATTACGCTCGAAGGAGAGATATTCACGATTGACGACGGAAAGGAGAGATACAATACACGCGATCTCTCATGGAAGATGGAGGATAGCTTTTCTATCTTGTAAGAAATTAAATTCTTAGCGACGCCTAAGATTGATTGTTCTTACGGTTTACCTGCTCGAAAGAGTACCCGCGCAAGTACGATGCATCACTTGGGAGGAGAGGGAGAGGAAAAAGATGATCCCCAAACCTGTTAACCTTGGCTTAGATTAATTAGAGAAATGATGTTATAATTAATTACCCGCAATTGACAAGAAACGGAGACGCTCCTCCCCATCCTGTCCTCAGTAAGTAGAGCGGAATTTCTTGTATCTGAGAAATTCTATTGTTCAAATTGTTCCCTCGATACGATATATATCTTGGCTATTTTTGTAACGGATATTTTATCTTAATGAAAATATGTCGTTTTCTTTTTAACGTTTGTCTCAAGGATCTTTTTTGAAATTAATAGAGACTTTGATAGATCACGAGATGACACGATAGATACGATACGAAGTTTGAATTGAAATGTAAAGTTTTTGAAACATTTTTTTCTTTTTTTTCTGTTAATTTAATTAAAACGAAAATCAGGAAAATCAGAAAAATTTTCTAAATTATGGGAAATACGCGTTGCAATAGATTAAATTTAAAAACAGGGAAAAATAATCTAATCGGCTTGTAACACGATTTCACGATATTAGTGTAATTGGTATCTCTTGATTCTCCAATGTTGAAGCAACACGTTCTTGCAATATTTGAGAACAGTTATTAGGGTATAATCGGTTTATACGTATAGGATATCTGTATCGCGTTAAGTGGTGAAAGTACGCGTTAAAGCTGATAACGGAATGGACTGTGATAAATAGATCTTTGCGTTGAGATTTTGCAGTGCATTTTCATAAACATATTTAAAAAAAATGGAATTAAAACAACGATGTTCTTAGAAAAAGATTTCTTAAAGATTTCTTATTTCGAAAATTAAAAAAAGAAAGAAAAGAAAGATGAAAGAAATCGTAGCTTTATAAATTTTCGATTGATCCGTTAATAAGAAAATTAATTAAAATAGTTGGCTCCATATTTTACAAGTTTTATACAAATAAAATATTCGCATCAAAATTCTCCATTATTCTCGGTTGCCGTCCCTTCGTTCGTTCGTGAGATTTCAAAATAAGAGAGTTAATTCGAAACGATCTCGAGCCACGAGATTGCACAAATATCTCCAATCTTAATACGCGTTATTCGACCCTTATCTTCCACCGACCGAATACAAGATTAATGTTGACGCCACGGAAATTACAGTAAACAGTAGTATCTTGTCCGGGATCGACATTAAAAATAAGTTTCTCACTCCTCTTCGAACCTCGTAATTTTCGAAACCCGATATCAAAGAGTTAATCACGCGAGATAATCTTAAATATTCATCCCTCACTTGCCGCAGATTATTATAGGGAAAGAAAAAAAAAAGGGAATTATTAACTTTACCCACGAGCTAGAGTACGCAATTTTCCAGAGCAAAGTATGCTGATTATCACGTATGCCCTTAATGCATGAAAATAAACGAAAAGTTACACAGATATTCCGTATGCTCTAACCACTACCCCCTCTCTCCCCCTTTATTTATTTTTCTCGGTTAGAAACTATCTTTAATCATCGACCACCTTTCGTCGAAACCTTCGAAACGAGGTTTCCCTTCTTCCCCTGTCGAATCGAGTTTTAATAATTAATAACGATCTAACGTCCCTACTTAGCAATTCAAATCGTGTACTCTTTCGTGTCCCACACCCTTGACACCGGCACAACCGTTTCTCGGTCAAGAGAACGATTTAGCGAATCGACACGCGCGCGCGTCCGCCATCCCATTGGAGGGGGAGGGGGGAAAAAAAAAAAGAGAAATCTAGCGGCGATTAAACCGCGGTGATTACTCACCATTGATCACACCTATGACACTTTGGCAACGGTCGTCATAGCAACCATCGCTTCATCCGTGACTGTCCATCTTCTTTGAATTTTTAATCGTTCCCTCGATCGATCGATTCACTCTCCTCCCTCTCCGTAGAACGTGTAGAGGAACGTCCTTCGCCGGCCACGCAGGATCGACGACACGCGGCAACACGAATTCGCGGAGGGAACACGTGGGAACACGTGTTGTGGAACGAGCCGTGGAGAGAGAGAGATTCCAAGATTTAAAACGTAAATCCGTTTATTTAGAATGGTCGGAGAATTTGCTCCGTGGTGTCACGTTGTTGGCTCCGTGAGCCAAATTCGCCTCGTGCTTTCCCCATATTCTGCGCAACATCCACGAGTATCGAGTACGCTTACGTGTATTCATATACACACACACATATATATATGTATATATATATCAAAGGGATGATCCTCGCCACCGTGACCCAACCATAGAATACACGGTAATCGCGTTGAGCTTCGCCATTCACTTCAGCTAGATCGACTAGATCGACTCGATATTTTGCAACGAGATCAAAAACCTCGCCTTTGTGCTCGATTTAAGAACCCTTTCTCTCTCTCTCTCTCTCGTTCCTTTTCCACTTTTGCTTTGTTGCAGAGCAGAAAGTCTCGTCGCGGAGAAATCCTTTTCATCCCAAAAATTTGCGGCCCTCGAAATCAGCTCGGCCGCGCTTTTCCTTCCTCCTTCCTTCCTCCCTTCCTTCCTTCCTTCGTACCTCGCAACGATCCTCCCTCCTTGGCGATTGATTCGAAACGTTGAACCCGGGATCGGGCGGCACCCAGTCACCCAAATCTCTCCACTCTCCCGGCCCCGACCATCCACCGAGTTAAATATATCCGCACCAAGAGAGGATTACTAACCCTCTAACGCCGAATATCGGAAATCCTCGGATGGAACGGGATCCGCGTACACTCGCCATGCCTTCCGTTCGACCGGGCACAATCGATCGCGATTACCGTGCATCCTTCCTCCCTCGCCTTCTCCCCCCCCTTTACTCGACACTTCACACTTTGCACTGGCTATTATCATCTCGTTACTCCTCGCTCCTCCCACCGAGGGGAGTTGGGGGGGAGCAGTCAATCGCTGGAAAAGAAAAAATCGATCGATCTTTCGCGAACGCGCTCTCGATTATTATCCACTCACTGTTGTCGAGGAATGGGTATCGATTCGATTGTCGCGGGTTCGACGGAGGTCCAGCCGATTGAAGACGATCGACGGGCGTGTACGGATCGTGTTGATAGAGAGATCGCGATCAAGAGCGGAGGAGATACCTGTGGATTCGTCGGACACGCACAGGGCACACGATCGCCGATCGATATTCACCTCGTGTTGTCACCTTCTACAACACCCTGTTGTTGATGTTACAGTTACGGTATCCGTACAACACCACGGTGGACCACGTTGGCCATGATCGAAGAAGAAGGGCGAGGGGCGACATCGTAGTCGTCGTAGTCGTCGTCTTCGTCGTTTTCGTCGTTTTCGTCGTTTTCGTCGTTTTCGTCGTCGTCGTCGTCGTCCTCCCCTTCCTCGCTTCTCTGGATCGCACTTTCGAGCCACGTTGTTGAACGAACGGCGAGCGACTGGCTGTCTGTTCGAGTTTCCACACCGCCTCGAATCCCGAAGCTCGCACGTTCGTGTGAGATCGGGGAGGGATGAAACGGTGGAGGGGGTTGCTCGATTATTCCTCTCTCTCTCTCTCTCTCTATTCAACCCCTACGCGCACACGCTGCTCTCCTCGCTAACCCTTAATTCGCAGCCTTACCCCACTACCCGCCTTTTCCCTCCTTTCTTCCTTTTTTTTCTTTATTTTTTCTCTTTCTCTCTCTCTCTTTTTCTCCGTTTTTTATTATTCCTCTTTCCCATTACCTTCCATCCCTCTCCTTTTACGATCATTCCTCTTTTATTTTCCATTTCTAGCCTGTTCTCCTTTAACCTGTTTGTATTCTTCTTCTTCTTCTTCTTCTTCTTCTCCGTTTTCTTCGTCGAGTTTTCCGTAGGAAGGAAAAAGTGTGAGATCAGCGAGTTTTTGATAATATCGTTAAATTTTGATACGAGACATTAGATATCGGGAGTTATCGGGAGCTTGGAAGAAGTTTTAATTGGGAACTGTCGATGACTGTTCCCGTTGATGCGAACGAAGGGAGGAGTTTTCTGCGTATCGTTGCGTTTTCTCGCAATCGTTTCGGTCCCGATTTAATTCGAAGAAATTTCCCCCGTCACTTTCCTTCTCCGCTTTTACGATCTTACTTTATCCTGCTTATCCTTCGCCCCCCTTTTTTCCGGGATTCTATTTTTCATACCCATTCCAGCTGTCAAACAGGCGTGAAATTTTCTAGATCGATCGATCTAGAGAACGTAGATTTCGTCTCGATCAAAAATGTTAAAAAAAGAAGAAATAAAAAATCGACGATACAAATTTAATTCGACGGAAAAAATATATTCGAAATCTTGGAATCCAACGAAACAAGGGAAATTTATTACTTTTCAATTTTCCAGCAAATTCGGCTGAAGAAGAAATGACGCTTTCGAGGACGAAACATCTCTTGATTGGCCCAATCTCGGTCCTCGAGATGCAACGTCCCTCTTCTAAACAAAAAACTAACGATGATTTTTTCTTTTTTTTGGGCCAATTACGTTACAGGTCCGTGATCTATCACCTCGATCGATGTCGATACGCTGTCACGGGATTGGACTCCTTCCTTCGAGGAAGAGGGGGTTGGATCTCAGGCCGAATATTATTCCGTGGCCACGGAAATACGAAATAACGAAAGAAGAAGAAATAAACGTAAGAAGAAGAAACGAAGCATCTCTTCCCTTTCTGGGAGGGGAAACAAGCTCCGCCTGAGCAGAATTTCATTTCACGGAAGAGATGGAAGAGATCTTGTTTTATTCGGGTCAAGTCAAGAAATTTCAAAGACGTTCGCTAAAATTTCTCCTCTATTCCCTCTATAATATTCGTGCGTAATTGCCAAGCATCGTGGAAGGGGGATATTGTATTGGAAATGCGTTGTCTCTGTTGATCATTATGAGAATAAATAGAGAATATCTTATCATCGTTCGAAATTGCGAATTCAATTGCAACGAGCGAGGTGAATCTTACAGGTTGTAGCTAGCCAAGATGGAGGCAAATATCGGATCAATCAGGAATTTAACTGTTGGATCATCGTCCGTATTTTTCACTCACGTAATGAAAATTGTTGTTGTTCCACTTGTTCCACATCTCGATGAGGTGGAAAAGGAAAAAAAAGAAGGGGGGACATTTTTCGCCACCAGGGACGAAAAACTGTTGTGCATTCTTCTTCACTCTGCTGATTCATCTTTTTCCCTGCCTTTAAACAGCCATGAATTTTGTACACGATCTTTTTCCCCGTAAAATGCGTCACTTCTCATTCTAAATAAACATTTGTCTCTGCAACTTGAGAGTGTTTTGGATAAAGGATAAGATGTCTGTGAATCGAGCAAATTGTTTCAGTTTCCCAGTTTTTTTTAATAAATAAATGTTGCGAGTGTAGGAAAAAGAGGGAACGGATCGTGGTGTTTGCTCGCTCAAATTATACAAAGGGACAACAAGTGGAATGTAATTTTTCATTGGCTGCCTCTCGAGCGTTTAACCTTTACCGATGATTAAATAACAAAGATAATTATAATCATTTCGATCAATCATCTCTCGAGTACAACTCTCAAATATAATTCTTACAAATAATAATATAAATATATTTCCCTTTCTGTGTACGTAAAATTAAATATCAAGACTTCTTTGCTCGACAAAGCTACGTGACAGAACAGGAAAGAAAGAACAAAAATCGGAAGAAGTTTTTCTTGAGGAAAAGAGCGGATGGAATGAAAAGAAGATAAACAAATTCCCACTAATTTTTCTAGATAAAGATAATAAGAAAAATACTCATAATCATATTGATTAAAAAACGGGGATTTATCGAAAAATTTACACACGAAGAAAAGAGTGTTGACTCTAAAAACCAAGGGCGAGACAAGCGCTTCGTTAAACGCTCGAGGAAACTGTCGAAATACAAATTGGAAACAAAACTGGGAAGGAAAAAAAAAAAAAAGGAAAGGAAAGGAGAAATAGCATTACGATTCGAGAATTACGAGACTTACTTGCGAAAACGTAATGCGACGTAGGAACGTGATTAAAATTTTATATCAACTGAGTTACCGTAGATGAACACCTACGTAACGAAGTTACGAGCTGGCTTACGTATCCTCTCAAGCGCGTACGGTTTTAAATTTTCAAAGGATACTTTATTATGCGGTGGCAAACACGTCAGTTTCCATCTTCTAAGATAGACACATCCTCCTTCTTTAATAAACATCAATCACGTACACGGTATTCATCAACGATATGGCGTACACCTAGTTCCGAAATGACGTGTATTATTTTCTGTTACAAGATTATCTAGCTAGGCATTCGTTCAGGATTTCTAACCAATTTTCTTTGGAGCATTGATTTTTCCGAGAATTTTTCTTTTTTTTTTTTTATATGCGATTGAAGCAAATTTGTTCGTTGAAACAGAGGTTATTGTATTCGAGCAAAGTTTCATTGCAGGAAGATTTCGATGAGATTTCCTTGATTTCCACGAAATGTGTTCACGACTTTGATTAAAGGTGATTCATATGGTATCTGTAAATGAAGAATCTTATTAATATTTTATTCGGATATTTTACTTATTATTCTTGATATTTTTTATTTTAGATATAATTAAAAGGTCAATTATTTTAATATTTTTTATGTTAAACAGTTAACTGAGAAAGTATAAAGATACTTTTTCATCGTACTTTCTTCCATTACCATTTCTTATTATTGATTGAAACGATCAAACATTATTAAGAAACAAACCATTAAAAGTTAGCAAAAAGATTTCCTTTATTCCAAATCAATTTATTTTATTCCAAGTCAATAATTTTCTTCCGATGAAAACACAGTTACACCAAGTATACATATTTGAGTAGCTCAAGAACCATTGCTCTGGATACACGCGTTCGTTTATTCAATAGAGCATGAAGCGTTAACCCGTTGAAAAAGTAACTGGTAGTTTAAATTATAAAATAAAGTTACATTAAGTAATTGTTTATTAAAACGCTCGAGAAACATTTCTTCCTAGCTATTATTCAGTGAATCCGCTTTATGTTTTAAATAATAAAATTAACTTCAACCATTGAATTTATACATCACCAGTTTCTCCAATGTTAATTGCTCTCGTTTGAGGAGCATCTGAAAAATAATTAAATGGTTAAAGATGTTCGTTCCATCGACCAAAAATTTCGAATTCTCTTCGAGCGTACGATATACCTTCTTTCTTTTCCTCCAAATCTAATAAAACACGTCGATCCCTCTTTCTAATAAAATCATGTCCATTCGCAGACACGGACGCCGCCAATTTGGGGCGAATTAAGGAAGCCTATCCGCGAGGAATGATGGCAGCTTTTCGTGATATCCTCTCAACCGTGGCTCGTAAAAAACCGTTTTACAGCCGTACATCCTAGTCTCGCGATCTCTCCGATTTTTTTTTTTTTTTTTCCTTTTATGAAGACGAAAAATCACCGTCCCATCGAATTTCTCAAGTCGACATCTGCGCGTGCATCCATCACTTACCACCCCGAGCTAAGAGTAATCGCGATTTCCCTTTCCTTCTCCATCGAGAATTTATTCCGATTGATTTTTCCTCCTCCTGTGCTATTTATTCCAATAATTCACGTTCAAAAAATCTATATTTCAAGCGAAATCGTACGTATCCTTCGAAAGAAGAATTTTTAAATGTGGACAATTTTTAAATGTAAGTGGAAAAATATATATTGTGAAATTCGATAAGATTGTGATTTTAAATATATACGTATTTTTCGTCAATTTTAATTTACAATGAACACGAAACGACGTGTTGGGTTTGAATTTGAAGGGTACGAAGAAGGATAGATTGAATTCGTGAAATAATGATATTAGTCAGCAGCTTGGTTCAAATTCACAGTTAATTCAACTTGCTTTCTTGATCACCGATATCTCAA
Organism: Apis mellifera; assembly: GCF_003254395.2. Lineage (NCBI taxonomy): Eukaryota > Metazoa > Arthropoda > Insecta > Hymenoptera > Apidae > Apis > Apis mellifera. The sequence goes on from NC_037646.1 coordinate 10,328,342, forward strand.
AATGTGTTAACAAGAAGAACAAACACGTAACATAGATCATTCATTAATTCATACTGGAAGATTTTTCCCGTTCCATATTGCGTAATAACGTATTATTAGCAAAAAATTAGCGCTATATTCCGTTTCAAACCGAGTTTCAATATCTCGAATGCGATAAATGGTACAGCATTGCGTATTGCATAATATTACTCGTTAATAATGGAAGAAGTTTTATCAGAAAACGAAAAGATCGGCGCAACGTGTTCTATTTTAGACGAGTTTCAATATCTCGAATTCGATAATATAATAAATACGACATCGTGTAATATGGATTATTTATCACTCGTTAATACGCGTGGAAGATCATTCTATTAGAAAACCAAAAAAAAAAAATAAATAAATAAAATCAGTCGCCTATTTTAAACATCCTATTTTAAACGAGTTTCAATATCTCGAATGCGATAATAAATTACGATAAATAATACAACATTGCGTATTGCGTAACATTACTCGTTAACGTTAATGCATGGAAGAATTTTTATTAGAAAAGGAAAAATTCCAACGTGTTCCATCCAGTTTCGATATGCAATAACGCACTGTAAATATCGCGTAACATTACGGATTATTTATCATTCGTTAATACGTATGAAAGATTTTCTTTATTGGAAAAAAAGGAAAAATCAATGCAACATTCCACTTTGAACCAGAGCAAGTATAAAATTATCTATCTTTGCGATATATACACATATATATACACATATATTGACTCGTGTACGATTGGCGACAGTGAACCGAATGTCCGAACCGATGATCGATCTATGCCGTCGTCGATCAAACCTCGTGCAGAATAATATTGATATAAAGACACCTGTAACCAACCCTGTTCGTACGTGTGCGGGCTCGTCGCGAATTCAAGAATGAACAGGTAGGGCCCCGAGGTTAATATTCATGGATTGCATATTCATGGATTTCGAGAAACGTTTGCTTAGGGGGACAAGCGCTTGGACGAAAATCGAAAAAACGGATCGAGGGGGAGGAGAGAGGGTTCCAGATCGGAGGGGTTTGCTCAACCATTATACCGTTAACTATTGTTTTCAACTGTATTCGATTACAAGCTCGACGACAACGAGATCTGTCTCGTTCAATATCCATCCAATAAGCGTTCTTATCAAAGTGAGTGATAGTAAGTTATTCCAGTTATCTTATATCTGTGTTTCGCTTCGCACGAGACGATGATGCATGGAAATATAATAATTAACTCGAAGATAAAATAAGAAGAGATGAATTTATTTTAGAGTAGGATTTGTAGGTATATTATTTTTTTTCTTTTTTTGGTTTTATGAAAGAGAATTGTTTATGAAAGATAAGAAAATTTCGGGATGCAATAAAGGTTATACAAAATAAATAATGTGTAACAGAAGTAGAGAAAGTAATAAATGACGTGTAAAAAGGCGAAAATTTCGCGTCAGGTTAGGAAGTGTAAAAGTCTAGGAATAGGAAGAGGAAATGTATTTGGATCTAGACAAGAGAAAAATGGTTTTGAGAAATAGAAATCGCACGTGGAGGAATCGTTGTTCTATCAAGAGAAAAGAGAAAAAAAAGTGGAGAGAATCTACCTATAATAAAAATCCATTTATTAAAAAAGAAAGTTGCGGAATAAATATATATTAACGAAAAATATCCAATTTTACATCATTTTATACTCTCAGAATCGTCCAAATTTTGAACAACGAAAAAGAAAATTCGTTGCCTGCGAGAAACACTTTCAACACGATATTCCGGAAGAAAGGAGTTTCTTTTCAATTTTTCTTTTCTCTATTTTTTTTCTTTTTTTTTTTTTTCTCTTTTTATTCCCCACTTGCTTCTTTGACTTGTACTAGGTGGTGAATGCCTACTTACGAGCCGCTTGGCACGCGATTGCTCCACATTCCTCTCTCGAATTTCTCCATGTAAGGAGACACGAATAGCATCGGCATCCCCGCTATTCCTCGAAATGCTCCTTATTGCAGCGAGGAAATTTACGGATGGCTTTACGCGATCCACGTCCCTCCAAAGGATACGCTTTTTACCCAATCCTTCCAAAGATAAAGCCCGCCGAGGATTATTCCCCTCATCCCGTTTTATTCCTCCGTGAAATAGTAATAATTCCATCCGCGGCGAAAGGACACGGCAAAATCGATCCGTCCTTCAGCGGAGGAATTAGCACGTGCCGATGTATATTATTCGAATATATTGGCCAAAGTGGATTAAACTTAACCGCTTTCTCTTCTTTTTCTTTTTCTTTTTCTTTTCTTTCTTTTTTTTTTTTTAGCAAATATTTAACGTACGATCGATATTTCTAGATGTAGATTATAATCGAAGTTGGCCATTTGATTCGTTGAGAAGGTAACTTTTAATTAAAATTTCGAGTAAAGTATTGATTTGATTGTAATAAGTTTACTTAAAGTGGTTTGATTGAACATTTATTCGTAGCTATTTATCGATTGATCCGCTTTTAAAAAAAAAATTATTGAAGCAACTTTATTCTTAACTTTAATCGTTAAAATTTTCTCCATCTCTAATTATGCTTAAGTAAAATTGCACGATGATATATTTATCGTAACATAAAATAGAACAAGAAACAATGTTTTTGAACAATTTAAGAGTGATATCTACTGCGAAATATCCACGAGTGATCAATTATTTTATCAATTTATTCCTTTTTTTTTTTTTTAAACTTGGAGAACGTTGATCATGCACACGTCCGACCATGCACCGACCCGTACTACTTATCATTCATCACTACCCTTCTATTTCTCTCTTTCTCTCTCTTTTAATTTTCTTTTTTTTCATTCACTTTTCACCACGAAAAAAACTCGAATAAATCAGAGAGAATTGGAAAAATATTAATTGCATTCGCTTGATTTTTCGCGATTCTCGAGGATCAACTCGATAATGCTTCCCAATGCTTCTTCTGTCCGTGAAATGCAACGGGATAAAAAGAGATCGCGCGCAAAGCCGATAATAACGCGTTTTCTTCGTAGAAGTGAAATCGATCGAGACTTTGAGGATTTTTTCGAAGAAGAATCGGGAGAATCGTGGGTGAAGACAATTTTTTTTTTTGGACGAATCAATCTCAAAATCGACGAGAAAAGTGACGGTTTCATAGCCTGCGAATCTTATCTTATAAATAATTGACGACAACTTCTTCAATTCTTGTTAGATTCTTGAAAGATTCGACGTTCTGTATAATTTATATTTCATCGATTGGATAAAGTATATCTTTCTCTGTTATCAAATATTTTTTTCTTGTTTGTTGTACGATATATGAATGATTGAAAGTACTATTCTATCATTTCGAAAAGCATCGAAGAGAAGTGTCAACAATTTCCTTACAATTATCAAACAAAAGTAAGAAGTGATTGAAAATTCGAAGAATAATCATTTCGAAAAACGAAGGAATAAGCCAATAAGCGACGAGAAGGGATGAAAGAAAGTAATTCGAATCTCTCTCTCCACAAATGGCCGTTTCGTGACAAGATGGCTCAGATGCATCGGATGCAAGATGTTTTAACTCGCCTGAATAAATTCCACAACAAAGGACATATCTTGAATTATCGTTCGACGATAGCAGCGAGATTGATGGGGCTAAATGACACGCGAAACACAGACGAAATTTCTGCCCGAATATATGCCTTGGGGAACGAAAATACGATTATCCATCAACGATGTAACAACGATGACGCGTAACTGCGACGAAACGCGTACGATAGACGCGTAAATTAATCCGGTGAACACCGACGATTTGGAATCAACGATTTCCCGATTGTTCCTACCCATCATTCGTCGCATTTCGATCCAGAATTTTATGCAACTCGAGATTCTGGCGAAAACAAGGACGGCAGACAGATAAACAATCCGCGTTTACGATCGATGGGATTTTCGTGGTCGAAAATATTTCCGGCCGAAACACGCCTCTTTGTCGTTACGTTATACAGGGATCGAAACTGGATAGCTTTAATTAAAATAAATGTAGGGGAGAGAGAGAGAGATATTCGAAAACGATAGGTTTTGAAAATGGTCGGTCAAATCAACGATCATCGTTTGTAAAATAAAATTGGAGAATTTTCTCTTTTTTTATTATATTATTATACGATTCGTTTGAAACGACGTATGGAGATTTCCAAGAGATTTCGCTCGTGTCATCAACTTTTTCAAGAATAAAGTGAAAAAAACGTGTTTTGCATACGTGTTCGATACAAGTATATGTATATGCATAGCCATTTTTTTCTGCTTACCAAAAAATCAATATCTGCCACCCAGGAACATTCATTTTTAGCGCTGCGACATTGAACGTGATAATTACGATTACTAAAAAAAAAAATTCCTTTCGAATCTTAAATTTTACAAATATATTGCATCCGTTTTAAATATCAGCCCTTTGATAAAGGCGAAAAATTATTATTATTATTATTATCGTCATCATTTATCAACGCATCTTGCACGTTGGGAATAAATAATTCCGTGGATTAAAAACTCGTCGTCGCATTTTAAATCTTCACTTCGAATTTATGTATTAAAGTTTTATTATTACAAATAGAAATAGGGAGCAAAGAAAATGTTTCAAGGGAATGTATATTTAACGGTGACGTGGATACCCGCATTTAAATGTAATCAGTGTCACCCCCCGTTCGGATGAATACGGCTAGATGCGTCCAAATATGGCTTCCCTAATCTGGAATTGGATCCGCGAGGGCGCGAAACGCCGATTCAAGAGGCGTGAAACGCCCTTTCAATTTCCCCTTTAACCTGCGCGGCAAAGATCTCGGGATTAGGGTTGGAGTGGCGTGGGCTTTCTTGCCCACGTGATCCCCGGTATAAAAGCAAGAAATCGGCTGAAAACCGTGAACAACCGCGCCTCTACGTGTTATCAGCCGCGGAACTTTAATGAAATTTTAAGGACCCGATATTTATAGAGGGTCTTCCACGGAGGAATCGAGTCTGCTCATTTTACTTTGAAATATTTCCTGTCCAACCTTGCTAAGCCTGGCTGGCCGCCCTGTTATTCATGAATATGCTGATTATCGCTCTTTTCCGAGAGGCTAATGGCAGGAAAGCGCATCTCTCCCCTCCCTTAACTTCAACCGGGTTTATCATAAGATCTGTCGATAACGCGTTACGACTTATCGAATAGTCGAGAGTCCTCTCAATCCAAATGCCAGAATCTATGGCCGTTGTGCAATTGTCTAGCGGTCGCGCGAATTTTAAGTAAGTGAAATTTTTAATTTCGTAAAGTCTTTTGAATTATTGTCAAACGTCAATTCGACGTGTGAATAATTTTGTAAAATTGTTAGAATAGTAACAGAAGGAAACAAGGATCAAAGGAAACAAGAATATCGAAGTATCTTATGTTTTTTTTATATATCAGATAGAATTTTTGTATTAGAATAGCGATAGAAATATCAGAGTAATGAATAATAATATTGAAATATCAATTATTAATTCAGAATTAGTTAATTTTGCAGACTTATAACTTTTTTTTTAAATTTATTTTGTAATTCGCACATCTTTCATAGTTATCCAATCAATTTATCTACATTTATCAAATTATGAATTCAAAATTTATTTATCTACTATAGCATATAAAGATTCCTGCAATTGGTAACATGCTTTGAAATTAGTAAACTGATTTTTTAGTTGATGATCTTGCAGAATTTAAAAATTTTTAATACCATATGTTGCAAACAAACTTGTCTCGTGGATCTTCATGTTTTAAGTTTTGTAATGCATATTTTTGAATTTTCTAGAATTAAAAAATTGCAGAGAACTAAGAAAAATATATAAATTTTCGAAAATTCAGGAATTTAATATTATATATATTCTAATATTATAACTTATAAAAATTCAATCGAATAAACTCTGTTAAGATTCTTAACTGTCCTTTGCCATAAGTTAAAATTGAAGTTAATCAAAACTTGTGTTCTTTTGAACACATGGATAATGTGAAAGAAGGAGAAGAAATAGAAGAAGAAAGACAGAGATAGAGTAAAAATTATGAAATTAGCGCCATCTTCAGAGTGCCGCAAATAAAACTCAAAAAAAGAAGACAGAAAATACTTGAAAAAAGATGGAAACAAATATTAAAAATTAGCTGTTAGCGCCATCTTACGTATATATTTCGAAAACAGCAAAGGACAGACTAAGAATTAAATATTAGTGCCATCTATGTAATATTAGAAAACTATTTTTGATAGTTAGATGGCACCAGTGGTCAATTCTCTATCTTTATCCTTTTCTTACTATTTTCTATCTTTTCTTTACGTGTTTCGTTTACGGCACTCTGGAGATGGCGCTGATTTCACAATTTTTACCATATCTCCATCCTCTTTCTTATCCTTCCTCTTCTTGTCTGGATTTAACTTGCACTTTATGCTATTCATGCTCTTAAATATATATGTATAAATTCTTTTTTTACACATAAAGTATGCAATATGTAAATACGTGTAATACTTACATTATATTTCCATAATAAATCATTCTCGAGATATTTACTTTTAAATTTGACATGCTACCTCCATTAGCATTACCAAGTTATACATCACTACCGAGATATGTATATGTATGAGACCTACATATTCCAAATTGCGAGATTATTACAAGGTGTATTATTAATGTATTACGGTACAGATTAATTATCTACTGCGTCATCGTGATTATCCCGAATCTCAATACTGCATGTTAGAATTACAGCTTGTTATTTAAGTTTATTTAAACTTGTAAGATCTTCCAACTAAATCGAAATCGTATCAAAATGTATATTCGTGGAATATACGTAGTACGAATTCAATTCAATGATCTTTTCAACTAAGAATTTCTTACGTAAAATTATATCGTAATAGTTCACTCTTCCCTTTCATAATTACATCGAATTATAACATGTAGTATAACTCATAATTTTCAGAAGAAATTAAATCTTTCTCGCATGGGAAAACAATCTCGTGATATCTATAAATATTCCTACAAATTTCTGCTACCTCGATATCTAATAAAGAAGATATTTATTAAATTTAATTAATTAATTAATTTAATAAAAAAATAATAAATCTTGTACGCTGTATATCCTTATAGACTTATCCTTTCGCTTTTCACTTTTCCTCTTTCTTACCCTCCTCTCGCGATATCATAACGAACGAAATCAGAAAAGATGAAACTCTTATAGATAGAATTCTTAACGCGAGTCGCAGCAATACCTTTTAAAAAATTATCGATCGGAGTTATGAGCGCAGCGAAGCGTTAAAACAAGGTATTTGAACATCTCGAATCGGCGGGAAGCGGGCAAGTGAAGGGCTTGAAAGTTTAAAGTCGTTGAGTGTGCTTATTATCGAGGAAACGGAAATTCAATTCGTCAGATCTCTATGCCATTTCCAATGTATCAATCGGCCTCTCCTTTCGCTCTTCCAAACTCCTCCTCCCTCTCCCTCCCTTCCAATATTACAAATCATTTTTCTCCCCTTTTCTCGCGCGATTCTAATTTCGAAGAAACGAAGAAATCTCTAAGATCTCTAATTTCGAAGAAACGAAGAAGAAATTGGACCAATCGATCCAAGGCAGGATAGAAGAGAGATAAGTGCAGGTTGCAACAACTGCTCCAAGTCGAACCGATTCCGTTCGACGTCGGCCAACCGAAGACACAGACGTCTCATTACATGGCAACGACGAAACATTTCACGGGTTACCGGCCGGCAAGTTGAATCGGAATCAGAGTTATTCCCGTGAAACACGAGGAGATCGTAGCGACTGCTCCTCCTTACGGAAAACGAGAACCACGAATAGTCGGGAAACAAACGCATCGAGGGTTTCGAACAGCCAAGTTGAATCGCATTACGTTGCTCCCTCCTCCTCCTCCTCCTCCTCCTCCTCCGTTGAATCCTGCCTAGAATACGATACCGTTGATTCCCCCAATCCGTTGTCGGTAATTGACTTTTAATTAGAAGCGTTGCCTTCAACGATCAATTTCCAAGAACCGAAACATTCGAACCGAGCAAGTTGAATCACATTTTCGTATCGATTCGACTGCGCCTCAACAAGACATTTACTTTTAAATATAGTTTTATCATTAACATTATGATTTAGATTTTTAATCTACTTAATTTACAATAATTACATTATATTTTTAATGTCATCTAGTCCCATTAAATTCACCAATATTTTTAATAAATTTTATAGTAATTATTGAACTTATTAGATTAATTATTCGACCATGAACATTATCGATTCGACTATCAGCAAATTTAATTTCAGGACACTTAATTTTAACATTATTAGGAATTTTTATTAGAAATTTTATTTCAATTTTACCAATTAATCTATTAATTCAAAATATACTTCTAACTTTAGAAATTTTTATATCAACGATTCAAAGATACGTATTCTCAATTCTTTTAATTTCTCTTCTAAGAGAGAATTTTTCTACGTAAGAGGGATAAAATAAATCGAAGATTTGATTCAAGATTTGACGAAAGAGGCGTTTATTAAACGGTGACTAATAATCGTGATGGATAAACGAGGATTACTTTGGGATTACTACTTACTTACCTGTCAATTTCATCCGCGATGATCAATCTCTCGCGCGATTAAAATTTCGCGAAATCGGGATACGGGAGGAGATTACGTATCCGGAAACGAGACAAGAACAACAAGATTCCTCCCTTGGAGGAGCGTAATTTTCGAGGAAATGCAGTTTGAAAACTCGTCGAGTATGCATGAACTTGGTTAATTTTAGATGCGACAGTCAATAAGCAACAGAAGGTTAGTCAAATTACTAAGGGATAAATGCAAATACGAAATATGCAAATAGGCGAGAGAAGAGGGAGAAGTAAAATTCTCTTCGAGTCGTGTACATTAAAATCCTTGAACGAGGAATAGGATAGAATGGTCGAAACGGCAGTTGACGACGATGAAATCATGGGGGATAAAATCGGGGCGAAATCTCGAGACGGCGAAAGCTTCCGGAAGCCGCCATCGGTAAACTATCGCGCGGGAAACTATTATCGTGTTTGCCCTCGGTGGGGCAAACGGACGGACGGACGGAAGCGTGGCGAGAACGTAATTTGAGGATTACACTTGCTCGTATATTATCGCTGGAACAATGGCCGCGTGACGTTGCCATCGTACAATCACGTGGGTAATCCGCAAGGATCTCGTGGAATCCTGGGTCCCGCGCCCCGCGTGTCTTTGCAACCTAAACACCACCCCTGGAAACCGACAGAACCAGTTCCTTAAGCTCGCGATATAATGCGTCCTGATCCAAAAGGATTAACTTACCCCTCCCGAATTGGAACAAATTGTTTTCGACCCGGAAACAATTTGCTTTCTTATCCCTCCGCCACCGATCTTTATCGATCCCTCTCTCTGTCTCCTCGTCTCTTGTGGATAAACATTCTGGAGACGTGGGAATATCGTTGGAGCGAGTTAAAACGTCTATCCTTTTGGGATTAGTAAAACTGTTGCTAGTAGTAAAACGGTGTTGTTTGGAACACTGTACTTGTTGGGAGCGGAACTTCGTGCCGGGAATATTCGATACGAGAGTATCCGGCAATGTAATTGGATCCGAGTGTCTAATTACATTGAATTAAACGAAAATGAACGGATTAATAAGTAATCGGGTTTAAATCGAGTGAAAATTTATCCGCGTTTGCCCCGAATTTCTGGACGATAAGGAATAACGATTATTCTTCCGTGTATTTCGTTTCCTCAAATTTCTCTTTTTTTATTTCTCTTCTGTTCTTAAGTTAGACGTTAAATTAGGTTGTGAGTGAATTTTTGCCGATTTCAAATATGACAAGAGTTATCATAGAATTCGCTTTGCTGCACATATGTGATTGTTGTAACATTTTATAAATTAATCGAGTGAAAACTTATTTGAAAGTTTTTATCTTTTCTTCTTTTATTTTTCTTCTATTCTTAGGTCAAGTTGAGTTAGATTTATTTTCGCCTCAAAAGTAGATAAGAGTTATCAGAATTCACTTTGGTTACATCATTGTTGCAATATTTTATAAATTGAATAATTAAACAATCGTGCATCGTTATTTCTTCGGCTCCGGATTAAAACTTTCACGGATGGAGGGAAAGAGTTGAAAGTGTCGTTAACGTTTATTCAATCGCATCCTAATTCAATGAACCGGCCCACGAAGGAGGAAAACTAACAAGTTTCGAGTTTACGAATATTACAACGTTCCAATTACAGCTTGATAACTTCTTGGCTTGGAAGACTTCTTGGTTGGAAAAACTCGCAACTGAAACTTTACGCGCCCGTAGTTTTTTTTTTCATTCCCCCTCATCGTGAGCATCGTTCTAAATTTTCCACCTAGAAATTATGCACCCCTGAGGGTGACAGGTAGCCGGAAATCGAAGTTCGTAGCCGCTAAGTTCTCGTCGCCGGTTGACGATTGTTAATGCGGCCGGCCCACAACCCGCCGCCAACAATGGCCCGTAATTATCATTTATATTACCACCGAGGAAGCCCATTTTATTCTCAAATACCATGAATATTAAGCGCCCGCCACCCACCACTACCATCACGTAGGTAGGTCACCACCTCGTGTTACCAATTTTCTTAACCAACCAAAGAGATATATTACTTTCTCGTCCAAAGTTTCCCGCCTCTCCCGCCGAGTTTTTGACAGCTATTCGACCATTTCCGGCCGAAAATACTTTTCAATTTCGGATCGCATCGATCGCTAGGATTACTCTCTCTCTTCCTGTTGTCCTGTTTGTTAATTGAATAAAAAAAAAAAATAGAAAAAGGAAGGGATGTGGAGGGAGGGGGTTAGAAGAGTGCTGCTTGATTACTTCCTTTCGAAACTCTCGGCGCAAAGATAAAGTTTGCAATTTCGAAATCGAGTTGCTCACAGTTCTCTTTCCAGGGATTTCTCCTCTCCTCCATCTTTTCGATATCAACTTTCCACCTTTCTTCCAACCATTTCTTCCTTCGCGTTCCCGAATCTTCCTCGTCTCGTTTAGAATGTCGATGGGCAACTTTTTAATAAATCTCGAATCGGACGGGAGCCTCGTGTCATCGTTTCGACGGGTATCGATATCGTCGTCGATCGGGCACGCGTTATCGGGTGTCGCTCATTCTTTCTAACGCCGTTGACAACCTCATCGCCGTAATCATCGGTGGAACGCCCCACGCGTTAACCCAGTTTTTCGCTCGCCTTTCAGCTTCGTTACCGGCCTCTCCTCTCCTCTCCACTCCTCTCCTCTCCGCTCTTTGTCGCTGGTAAACGAGAGGGCCACGCCGGGAAAAAGGGCAGGGAACAACGAGTTCGAGTTGTGTTTCGAAAAATAAACGACGCTTTTTTACACTTTTAACTTTATTTCTTACTCCTGAATCGATGTTTCGATGAAAAGTGAATATTTCCTATCCAAATTTTATCACATTCAAACTTGGAATTCGAGGATCCATTGAGGAAGCTGTTTCGATGTAATAATCACACGATTCAAAATTCCATCTGCATTTAAAAAAGAAGAAAGAAGAAATCAGATTCCCTTCGATACATCGCCTCTTCTCTTCGCTTCTTCTCTTACGTAACGTTGCTCGATCGAAGAAAAGATTGAGAAGAAAGAAAAAAGAGAGGGGAGGGAAGAGAATATGTTTTTGGAACGTGCGCTTCTTGATCTTTCGCCCAAGGTCTTAAGATGTATTTGCGTCTATCGAAATTCTACCGTGGCATTCGTTGTATTTTCGAGGTGAATCGACTTGGCAGGCCGGGTAATACGGGGCATCTTTCAACCCGTAAAATGGGGCCGCGTTGCGTGCTTCTCGCGAGGGACAAATATGTCTATGCGAAATATCGTTCACAGTTCCAATCCCAAGCCGCTATTATTGTACCTCGTTCACGACTGCTTCCGTGCTTCTTTTTCCTTTTTTTTTTCTTATAAACTAGTTCAACAATAAACGATTGCGTGAATAATTTTTCTTACTAATTAATCTTTGTTCGAATTACGTTCGATCAATTCCATATTTTAAGCGAATCAAAAGAATCATCCTTAATGAAAGAAAAAAAAAATTAAAATTTGCCAAGACAAACGAATATGAATAAGCAATTCGTTTGGATCGTTCGATAATTTGAATACCTGTGTCTATGCATTTTCATGTTATAGAAATGGAAACATTGAACATTTATTTATATTAAAATTTGCAGAATACTTTTCCAATACTTTTCGATCCCAGGATAAAATATATTTTGAAATTGCTAAGAAATTATTATTATACGAAAATTATCATTGAGACTTTCTTTCTTTTTTTATTCTCATTTTAGAGGGAACAATGAAGTTATGATAAATCAAGATGGAAACTCGAGGATAGCGGTATTCGGGCGAAATTCGAGAAACACGTGTTGTAACAGGATTTTAAGTGGGACGAAAACCTGATTATCGAAATCGTGCAACGAATACGCGAATGAAAATTGCAAGAAACTCTTGGCCACCCGTATAATTCCACGATATACACATAGACACACACGCATATACATACCTGCATTTCAACAAAGCTAAACTATTCTCTTTGTGGCGTCGTACAAGCTGTACTTACGACTCCGACGCGAGCTCGATGTATTATATACAACCGGTGACTGTTCGACGATCGATAACTCCGCGTATTGCTACGATAATAACGAGTAATCACCTGTTACCTGGGATATTCGACATATCTCGATATACATGCCAACTATCGCTATGAAGCGGAAATGCGCCAGAACGTGGAACAGCTTCAACTTCGAATATCTAACGCGAAAATGCATAGGCACGGGTATTCAAATTATCGATGATGAACGAACCATACCGAAATACCGAACGAATTGTTGTTTATTTGGATTCGTTTGTCGCTTCTTGGCAAATTTTAATTTCTTTTTGTTTTTTTCTTTCTTTAAGGATGATTCGCTTTTTGCTTGAAATGTTAAACTTTAAGAAAATTCGTCGTTTGTGGAACAGAATGGAAAATTTGATGAAAGAATTGTTTATTTGTTGCTTTCTAAACAAATTTTTTTTAGTCTTTCTCCTATCAATATGATCATTTCGATTAGATTGTTAAATTTTTAGAAAAATTCTTGCGAAAATTTGACGAACGAATTATTTATTTGCTCTAAGTCTACTTTTTTCATTCTTTCTTTGTTTTAATTTTTTTCTTTATCAAGAATAAATAATGCTTTGAATTCACTTAAATTTCTAAGAATTTTAAGAAGATTCGACGAGTGAGAGAATTGTTTATTTATTGCTTCTAAACAAATTTTTTTAGTCTTTCTTCTATCAATACGATCATTTCATTTAGATTGTTAAATTTTAGAAAAATTCATGACTTGAATCTATAATGGAAAATCTGACGAACGAATTGTTCATTTGCTCTATTTTTTTCATTCTTTTATCGTTTTAATTTTTCGATTCACTTGAATTTCTAAAAATTTTAAGAAGATTCGACGAACGAGTGAAAGAATTGTTTATTTGTTGCTTCTAAACAAATTTTTTTGGTTTTTCTCTTATCATTTCGATTAGATTGTTAAATTTTTAGAAAAATTCGTGACTTGAATTTATAATGGAAAATTTGACAAACGAATTATTTATTTGCTCTAAGCCAATTTTTTCATTCTTTCGTCGTTTTAATTTTTTCCTATCAAGAATAATGCTTTCGATTCACTTAGATTTCTAAGAATTTTAACAAGATTCGACGAACGAGTGAGAGAATTGTTTATTTGTTGCTTCTAATCAAATTATCATCGTTTTCCCTTAAGGATAATGCTTTCGATTGAAATGCTAAATTTTAGGAAAAATTCTGACTTGGATCTTATCCCTCCCTCGCGTAGATTTTCAGAGGTTGGCGGGAAGGGTTAAGTCGAAGGGCTAAAAAGTGGTGAACGAAGCGTTTAAAACGCGGGAAATTTCCATGAGAGAAGGACGAGGCACTGCATTAGAGTGGGCGACGAGAGAACTCGTAAAACTAACCGGATGGGGCCGGTATAGCGGCGGAAAGTGAAAGCTCAGCGAATGCTCCGGATAGACGACAAACTATTATTGTACGCGTAGAGCGGATGTACGAGGCCGAAATATTGCATTGCGAGTCGCCAAATTCGCCGATAACATTGACGTTCGCCGGATTGAAGAGAAACGAGATAGAACGAGAATCGTGACGAATAGCGCGACGGTTGAAAATTTAATTGGCACGCGCGCGATTCTGTCTAGCGATAACTCAAAAATTGACGCGATTCTTCCCGTCACTCCCTCTCTCTCTCTTCGATTCAATATTCAATTTTCCTCGAATGAAAAGATTTATTCACTCGTTGTATCTCGTAGACAAGAAGACAATTGTACAGAAGATTGTATCTCCCTGAGCGAAAATAAATATCGTTTAATGCGATATTATTTAACCTAACGATATGATTTTTCCTTCCCGATGGATTCTCGATGCTTGTCGAATTCTTTCGCGAATAATTTGAAACGTACGCGCTCGGTTTCTCTTACCTCGTCTCCCTTTCCCCGCTCTTTTTCAACAGCTCTTCATTTTTCCAATAAACTGCCGGCTTTGCCGAACGCATCGCGCATTGCAACTTGGAAGACGCTTCCATCTTTAAAAATATTCCACTCGAGTTGCAAGGACGAAACGATATCCGCTCCCTGATGGTACTTTTGCACGATGTAATTTAAAGACATCTCGTGGGTATATGCAATATCGTATCGACGCTTTTTACTGTATGACGCACGAGAGATCGATGATTCTTGCATGCGAAATCATCGTGCAACCACATTTTTCACGACATTGATGAGACAGCTAAGAAACTCGAAGAGATAGACTCGAACTCGATCATTTATTTTCGGCTAACATCGATATAATTAGAAACGTTCGCCTTTCCTTCTATTTTTGGACGAATTAATGGAGTCAATTGGATTATTTTTCGGGCTATTTTCGTTTTCACATCGATTTTAATTAATAGAGAAAATAAATGGATTATTAATTATTATTATTACTGTACTCAAATAATACACAACGAAACTTGGAAACAAGCGTGTTTTTTTTTTTCGAGTAGAAAATCATTAAAACTGGAATAAATGGTGGATGCCACTGGTAAAAGCAACGAGTTCCATTTCTGTTTACGTACCAATCTGCGAAAGCGCTATTGGTTCCGTACCACGGCGATGTAAAACACTGCGCAACATCGATCCCAGCCAAACACTTTCATGAGGAACTTTCCCACGAGGATTTCGTGCTTACACACCTAACCTACGATACTCCGAATGTCACCGGTCGGATCAAGCGTGCTGCACAAAAGGGCAAAAGATGCCAATAGAATCGTCACTCCAGCGCATCCGGATTGTCAACCTGTACAACCTGTAATAGGGCTGTAGATATCCGGGAATCATTTTCCAGATTCTCCGATTTTCTATGTCTCTTTATTCTCTTAATTTTTTCACAAAATTTTAAACTCTTTTATACATATATATATAAGAAAGTTATTATCGAAAAAAAAAAGAGGTCAGAGGTCGAGAAAAAGATTGGAAAACATTGGTATCAATTTATAATATACGATCGTATTTTCGAATAACGAAATTGCAAAATTAATTGATTGGATGCATAAAAGAAGAAAGTTTCATTTGCGTGACACGTTTTGCTTTTTAAGGAAAAGTTCAAGTTTATTAATCGCCATCCTTTTACTCGCGAAAGATGGTAAGAAGTTGGTCAAAGATTGGAAATTAATCACGAGTCACGAGCATCTTTGTACGCGAATTACTTTTTGATAATTTTTGCAATCTCACCGGTGAATTGATGTGAAACATTAAAGGTTTTTCGATTCTCTTCCCCCTCCTCGCCTTCCCACAGGGAATAGAAAAATCGTTGTTGCAAGCTCCCTTATCGATTGAAACATTCTTCGATGGCGGGACGGATCTAGAACGCTATACATTATTTCCAAACCTATTATCGCGTATTGGAATCTGCTCGATTACTATGCCAGTCAAGCACAAGATTACAGAACGCTGAAACATTTGTTCATTCTTCATTAAAATGGCGTTCCGTACTCCCGACTTCAGCTCAACTCTTTATACCCTTCAGACCTCAAAATCTTCCCATTACTTTGAAACAGGATTATTAATAAAAAAAATACGATCGTATAATTTCCGTTCTGTTTCCGTCGAAACAATCACGATAAGAATGCCAGCATTTTAAATAACCTGTGAACCAATTTGCTATGGTTTCTATATCAACCTGTAATCCAATTCTGTATGTAAATATCAAAATTTATAGTAAATTTATACACGAAATACCTATTTTAATAAAACGTCGTTCGAGATATTATATTTATTTTAAATATATATTTATATATACCTTCGAATAAAGATTGTAATTAGAATTTCTCTCTTTCTCTCTCTCTCTCTTTCTTTACAACTAAAAAAAAAAAACAAATTATATACATCTTGTGAATTTCATCCCGAGCAAAAGTTAATTTCCAATGCTGAATTATTTGTATCATAATTTAGTTTGCAGGTAATATGAAGCGCATGGGAGAAAATCAAGGTAACGAAGAGCAATTATATAAATTGTTGATTTATGTGCGAGCGATGTCCGGCATAAAATCTTTCTTGTCGATATATGTAACTTTGTAATTAATATAATTATTAATTCAGAAACATGCCAGCCATATTTTACAATTTCATCCAAGTTTTTTCTTTTATTTATTTTTTTTTCTTCTTTTTTTCCCACGAAATGAGTAATGCAATTTGATGATGCGAATGATAACGAACGATGTAACGATGTAAAATGTAGAAACGCGTTAATAATTGCATTGTTTTTTTTTTAATACGGAGAATGGATCGCGTAATGATGGGTCATTTCAATTACTTACTTATTTTTATTTTTTTTTTTCATGATAAATAATTCTTTTTTCGTCGTTAATGATACGATTCAAAGAATTTTGCAGATGATGACGTTTAATCCTTTTTTTTTTTTTTTTTTTTTTTTTATACATCCATTTTATCGATCAATTTTATATGACCACTTTCAACAATCTATTATTCAGAATCGTATAATTCATTTTGCCCATCGGTTAACCGTATTTATCGAAAATGAATTCGAGCGCGCGCAAAAGTAGGTATTTGTTTTATTTAATATAAAACGATGCGACAAAAACAAAATCATTTATGCTTACGGTTCAATCGAATTCATAAATTTTCGATATCAATAGTAATCGCGTATACTTTGTACACACTTATTCGTATAATAAATATTCGGGCATTGATGAAATTAAATTTGATGTTTTTCAATATTATTTATTTAATCCCTTGTTGTGAAAGGGGACCTGCATTAAATAAATGAAATATACGCGTTTGACATCAATAATGATCTACAAATAAATATTTCGAAAATTTAAAAAAAAAAAAACAATCGATCGAATGATATTGTTATATAGATAAACATGTATACGTAAAAACAATAATTTCTTGAATAATCATCATGTCTGATATAATTGCCAACCACTCTTCCGCCTGTTTTGCATTTCGTTACGCTCTGCGAATTTTCCCAGAGATCCTGTCATTTTGAAGTTGCACTTGTGACACCAACAGATTGTCAGAAATTGCTTTTTCGAGATTGATTTCGTTTCATCCGATGGTTACGTCACGCAAAAATATATTATAATTCTACATATATAAATTCATTTCTTGATTGGATTTATGGGCCATCATTGACGTTTTATAAGTATCTTCAAATTAAATTAAACTAGGATCATCGTAATTTATTATCCACGAAATATTAATCGTCGCACAAAAAATTATTATCATTAAGAAATATCGCAGATTTTCAGTTTTTACGTAAAATCGTTATTCTGAAATTTCGACGATCCTTTCGAATTATTAAAAATTCGTAAACTCTTCAGTTCGATCGGTTTCGATTCAACCTGAACTCGGCTTGAAAATAAATCACAACATCGATTAGCCGACTCGAATTAGAACCTTATTTTAACGACTCGATCTTACTTGGATCTAGAAAATAAATTTATTTATAGATTCCTAAAAGCAATCGTTTTAATCTTGATTAAAATTATTATTAAAAAGTATTCCAGATTTTTAACTCGAATAGAATCAACGTTTCTAAAATTTAAAAGATTTCGATTTCGAATCATTAAAAATTCGTTAAATTATTCGTTCGATCAGACTCGAAATTATTAAAAGTTATTGTTTTCACATGATGGGAAAGATGGCAAAGTGGCAACTAGATTTTGCCCTTTCGAAGTCCGCAACGAACACGCTCGAAGAATGGAAAAGCAAAGGTGCCGTTGGAATTACCCCGCTACGTGTGCACGTTTATCGAGATACTCTCACAGAACACTTCTTTGAAGAAATTTCAAACTTTCTCCAACACCTCTAACTCTGTCCTCTGCCTCTCGATACCCCTCTCCCTCCCTGCTCTTCCTATCTCGAAAGAAAGTTGGGTAGAGATTCCGCAACCGGGACGTTTCATCGTCCCCTTTATCCCCTCTCGTCCTCGTTGCACTTGCGTTTCTTCTTCATGCACAGACTATGCACGATCCTATATATATAAAAGGCTTACCGAAGGTGAACATCTCGCCTTATCGCGGATCACTGGATTTCGTTCGAATCCGAAATATTGCGAGCTAACGTCTCGTCTCGCTATTCTTCCCGACTTTTATTACGTTCTGGAAATTCTGTGAATTAGAATTTAGAATTAGGAAAGATCAGTGATAACTTCTCGTATTCGAATTGACATTAAGTTTTGGAAATTCTGTGAATTAGAATTGATAACTTCTCGTATTCGAATTGACATTAAGTTTTGGAAATTCTGTGAATTAGAATTACAATTTAAAATTAAGAAAGATCAATGATAACTTCTCGTATTCGAATTTACATTAAGTTTTGAAAATTCTGTGAATTAGAATTGCAATTTAGAATTAGGAAAGATCAAATAACTTCTCGTATTCGAATTGACATTAAGTTTTGGAAATTCTGTGAATTAGAATTGCAATTTAGAATTGATAACTTCTCGTATTCGAATTGACATTAAGTTTTGGAAATTCTGTGAATTAGAATTGCGTTTAAAATTAGAAAAAATCAATGATAACTTTTCCTATTCGAATTGACATTAAGTTTTAGAAATTTTGTGAATTAGAATTGCATTTAGAATAAGGAAAGATCAATGATAACTTCTCGTATTCGAATTGACATTAAGTTTTGGAAATTCTGTGAATTAGAATTGCAATTAGGAAAGATCAATGATAACTTCTCGTATTCGAATTAACATTAAGTTTTGAAAATTCGAGAAATCGCGATTCAATTAATTAATATGATTAGATTGAAATTTGAAAGATTAAACGATGCGCGCGATATTTAATTCCCTTGTGTGTAACGGCAATAAATTTCTTAAGGAAGTAAATGAAAAAGGAGGAGTAAAATGAGTAATGTTCCACATCTTGGGAACAGGTTGGCGGACGCCTGTTAAAGAAACCTATTACAAACCTGAAAATGAAAAATTTCATTTCAGTGTTATTACTTCCTTTTCACCACGAGGGCAAAGTGCGTTCAAAGTCTTGGTTGATTTTATTTACAAAATATTTCCATTTCAAAGGCGATACAATGTAAATCGACCTAAATCGAATTTAAACCTAATTTACGCTTAATTCAATTTTTTAAAACATTAAATAGCTGCATAAATAAATAATAATAAAAACACTTTCGCGCCAAAGAAATTGGAATTGGACTTGGAGAAAATAATATCAAATCTAGATGAAATTATCTTTTAATACCTTTCTCTCTAATAATAACACGATTATTACCCGTGTTTTCCCACGTGTTTGCTTCTCTCTGCCTCAATGCATTTTCATCTCTTAGAAATGATTCTATATCATCGTGCGAGATCTCACACGTTCCTCTTCTCACAATTTCTCTTACCTCTCGATTTGTCCCGAAAGAAAGATTCTTTCCTCCAGTTCCAAAAGATCTATGAATGTTCCAAGCTGACAAGCGAAAAAAGAACGCTCTTTGGAGTCTCCGTATCCACCCCTTTATTGCAGTAGTGTTTCAATTTAGCACCCGTTAAAAGAGTTTCGGGTGCTTTTATCGCGAAAGTTCTGCGCGGTCAGATAGAAAATAAGACGAGAAAGCGCACGGGGTCGGGTCAAACAAAACGGGGTTAAGGGACACACGAGGGGGAGGGGAGAGGGTGGCGGGTTCGAAGAGGAAGCAAGAGAAAAACGGTGATACGCGGTACCTTCTCGTGACGGCGCTGACTATGGGTCCGCGTTACACAGTTTTAAACGTGCTTTATAACCTAAATTAACTCGTTATCGCGCTAATTGCTCTTGGTATCTTCTCCACGTGTCAGGAACTATCATCGTTTCTTCAGAATGAATCTTCGAAAATTTATCCGGTGAACAAAAAGTTGAACTTGTTCGAGAAATTAGCTCGAAATAAAAAGAAAAAGAAAAAGAAAACGATTTATGAATGAATTTTGAATGACTTATTTGAGCAAATTTTTGATGCAAAGAAAACTTCGAAATTATCGATTTTGTTAATTGTTATCTGGAAAAGAATATATTTTTAATTAACGTTAAGTCAAATCATATAAATCATGCAATCAAAGTAAGATCGTTAAATAAAGAAGGTAAGAAAGTGATGTCGATTTTTTAAAGCAGTAGTAAAAAATTGAATCGAAAATCGAATAATTTTATCCGATATCGATCACGAACGAAATTGGCATTCTTCTCAGTAAACGCACGCGGTCTCGCGTTCGATATCCTTATCGATTAATCGTGTCTAGAACCGCTCTTAGAAGCTCGTTCCGCGGTTGCAGTAATGTTAGTGGCCGTCGTTATCCGAGCTCCCCCCAGCGGATTTCGATATTTCTCCAACCGAATTTGCGGTTGAATTAATCCGTTTTAACAGGATTCCAAGCCGAGATAACGAAGACTCTCGTAATAACGTTTGCCACTGGCGTGTTAAAGCTCGCGTAAAGTTCGAAGACTCTTCGGGAGAGATAGATAACGCGGCGGGGCGAGCCGTGCACATTTATCGGGCTGAAGCTATTCCAACAACTTTCCTTACGGAGTTTCGTGAAATAACTTTTCCTTCGCGTCGTTTATTTCACGGTGATCGTACTACTTTACCTTCAATTTCCTGCCTCATCGTTTACCTATCGAACAATGATAACAAATGGTAAACTTGTCCCTTGGAAAAGTTTTGTGCGCGACGATGCAACACGGCCATGTAACGTATCGCGCGATTTTTCGACTCGACACGTTCGCAAAGTGAAGACGCGAATGAAATTACCGACCGAACGCGTTCACAAAACGTTCATAAAACGAGTCGTGAGTGAATTATCGACCGAACACGTTCACAAAACGAATCATAAGGGAATTATCGACCGAACACGCTCACAAAATGAGTCGTGAGTGAATTATCGACTAAACACGTTCACAAAACGAGTCGTGAGTGAATTATCGACCGAACACGCTCACAAAATGAGTCGTGAGTGAATTATTGACCGAACACGTTCACAAAATAAGTCCTGAGTAAATTATCGACTAAAAACGTTCATAAAACGAGTCATAAGGGAATTATCGAACGAACACGTTCACAAAATGAGTCGTGAATGAATTATCGACCGAACACGTTCACAAAACGAATCATAGGGGAATTATTGACCGAACAAGTTCACAAAAACGAGTCATGAGTGAATTATCGATTGAACACATTGATAAAAAGGAGCCATGGGGAAAATATCGATCGAATTTTTTACGATTAATGTTTTATTGAATGTATAATTAAGGATGTAATATTTACATTGATTCCGTTCACTTCAATGGACGCGATAAACGTGCGAATCGCGCGAATATCTGTCACGAATCTCCGACAACGAGTATATATTCGGCAAAATCGATTCACTTCACGATCACTTCACGAAAAATCACGAAGAGAGCTTTCGCGATTTTATTTCAAAAAAAAAAAAAAAAAGAAAAAAAAAATCTCCAACACTCGATATCGGAGATTCGACAGAGGATCGAAGGAAGAACCACTTTCACGTCACAGAACGTAACGTGTGCTCGTTCATCTCGAGTCCAGAGAGTGTTACTTATACGCTACCTGTGTATGTGTATGTATGTATGTATGTATGTATATGTATTGTACGTAATACGCCATTCCTCTCGTGTAAAGTTACGTGTATGTGTATATGTAAGTGTACATTCATAGCATACGTACAACGCGCGTATGTACGAAGGAGAAACGCTTCACTCATCGCGTACAACGACGACAGAGACTACTAAACGAGTAGAAGATGATCCTCGAATCGACAGGTTCCCCTATCCTCTCTTCCTTTTTTACAAAGAAAAGGACAAAAAGAGGACAGAAAGAAGGAGGAGGAAACTCGCGTCGTTCGTATGAGCTCCGCGTCGCGCGTCATTCTATTTCCGAGAGAAAGAGAAAGAGAGAGAGAGAGACAGCGAGAATGAGTGAGTTAAAGCGAAACGTATCTTACCGCATACTTCTAGATCAATTCCACAGAAACCAGAGAGAAAATTATTCCGACCGTGCTCGGCTATTTCTGCTTCTGGGACAAAGAAATCGCGAGATAATAAAGGAAACACAGGAGGACAGGAACAGGAGGAGAGAGAGAAAATAGGAGGAGATAAAAGGGTGGAATAAAAGGCAGAAGGGAATGAAACAAAAGGATACCTCTGGCTGGGTAAAAATCCTTCCCTCGCGATCGAACGTCGCGTTCCCCCCTCGAGAATAGGGAGGACGCGAGTCTCTTTCTCCCCGGACACAATGGTTGAAAAGAATCGGGCGGGTGTACGCGTAAGAGGGTCCCCGCCGAAAGTGGCGGCCACACCGGATCCTCGCTTCGTTCCGTCGTGCGTTCATACGCGGACTAATACACGCGACGACGACGACGACGATGGCGACGATGACGACACGTTCCAACGGCGGCAGTTCTATTCGAAAGAAGGGATATCGTCCTCGCGGGATCGATCGTGGCAGTTAGAGGTGAAAAGACGAGTCCCGAATGGCCGACCGATCGTTCGACTCATCCTCGCGGAAGAAGATGGACCGGGTTTGCGGTGGTGCGGGGCGGCGCGACTAACACACCGGTCGCCTCCCCGTAAGTTGGAGGGCGATTCATGTCGGGTAAAGGCTGGTGAAACTCGGTATCCTCCAGCTGACGGCCGCCAGGAGGGACACCAGAAAGTTGCTCGCCAAAATTGCCGGGCCAAGATTCCTCCTGTCTCCTCCGTGCATCGCCGCCGGTTTCTCCTCCTCTGAAACGAGATTAGAAACTCTGACTCTCTGATGGCTGCAAAAAACAAATTCTTTCTTCGCGAGAATCGTTCTGCTTGAACTGGAATGAGAGAGATAGATAGATAGATAGATAGAGAGAGAGATGTTTCACGTACTGGTGGCCGAGGGAGGGAGGGGAGAAGGAGCGTTCTTCCATGTTCTGGAAGAAGAAGAGTGAGAGAGAGAGGAAGATATTTTCGTATAGGAGCGGTAAAATACCCCTGAGGGCGGCTACGACGTTTTAAACGAGCTCGACTCCTAGTCGGACACAGGAAGCTAGCTAGAACTTCGGACGAGACGAGGTTCGCCTCTTTTTTACATCTTCCTCGTTCGCCTCGAACTTCGTCTCCGTGCTAGTAGTGGTAATAGTAGTAGTAGCAGTCTGGTCACGCGCCCAACGATCTCCGGAATACCGGCAACCTGATCGAGGAGACGCTCGAGGGGCAGTAACGTGAAATCTTGCTTTTACACCCGGATTTCTATCCAACTATTCGAAATATCGATGTATCCGCACGTGAGACGGAACGTTTCTCTCCTCTTCTCCACGGGGATATTCGATGTTAAGATTTTTGTCTTTCTAGCTTACGAAACTCTCTCGATCCTCCGCTTAATTGAATCTGTCAACGTCGAATCTCGAGGAAAACGAGATCATTGGAAAGAATCTAAGCGATTACCGGAGCTAATATAAATATTTAGAGTTGATTTGTTCCACAAAAAAATTTATTTCTAAAAAAAATTAACAACAGATTCGAAGGAATTTCTTTCTCGCTCACCTTCGATCACGTGAACCATCACGTATGCAGGCTTGGCGTTGCTCGGCGCGCAAGTGTAATTGCCGCCATGCGAGGGTTTCGTTTTGTTGACCATCAGGATCGATCCGTTCTTGGTCAGCTCGACTTTCACGCCTGGCTCCTCGTCGTAGTTGATCATGTGCCCTTGGCGATACCAGAAGACGTAGAGGGGCGATTCCGCAGCGGCCTTCAGTTGACACTCCAATCGAAGGCTCGAGCCTTGCTTCACGTGTAAATCGGGGGCGCCTGGTATGATCGAGTACGCTTCCGTGATCTTCAACCGCACGAAATTCCGTTGCACCGGATGCGACGTAATCTGAAATTTCGACGAGCGATTTAGTTCTACGTAAGAGTGAATGCTTCTGTCGATCGGTGTCTCTCGTACGGAGATACGATTCGTATTCTAATTTGAATATCTAACACGTTTCCGCCGAAAATATTTTATTTCTTTACGAGGAATATTCACGATTTCCAAATTACTCGAGATCTCGAATAGTTTATAACGCGTGCACGATGATGACGCGTTTAATATCTAAAAATTTTAGAAATTATTAGGTCTACCGGAAAGTTCTGTCCGAATCTATGACATCATTTTCACCACGTAAGCACATGTTTATTTATTGCATGTTCGGCTCTATATTTTTATCGCTTAATGTATGCATACTGACGTAGCAAATAAACTATAATAAAATTGATTCACATTAGTCTTAAGTGTGAAACGATAGTATACCCATGGCGACTGATAAAGTTCATTTACGCCACTGTATTTTATACGAATTTCAAGAAGGAAGAAATGCTACAGAAGCATGTAGAAATTTATTGAAAATGTTTGGTGAAGGTACAGTTTCTGATAAGACATGCAGAAGATGGTACGAAAAATTTGAAACAGGTGATTTCGACTTTTCTGATAAGCCACTTTCTGGGCGACCATCTTTGATCGACGATATTGTTAAGGCGATGTTGGAGCAAGATCTTTTTCTGACAACGCAGATCGCAGAAAGGCTTAATTCAGCTCAACAAACCATTTCTGACCATATTCGGAAGATAGGATTGGTGTGGAAGTATTCAAGATGGGTGCCACATGAATCAAGTCAGAAAAATTTGGATGATCGAGTTGTCATATGCACATCTCTGCTTGCTCGGAACAAAATCGAGCCCTTTTTGAACCGGATGATAATTGGGGATGAAAAGTGGATTACAACATTGACAAGTGATACAACAACATTGTAAGGAAAAGGGCATATTGTGAACCCAGAAAACCTAGCCCTTTCACCTCTAAACCAAATCTGAATAAGAGAATGTTGTGTATATGGTGGGACATTCGAGGACCAATACATTATGAGCTTTTAAAACCGAACGAAAAGCTCAATTCGGAGAAGTATTGTCAGCAACTGGATAATTTAAAGACAGCGGTCCAAAAAAAGAGGTCGGCAATATTCAATAGAAAAGACATCATATTGGACCAGTATAACGCCAGACCACACGCTGCTTTAGGGACTCGTCAAAAAATTGCAAAAGTAGGCTGGGAAATTCTGTCGCACCCACCATATTCCCCGGACATACCCTCTGATTATCACTTGTTTTTATCCTTACAAAATTTTTTGACAGGCAAAAAATTCAAAAATGAAGAAGATGTCAAACAAGCACTGGTTCAATTTTTCGCATCAAAAGATGAAACATTTTTCAAAAATGGGATATACAAATTGCCCTCACGCTGGCAACAGATCATTAATAATAATGGCAATTATATTATTCAATAAAGTTAATTGGCGGTAAGAAAAAAATTTGTATTTTGTTTTATTCCAAAAACGGACAGAAGTCTACTTTCCGGTAGACCTAATATTTATAGGCTAGAAATGAAGTTTTAAAATGTAATATCGTTTTAAAAAATGAAAGGCAACAACGGATACAATCCTCGGTATTCTTCACGGCGTCATCATCCGGAGGAGAAAAGCGTTTGACAAGAACGCAGTGATGAGAGATTCGTTCGTTTCATCGCCGAAATATTCTTTTCCTCCTCTTTCTCGTTCTCGCGCGCGAGAACAAAACGTCCCATAAAACTTACGGGCCGCGGTGTAAATTTAAAATATCCCTCCCTATTTTACGTTCGCGAAATAAACGGTATGCATGTTCGCATGCGCGAACAGAATGAAGCACACCGTTCCATTTCGGACGTGCCCTTTTATATTACAACGGTTGTAGTTGCGAGCCCGTCTTTGCATACCTGACACTCGTATATACCCTCATCCTGAACGGTAACCACTCGTATTTGCAGCAACCAATCGGTGCTCGAGTGAATCACGACAAATCGTTTGTCGACCGAGTGGGTGCTCTTGCCCACCGTTAACAACCGCCTGTTCTTTCGTTTCATCCATGTGATCTGAAATTGAAAAAAGTTTAATTAAAAAACTACCTCGACCCATACCATGTCCATAAATTTCACGCGCGCGCGCGTCTGTGTGCGTTCGCACTACAGGCGAATGACCCTTCTTCTTTCTTTCTTTTTATTGAAGGAATTTGGTTTCGAGCGAAGATCAAATCTGTCATTCCGGCCGAAAATTTCAGGCCGATCCGGGAATCGTAAGGTTCTCGGCCGTAAAGGCGGGCAACCAGTGCCTGCCGCACGATGTCGTATTTCAATGGTAGCAGCCCCGAACCAGTTTAGCGTCGTGCTAAAGTAGCCATGAATACCTCGGGCTTTCGCCTATACTCAAAAATTGAACGAAGTCATTGAACACCGACCGTATCCACCCTCCCTAGTACTTTCATAACTAACCTTACCCTCGCAGAGGATGTAATAGTGGGAATAAATTGTGTGTGTGTCAATTTTTTTTTCCTGTACTATTCACTAAGGTAGTATTCGTAAAGATTTGACGAGGTTTTCTTTTGAAGATATTCAGAATTTTTGTCAATAAAAAATAGATTTTTTAACGATATCCATTCAATGAGCATATTTAACGTTCAATGGCAGCTTTCTTTGAGAGAAAAAGAGAGAATTCTTTGAACGTTCTATTCGAGATAATCGTGTCATCGGGTCGCAAACTCGACGCATTGGAAATTTAGGATAAAAGGGGTGCAACCCTCGATAAATTCACGGATATCACGGATTAATCAGATAACAAGTAACGAGCGATTTTCTTCGTAAAGCCCGAAATAATTCAGGGATGGGGGACGAGTGGGCCGTTCGTTGTACAGGCGTTAAAAGCATTTAGGTCATTTACGGTAACGATGTATAGGAAACAGCATGTATCATATCATAGGCAATAGGGAGAGGCGGAGTAAGCCAGGCTTGTGTCCAATATCAATTACCAAGGCCATTAGCGTACCCTAATTTCAGGGTAATTTTCATTCCTGACCGTGGTGACCACGAAACTTTACTCAATTTGTCCGACGCCCGTCGATTTCCACCACCACCACCATCTCCTCTACCATCCTATTCCCTCAGCCGAAATTTCTTAAAACTTATTATCAACAAATTACCTGCCCTCTTCTCGAGTTTGTCAATCGCTCTCCGCTCGCAACATTTTAAATTTTCCCACGAGCGATATATTGGGTTGGCAACTAAGTAATTGCGGATTTCACTCATAGATGGCTTCAGTTGAATTTTTAGGTTTGCTGGCGTAGTCCAAATGTAAAACACATTTTGTTATTTGATAGTTGGCAATTCAGCTGTCAATCAGTAAAAAAAGTTTTTTGATCGGTTGCGTAGTTTTCGTTTGGCGTTCGTTGAAAAATGGAAAATCAAAAGGAACATTATCGTCGTATTTTGCTTTTTTATTTTCGCAAAGGGAAAAACGCATCGCAAGCTCACAAAAAGTTACGTGCTGTTTATGGCGACGAAGGCTTAAAAGAACGGCAGTGTCAAAATTGGTTTGACAAATTTCGTTCTGGTGATTTTTCACTCAAAGACGAAAAATGCTCTGGTCGTCCAGTTGAAGTTGATGACGACCTAATCAAAGCAATAATCGATTCGGATCGTCACAGTACAACTCGTGAGATTGCAGAGAAGCTTCATGTATCACATACATGCATTGAAAACCACTTAAAACAACTTGGCTATGTTCAAAAACTCGATACATGGGTTCCTCACGAACTGAAAGAAAAGCATTTAACGCAACGCATTAGCTGCGATTTGCTAAAGAAACGTAATGAAAATGATCCATTTTTAAAACGACTGATAACTGGCGATGAAAAATGGGTTGTTTACAACAATATCAAGCGGAAAAGATGGTGAAGCAGGCCACATGAACCAGCTCAAACAACATCAAAAGCTGGTATTCATCGAAAGAAGGTTTTGTTATCAGTTTGGTGGGATTACAAAGGAATTGTCTATTTTGAACTCTTACCACCCAACCGAACGATCAATTCTGTTGTCTACATTGAACAACTAACGAAATTAAACAATGCAGTTGAAGAAAAGCGGCCCGAATTGACAAATCGAAAAGGTGTTGTATTCCATCATGACGATGCAAGGCCACACACATCTTTGGTCACTCGGCAAAAATTATTGGAGCTTGGTTGGGATGTTTTGTCACATCCATCATATAGTCCTGACCTTGCACCATCTGATTACTTTTTGTTTCGATCTTTACAAAACTCCTTGAATGGTAAAAATTTCAATAATGATGATGATATCAAATCGTACCTGATTCAGTTTTTTGCTAATAAAAACCACAAGTTTTATGAACGTGGGATTATGATGCTGCCTGAAAGATGGCAAAAGGTCATTGATCAAAATGGGCAACACATTACAGAATAAAGTTATTTAGTTCCATGAAAAAATTGTCTTTGATTTTCTAAAAAAAATCCGCAATTACTTAGTTGCCAACCCAATACTTAATGTGATACTCGTCGAAACGATTTTAATCGTCCCGTTGTGTACATCCTCCAATATCCTGGACGCGGTCGGGCAAGAAGTTGAAAATTGGCTCGGAGAAACAAGTTTACCGGTTTTCAAATTGCTCGTTACATGCTGCGAGCGGGTAAAAATGAGTGGGGGGAAATCGACTTTGAAAACAGATTGCAGGACAAACGACCTGCACGTGGTCGAGCCAGAGTCGTGGGAAGGGGACGCGCAGGAATGTTAGCAGCACGCCACTCGTCATAATGCGGAAGCCGGTAACGAGTTTCCCATGTGAAACGGATTCAACTCGACCGTAAATATCAGAAAATATCACAAACGCGCGAACCCGTGACGCGTTTACAAACGCAGGGAGAGGGGAGGGGAGGGGAGAGGTTCGAAATTCGACGGCGAAATATATACACGCGTCACCTGCGCCTGCACCGTTAATTTCATTAAAGGTGTGATTCCGTAATTTCCGTATTTTTGATTCGCGTTGAATTTCGCGTTTCCGAGTACATCGTCCATTTCCCTTTTGCCGCGTATTAATGTATTCCTCATTATTTGCATCCCAATTTGAAAAACGTTCTTTGCAAAGAAATAAAAAAAGAAAGAATGAAATTGAAATGAATTAAAAGAATACGGAATTGTTATTTTTTTTTTTATTTGAAAATTAATTCAATCTCGATGTTTTTATGAATTTCTGTTTTCGTCGATCGTTGAAAGGAAGGTGGAAAAATTTTTGGAAAAATTTAACCAAGCTCTAGATTTACGTTACGCCGCAGTGGAAAATGGGAAGATGGGTAACAAGGAAGTCTTAATTCGCCGGGAAATTAAGGAAATTGTATAATCGAATTGTGCCGATTGAAATGAGACGTTCACTGTCGATCGAATCGATCCTGGGATCCAGGTTTCAATACATAAACCGTTTTAATGCTTAGTCGGCGCGTAATTATCGCCGATTCCATCAAACAGATCCGTAGGAGACCAATTCTCGGGTACGTAACGTCGTTGAAACCATCGACTATCTATCTAATCCAGAATGTTTCAACATAATCCTGAATTCTGTTAGGACAAACTTACTCCTCAGTTATCTCAGATCAATCTAACGTTTCAGGCGAATCTGCATTCTCCCCATCAACGTTTCCTTAAAAAAAAAAAATAAAGAAAGAAAGATATTATCATACGATTTTTCTCCTCGATCTTCCGCTCTACCTTCTTAAAATATTCACAGTGGACATTTCGAAACGGAATATCGTGCAAATAGGTTAATTCATCGAACAATAATACAAAGATCGACGAAATCAATTTATTCTCTTCGAATGGAAATCGTGCTCTGAAACATGCGATTTCATTAATTTCCCCTTAATTTCGACCCTTAATTTCGTCCCCCGCAGCTCGAATCCGCTCATCGTTCTTCTTAAACGTGGCACGTATGTTTCGAGAATTCTTCTCCCAAGGGATGCTGTTAAAGCAAGCATAGACAAGAAAACCTTCAAAGAGAGGGAGGGAGGGAGAGAGAGAGATCGTGTGTGTATACGTGCAACCAACCGACCGTCTCGGTATATAGAAGCTCGTGGAGCTTTTCAACCAGAGCTTCCACCAATACCGGTGAAAGCTTAATTGGAAACGACTATCCACGGCAACCTTATACTCCCCCCCTCCCCTATTCTTAATCTCCCGAATGGGAATTGCCATGAACCGTGGAGTCTGTCCTTTCTGCGATCAGTGGATAACGATGTGGCCGCGCTTTTCGTATCCCCACGAAATCTTAACAAACTGGTTCATGGTGGGAGGGTGGAGCTTGTTCGAAGAAGCCATTATACGCCGGTAAAACGTCTTCGAAATTACCGGGGAACCGGTTGAATTATACTAGCTTCCTTATTACACAAATCTCCTCTGGCGGCATTAAGGAAAATTATTCGCCTTCGTGGAATCGTGGTACACAAGAGACACCACCAAATATATCTTCCGCCAGTAAAATCCATTTTCGCCTCATCGGGTTTAACGTGCAATTTTTAGGTAAAAAAAATAAATATATGTATATATTTTCGATCGTGTTTTCAATTTCGAATTCGATTTCTCGATGGAGGATGGCAATATTTTTAACATAATTTGGCATGTATTTTTTGAAGTAATCCATTTTCAGGTTTCTCAAGTTTAACGTGCAATTTTTAAATTAAAAAATATATATATACATATATTTTAGATCATGTTTTCAATTTTGAATTCGATGGATTTCTCGATGGAGGATGGCAAGGTTTTTAACATAATTTGACACGTATCTTTTGAAGTAATCCATTTTCAGATTCTAGAGTTTAATGTGCAATTTTTAGTTAAAAAAAGAAAATATTTTCGATCGTATTTTCAATTTTGAATTCGATGGAGGATGGCAATGTTTTTAACATAATTTAGCACGTATCTTCTGCGTGAAGTAATGCATTTTCAGGTTTTTCAAGTTTAATATGCAATTTTTAGTTAAAAAAAAATATATATATATATTTTACATTGTGTTTTCGATTTCGAATTCGATGGATTTCTCGATGGAATGTTTTTAACATAATTTGGCACGTATCTTCTACGTGAAGTAATCCATTTTCAGCTTAGAGTTTAACGTGCAATTTTTAGTTAAAAAAAGAAAATATTTTCAATCGTATTTTCAATTTTGAATTCGATGGATTTCTCGATGGAGGATGGCAATGTTTTTAACATAATTTGGCATGTATCTTTTGAAATAATGCATTTTCAGATTCTCAAGTTTAACGTGCAATTTTTAGTTAAAAAAATATATATATATTTTAGATCATGTTTTCAATTTTGAATTCGATGGATTTCTCGATGGAATGTTTTTAACATAATTTGGCACGTATCTTCTACGTGAAGTAATCCATTTTCGGCTTCTAGAGTTTAACGTGCAATTTTTAGTTAAAAAAAGAAAATATTTTCGATCGTATTTTCAATTTTAATTTCGATGGATTTCTCGGATGGAGGTAATATTTTTTTTTAACATAATTTGGGATACCATGGCACGTATCTCCTACGTGAAATAATTCATTTTCGGTTTCTAGAGTTTAACATAACGAATTTTAGTAAAAAAAAAATAAAAGAAAAATTGCGCGCATCTTCAACTGTATTTTCAATTTTTGAATTGGATGGATTTCCCGATGGATGGAGGTAATGTTTTTAACATACTTTGGGAAACGGGTGTAAAATAAATTGGCGTTATCCAATTACTGGTGGAATAATTATTATCGAGTGCGATTGCATTATTCGACGGGATACACGTTGAAAGTTCATTCGATTACACGGTTTCGAAAGGTTATTCCTTTAACGAGGAAAGATTTTCATCGTTTGTTACTGAGAAATTACAGGCAAACTTGGATCGTAGTAGAATCACGCGCCCTTAAGATTATTAATGAGTATTGATCGAGCAGATTTATGGGGAAAGGGTGCGTAGATCCGCGGTATCTACCGTTGAATCACGTTCGAGATTGGTTGATATAACTCGTGCATCGAATCTGGATATTTTCGAAATAACAAATTCGTTCGAGTTACGATCATATTTCGTATGATATGACATCTTTAAAATAACATTATTTGAAACAATATTCGAATTTATGAAATAATATTTTAAATTATACATTTCAAACAAGCGTGTAATTTTATTTCGTTTAATTCGAATAATTACTCGAGACACAATTTAAAATATTATTTTAAACGATATTACATTATTAACATTGGCGATGAAATAAATGATTTTAATTTATTTATAAAATATAAAACTTTTAAAACAACGGAATAGAATAGCCCAATCGTGTCCAATCAATAAATCTGTATAAATTTCAACAGCTTTCATTTGGATTAAATAAATTCAACGAAAATAAACCTATATATATATATATGTATATAACTTTAAACGGGGGCGCTTTCGAAATCGGGAAAATAATTTAAAGCCGAGAACTCGATAAATTCGAAAAGTGTTTGCCCTTTTTTTCAACGTTCGTTACACTTCTAACGATAAGAAAGATCTCTCCTCTCCATAAAGACGGTCTCTCCGCCAAAAGACGGTAATAGGAATGGAAATATTTGTCGAGAAAGGAACGTTTGCGCATTTATTAAACCTCTTCTCAATTGCCTCTTCCTTCCTTCCTTCCTTCCTTCCTTCCTTTGTATTATTCCTTGTATTATTTCAAAAAAGAAAAAGAAGGAAAAAATTACAAATTTGCATCCTCGTCCCTTGTTTTCAGCATTCAGAGAGTATAATCGTTTCCCTCGTTTAATCGCGTTTAATCTGGTAAGAAAGCGGATTAGGAAAGACTCGTCCCGGGGAGAGATAATACTCGGTCGTTCCATCCTGTTACCTCTAACGGTGATGCAATCTCGATCGAGCTGACAACGTAAAACTAGAAGGCGTTTCCCAATGGCAGATGACAGTTACGATCTTTACTGCACACGGGTTCACCACTTAACGCGTGATTTAACCCCAATCGACGTTGCGACGCAACTCCCTCCCCTCGTTCCCTGCAAATTGGCAAGTTTAACCGTGCGGTGAATAGGTAATGACAGATTTATGCCACGATAAAAAAAAAAAATTGTACTTTTACAAGCGAAGGGAACAAGCGAATACCGCGTAATTCGGTTCCTCTGTGAAAAGTTGGTCGATGGTAACGATGTGTCAATTTGCCTCGATTTTTGCCAATCCATCGTTGCAAATTGCGTATTTTGCACGATGGTTTTTTTCTCTTCTTTTTTTTTTTTTTTTTTGGTGAACTTTTTCGAAGAGTAAATTATTTTCTCGTTAATAGAGAGGAGAGAAAAGGAAGGAAGAAAAATAATCTAGAAAAATGAATTGATTCCTTTCATGGATACCTTCTTCGTTTCACAACGTAACAATCCTAATCCCAAGCAAACGAGAATATCGTGTTTCTGAAACGTTACCTTCTGGACGAAATAATCTTCTGGTATCGCGTACCCTCGTTAATATTGTATTCGATATCAAACGGACTCGAATCATTGGCCTCGAAAGTGATGAATATAAAATTACAATCGATCCACGATGGATAATCTTTCCCGAACAAAATTTCAGGAAAGATTCTTATAAGCCGGAGCCAATATTTCATTCAACAAGAGAAATATATAATAAGTTCGGTTATAATAAGTGGTCTTTGCGGCGGAATAATTTGTCGCGAACTATTTGTTGAAACTGGGATTCGGATTAATTCGAAAAAAAAAAAGAAAAAAGAAAAAAGAAAGAAAAGAAAAGAGCAGGTTGGAGTTTACGAGGATATCGAATCGAATAAGCGCGGAGAGTTGCAGAGTTCCTCTCTCGAGCGCGACTAGACTTCTCTGGAACAACATTAATCAACGTTACTTTGACCGGAACCCACTTAAGGTGGCTGTTCTTGGAAATTCCCTTCGGCAATCAGCCCATGGATTTCTCACGATCGAGAGAATTAATTTCTATCCTCGCTTCTCCAGTGTCGAGATATTGCTTATATCCGAACAACGATAGATTAGAACCGGACTTATTAATCGATTAATCGTGTTGGCCAATAATTGATCGAGGGAAACGAAAGATTCGAGTTGAATTTTTGGATGGAGATAAACTTCTCGATTGTGTAGAGAAGGGAAGAAAATCGAATATGACTCGGTGACGAAGGTAACGCGACACGGATTGTTTCCAATTGGATCGCGTATGAATTTCGATTTGAAGAGGTTTTCGGGGGGGAATGAAATTCGTTTAATTTTATAAATGCGCTCGATTCGGTAAATATTCGATTCCATTACGCTTTCGAAAGCTAATCGGAGCGTAACCAAGCACGAATCGAAGATGGATTCGATAAATCTGGAAAGAAAGAAGAACACGTAAATTGTACCGCGTTAATTATTCAGATAATTTGACTTGGCTTTTATATTTCATTTAAAAAACCGCAGTTTTTCTTTTTTATTATTCAAAATCAATCATCTCTCGATCCATCATTTAGCGATATTTAGAAGAAATTCATTCGACAGGAGAATTCATTATTCCAACCGTTCGCTTTTCACTCTTCCAATCGGGATTAATTCTTTTTCGGGGGAATAATTTAATCTTTCAACTATTAATTCGACAATATTATTTGAGGTGATATGATATAGAAAAAAAAGCAAAATCCAATCCTGCTGGTTTGCAATCGACTACGTTCCACGAACAATTCAATCTCGGATCCCTTTGTATCTCTCTCTCAATTTCTACCTCTCAATTTCTTCGAGTAGATGTTTTTCTGATTGCTATACATACAAGGAGATATACGCACACTCGAGGAGAAGAAGAGTTTTTCGAAATTGATATTCCTCGAAACGCGCTCTCGTATCTCTTTTCCACTGATCTCCTCCACTTCTTCTTTCGCTTCCTCCCCCTCCCTTCGTGCTCTCGATTCGATTCCAAGCTTCTCTACGTAGCAACCCAACACACCCTCTTTGTTTCTTTTTTTTTTTTTCACGCGACATAGATGAATTATCTTTTATTCATGGGTCACAGATCGATGCGGGATCCCCGGCAACGACGTTATTTGCTCCCTGACGTCGGCCAGAGTGTGTTTCGCATAAGCGTCCATAGGCATTGCCACTTATCTTCTCTACTTTCCACGGTCAGAGTGCACGCTCGCATAACGGAATAGATAACGGAATAGATAACAAGGTAGACGCGATCAACAGGAAAATGTGACGGTTATATATTCGATCCATTGTTGGAAAAGCCATTTTGCTCCTGTTTTCCTTTCTTTCTTTTTCCTTTTTTTTTTTTTTTTTTTTTTAATAGAATATTCATCACTTAATGGAGCCATTTTCACTCTGTTTCGAAATTTATAAAGTTTGAAATATCGTTACGTATTTATGAGGAAATCTTCGGTTTCGAAATTTATTTGTACAGTCGTTAAAACTATTATAACTTGTAAAATCGTAGCTGATGAGGATGAAAATTGGAATGAAACGAGAGGAGGGAATATTTGTGAGTGGATATGGATGGGAAAGAAATGAAGAAACTCGATATATATATATATAGTTCAAAATTCTAAAGAATTTTTTATCCATATCTCTAAACGAACGAAAATATTTATTTAAAATAAATATTCTATTATTTTCTATATTTTTCGTACGATAAATAGTACGACGTTTCTCTAAACTACGTCGATGCAACTTTTATTTATTTACTCACGTGTTAAAAAGCTAAAGTTAGCCGAGGAAAATAAACATACGTATAAAGCGTAAATAGAAATCACGCAGTGGAACAAGCCAGTGTATGGTCAGACGAGTGGATCGGAAACCGCGTATCGAACAACTTTTATCCCGTTTTATTTTAATTGAATAATTGTCGCGAGTTTGAACTTAAACAAAACGAATCTTATTTGCGGAAACGAGAAGAGAGGTATTTTTTTGCTCCATACTGAAAACTAGGGAAGAAAATATAATTGACCGAAATAAAAATATATATATATATATGATAAAGGAATCGGTCCTTTCCTCTGGTAAAAAGATTTCTCCTCCTATATTTCTTTCTTTCTACAAAATCTTATCAAGCGTTTCCTCGGATATGCTACAAGCATTTGGACACCTGATGCAGTCTAAAAAGTTTCTATCAAATCGTAACTTTTTTTCGATCGTTATTGGATCGTATTGAAAGTATTTCTACAAATAATATCGAATAAGGGAGAATTACGTGTTGAAAATTTAATTCAAAAAGTTTTAAAAATAATAATGACAATAATCTTTATATTATAAATTCGCTATAAATTCTCTGATTTTTCGCGAATTAAAGAAAAAGATTGTTCTGGATAAAATCAATTCTTCTTCTTCTTCTTCTTCTTCTTCTTCTTCTTTTTCTTCTTCTTCTTCTTCTTTTTCTTCTTCTTCTTCGCTTATTTGTTTTCCCTATAACTTTTCAATAAAAGAATCGCCAACCACGCATCGATATTCTTTCTTCATTCTCCCTCTCCCTATTCGTAAAATAGTTCCACGTCGTTTTTAGAGAAAACCTAGGACCACACCCCCCTCCTTCCCCAATGCATGGACATATTCGTACTCTAATAGAAAAAACTCGGCCGAAAATCCGTTCGATCTGATCTGCCCTATAAGAAAATCGTTCGTTTCCACGATGTCGAGTGGAATTCGATTTCGACATCTGGCTTTCGTCGCCACGAAAGTATCGAGGGAGACTTCTCCACACGCTTCGTGTACACAACCTAGATTTTCTGTCATTCCCCTTTCCCTTTTCTTTTTTCCTCTCCTTCCTTCCCCCCCTCTCCCTTCCTTCCTTTTTTTCCTTTTTTCTCTCTCTCTCTCTCTCTCTTCCTCCCTTCTCCTCTGGAAAACTTGAACGGAGCACCTGCTACGGTATCGGTTTAACGGCGGAGCCTCGTAAAATATTCTGAAATATTCCCTGCTCCAGGAGTTCGAAGGAAGGCGAGGGAAACGCGATCGAAGGGGAAAAAAGAAGAAGAAGAAGAAGAAGAAAAAGAAGAAAAGAAACGCGAGGAAATAAGAAGAAGGAGAGATGGGAGGAACGTGGCTGGCAAGGGGAAAATATGAGATTCAAAATATGTGAATCAATCGAGGGGGGAGGTCGCCTAATCTGATGCACGAGATTCCACGCGTATCTTCGTCGGGAATCAAAATGTGAATGGCGGGTTGTGGTGATCGATATAGAAATTTTTAAAAAGATTCTTAAAAAGATTCCAATCGATTCTAAAAATTTAACGAACGTAATTGATAATAATTGATTGATCAAAGCTGCTTGATCTATTATATTGCGAGCAATTGAAATTTACTTCAATCATGATAATTCCATTCTTTTCTCTTTCTGAATCGATCTAGAATCGATCCCCCTCACATATGAATATACATATAAATACTCTGTGTAAAATGCAGATGAGATGAGGGGTTGAAAGCAACGGAATATAATTGGAGAAGAACAAAGGGATAATTTCTTTATACTTTACGTGTTTCATATCGATTTAAAGAATTTCACGGGCAACCGGAAGGGGGAGGAGGAGGAGGAGAAATATAAGAGGAGGGAGAGAATGAATCGCGGATTGGGCAGGGAAGGGAGGGACGTGCAATTTGTCTAAAAAGTTCAGGGAGGTAGAAAGAAAATTAGCGGGAGCTGTGGCCGAGCTATTTGTTATCGAGGTGGCAATAATGTTTTCCAGCACGAATTGCCGCGACGTTTCCGCGAATTTCAGTCGTGCCGAAATAATTAAATTTAACGGTATTAACTAGTTGAATTATTGGCGTCGAAAAATTTGCCGATCCGTGGAAATCATTTTGCGGGAACAAATGATCGGAGAATGGTGAATACGGTCGAGAAAATCTTTCGCGTTATATAAAATAATATATAAATGGATAAATTTCTGTTCTATTACTTATTAATCTTCTTTCGAAAGCGAGTTGATAAACGAACCCCTTTTCGTGTTTTTTATATATGGAATTTTATAATGGAATTTTATTCCATTCGAAAAAAAAGATTGGAGCTTTTAGTTTTCTTTCGCAGCCGACAATCTCTCTTAAAGATTTCTTTTACGTGGAATGTCTCTCTAAATTGCGTCTAAATTCCTTTACTAATGAAATATATATATATATATATATATATATATATATATATATATATAGTATAACCGAACAGAAATCGATTAAACAAGTCACGGACTTTTCTTCGAATCAATTAGAAATACAACTGGGGATTCTTCGCCTGTTTAACCGTGATTCGATTACAGCGCAAAGCTTGCAAAGAAATTAAATTCACGGCACAAAAGAAGCAAGTTTGAAAATAGATTGGAAACTTGGCGCAAAATCAGCTTAGAGACGATTCCGGCCGGCCCTGTTCCATTCCCTGTAATCCATTGGACAACATTAGACGAAAAGTTTATCTTTCTTCTTTTTCCTCTTCCTTCCCTCCCCCTCCTTTTAATGTTTGATATTTATTCCATTCCAACTTGACGGTTTACTTTGGAAAAGTTAAAGAAGAAAAAAAAAACACCCCTCTCTAAAAAAAAAAACTTCCTAAAACTGAACGCTTTCGAGATTATAAAAGAATCGGATACGTTCTCGATTCTTGACGATTCGAAAGACACGAAGAGGAGAGGGACGCGTATATAAGAAACGATATATCTTCGGCTTTTAAAGCTCAGTGGCTCGTGGTATTATTCAGTCATGAATCCCTCTTTTTCCCTCGATTTACTTTGTGTATGCCGTCTGGCGAACGGAAATTAAATGAATATCACTCAACTCGGTGCTCGGGAAATGAAAATTGAACGGCCGTGAATACGGTGGAAAAGAAGATATTTAATGGAACGCCAATATAAAGTGAAAGAAAGTCGTGGAGGGAGGCGGGGAGGAGAAGAAAGCAGCGAGACGTGAAATGTATTCGATTAAAAAGTCTCGAGGTGGTCGATCGGAGTTTGTTCGAATTAAAAAATATAATACGGAAGAATGCTATTCTGCTCCATGTATTCCTTTCCTCTCTCTCTCTCTCTCTCCTTCTCTCCAGCGTGGATCGTGGAAGTAAATTGAAGGCAATGATCGAAAGGTAGACACTTGTTCGCGAGTAATCCCGTTGGTGATTTTTCGTGAATCGCTTTTGATGAACCATCCTGATCTCTTCTCGAGGATGAAAAGCTTTCCCCGTGTTTTTCCAAAAGCTCGTTGATTGACCATTGCCCAAGAAAACAGCTTATCAATCAACCGCTTTGGAAAAATGTCGCGGCCACTGTCTGTCCACTTCCTGGACGTGCTCTCCCCTCGAGAACGATACCAGAGGACTTCTTCACGCTTCACTCCCGATCTTTGAAATTTTTCCAAAGATATTTCCTCGAAATTTTTCGATTCGAAAGTGGCAAGTTTAAAAAGATCGAGAAATTCTGTTGAAGAGTAACCAGTTCCTCCTATTATAAATATTACCAAGATTTCATTATGAGATACGAGAACAAAATTATTATATGCTTGCACAGCAACGACAATAACAGAAAGAAAAATCGATATTCAAATTCTGTTGAAGAGTAACCGGTTCCTTCTATTATATTATCAAGATTTCATTATGAGAGCAAGATTATTATATGCTTGCACAATAAGAGAAAGAAAAATCGATATTTTTGCGCGAAATTGAGGAGACGAGGGAAGCGAGAAGCAAGGATGAATCGGTCGGGGAGCGCGTTGTTGAAGGTAAGTATTTGGCGGATGTTAAGCAGTCCTCCGCCCCGTGGCGGTGTGTCGTGTATCGGTATGAAACTAATTTCGACTCTGCATGAATTACATGACGGGAGGGCGAGGCGCGTATCTTGGAAATACTTTTCTGGGTCAATCGCCTTCGAGCTAACTTGTATTACGTAACGACATTTACGGTTCCAGCGCCTGGCTCGGTAATTTTGCACGGCAAATTCGCGGTGCTTCCGCTTTGTGCAAGAACTTCCCTGATGGGGCCTTCGATGACATCTTCGCCTTTATCCTCTCCGGCGGAGCTCTTCGCCACTTCGTTGTTGGCGCTCGACGATTGTTGATGCTCCGCCTGGCTCCCTGGAAAAAGAATTGCAATTGTGTCGGTTAAAATATTATTGACCAGCTTGTTTGCCCCACGAAGAGGAGGGGAAAAAACTTAACCTAATTCTTAATATACACACATCCGAATGGTTCAGATTGCCATCAAGAAAGTGTCTCTACTTTGTCGAAAGTATATTTTATTGTGAGATCCTAATTTTCTACAAATACCTTACGTTTCGAAGAGAAGAGATCTTATCCGCGTTAATGTTATGCCAAGCAGAGATTGGGCATTAACCCCCTCGTTGAAGAGTTAAAAATTTCGAATAGAGTTACTTTGAGTAATTACTTATTGAAATAAGCTCAAAATATAACATTTATTTTATTATTAGTTGATCTATTTCTCATATAATTTCGATCGTTTGATATTGCAGTTATTTCCGATTATTATCACGAACAATAAGTTATCTTATAAGTAACTTTATTCCTAACTTCAACTATTAATTTCTCCATCGTTGCCAAGTAAAACAGACGAACAAAAAAAAAACGCGTATAATTTTCGTATCATAAGCTATTCGAATAAGAAATCCTTTCAAACTTGCAAGTGGTTTTCTATCAGAAGAATACACGAATACACGAATATTGTAAGTATTTTTTATTCTATCACTATAATCACAATCACATATATATATTTAGATAGATATAAAATAAATATGAATAATCTCGAATATGATTTTAAAATCCATATTTATTCCAATCCAATCCTCTGAAGAGATTCGCAATTCGGCCAAGGTAAATAAAAAGGGAGGGAGAATTTCTATTAACCCAGATTAATTTTCGTGGAAAAGCCGAACGGTGTAAAATCGTAACGCGGGCATCGAAGTTGCGAAAGCTTAAAAGCTCAAAGGCCTGAGAAGAGATATCATCGGAGATTAGGGACGGTTTTCGCGCTTCTTCGTTCGCGAGAGGGAAGGCACAATGGCGTGCTAGGGACGAGAGAGGAATTCCTTCTCTCTCGAGATTAATGCAGCCGCCGTTGCTACGATAACGCATAACCCCGGTGCAGCGTAAGTGGCTTAACTGAATAACTTAGTCACGACAATTACGAAGCATTGCTTCGCAGCAGGAAAGCTATTACAAATCTGCCTACGGTTTTCGTTGGAATTCACTTCGAAAACACTTAATTGTCCTACGCGGCTTCTTCCTACTCTTTAATTGCGTTTACATTTACATAACACCCACCAATTCCTCTTCTACCTTGATTTTATCCATTCCTCTTCCTCCTTATTTTTATCAATCCCTCCTCTTCCTTATTTTTATCAATTCCTCCTCTATCTTGATTTTATCCATTTTTCTTCCTCCTTATTTTTATCAATCCTTCCTCCACCTTATTTTTATCAATTCCTCCCCTACCTTGATTTTATCCATTCCTCTTCCTCCTTATTTTTATCAATCCCTCCTCCATCTTATTTTTATCAATTCCTCCTCCTCCTTATTTTTATCAATCCCTCTTCCTCCTTATTTTTATCAGTCCCTCCTTCTCCTTATTTTTAACAATTCCTTTTCCACTCCAAATTTATCAATTCGTCCCCCTCCACTTCCTTATTATGAGAAAAAAATATCAATATATTGATTTCGGAAGGAAAATCGATCGACAATGGAAATGTTCTATATGGTTCAACAATCATCTTAAATC
The DNA here is from genome assembly GCF_003254395.2 of Apis mellifera. Taxonomy (NCBI): domain Eukaryota; kingdom Metazoa; phylum Arthropoda; class Insecta; order Hymenoptera; family Apidae; genus Apis; species Apis mellifera. The sequence continues at coordinate 10,370,460 of NC_037646.1, forward strand.
TAAAAACTATTTTATTAATTGTATATTTAAATATTAACATTCTCTACATTTTATTTTTATCAATTCCTCCCCTACTTTAATTTTATCCATTCGTCTTCCTCCTTATTTTTATCAATCCCTCTTCTTCCTTATTTTTATCAATTCCTCCTCTACCTTGATTTCATCCATTCCTCTTCCTCCTTATTTTTATCAGTTCCTCTTCCACCTTAATTTTATCCATTCCTCTTCCTCCTTATTTTTATCAATCCCTCTTCTTCCTTATTTATATCAATTCCTGCGTCACCTTATTTTTTGTCAATTTCTCCTCCTTATTTTTATCAATTCTGCCTCTTTTTCTTCCCTTGTTCTTATCAATTCCTTTTCCTCCCCAAATTTATCAGTTCCTTCTTCTTTTTATTATGAGAAGCAAATATCAATATGTTTCGAATGGAAAATCGATCGACAGTGCAAATATTCTCTTTGATCCAACGATCATCTTAAATCTAAAAATTATTTAATTATAGTAATCAAATTGTATATTTAAATATTAACATTCTCTACATTTTATTTTTATCAATTATATTCCTCCGCTACCTTAATTTCATCAATTCCTCCTCTATTTTGATTTTATCCATTCTTCTTCCTTCTTCGTTCTATCAGTCTCTCCTCTTCCTTATTTTTATGAATTCCGACACTTTCTTATTTTTAACAATTCCTTTTCCACTCCAAATATATCAATTCCCCCTCCTCCTCCACCTTATTATGAGAAATATCAATATATTTCGAAAGAAAAATCGATCAAAAATGCAAATGTTCCCTTCGATTCAACGATCATCTTAAATCCAAAAATTATATTCTTAAACAAAATATATTTAAATATTAACATAATTCTGTACATTTTATTTTTATGAATTCCACCTTTTTTATATCAATTCCTTTTCCTCTTCAAATTAATTCTTCCTCTTCCTTATTTTTATCAATTCCTCCATCTCTTTATTTTTATCAATTCCTCCATCTCCTTATTTTTATCAATTCCTCCTCCTCCTTATTTTTATCAATTCCTTCTCCTCCTTATTTTTATCAATTCCGCCATCTCCTTATTTTTATCAATTCCTCCATCTCCTTATTTTTATCAATTCCGCCACTTCCTTATTTTTAAAAATTCCTTTTCTAAATATATCAATTCCTCCCCTCCTCCTCCATCTCATTATGAGAAACAAATATCAATATATTTCGAAGAAAAATCGAAACCAAAATGCAAATGTTCTCTTCGATTCAACGATCATCTTAATTCCAGAAATTATATTCTTAAACAAAGAATTTTTATCAATTCCTCCATCTCCTTATTTTTATCAATTCCTCCATCTCCTTATTTTTATCAATTCCTCCATCTCCTTATTTTTATCAATTCCTCCATCTCCTTATTTTTATCAATTCCTCCATCTCCTTATTTTTATCAATTCCGCCATCTCCTTATTTTTATCAATTCCTCCATCTCCTTATTTTTATCAATTCCTCCATCTCCTTATTTTTATCAATTCCTCCATCTCCTTATTTTTATCAATTCCTCCATCTCCTTATTTTTATCAATTCCGCCATCTCCTTATTTTTATCAATTCTTCCATCTCCTTATTTTTATCAATTCCTCCATCTCCTTATTTTTATCAATTCCTCCATCTCCTTATTTTTATCAATTCCTTTTCCAAATATATCAATTCCTCCCTTCCTCCTCCACCTTATTATGAGAAATATCAATATATTTCGAAGAAAAATCGAATCCAAAATGCAAATGTTCTCTTCGATTCAACGATCATCTTAAATCCAGAAATTATATTCTTAAACAAAGAATTTTTATCAATTCCTCCATCTCCTTATTTTTATCAATTCCTCCATCTCCTTATTTTTATCAATTCCTTTTCCAAATATATCAATTCCTCCCCTC